>NC_136059.1:119139712-119665846 GCF_964261635.1 Lissotriton helveticus
GTCACCTGTACGCGCACATCTGCTGTCTCTTCTGCTAAGCCGTCAGACGTATGGGTGCACATGTCCTGTCTTCCACACGCGTGCATATGTCCTGTCCCCCTTTGGCCAAGAAAGCAATAGATCTCGCCAAGGGGAGGAGCGCATGCACTGCGTCGCTAGGCGAGTCTTAAAAAAGCCTTCAAATGTGTATTGTGTGCGTTTATTTGGGTGAGTGTGTTCATGTGAGAGTATGTGTAAGTGTGAATGTGTAAGCATGTGTGTATGAGTAAAATTGAAGATCAAAGGTCGTGTGATGTCACATCTGCTACTCCTGCCATTTTTGTGAATCAACATTCAGGTCTAAAGTGTGACCAGAAACTCCTCTCCTGTCACTTCAACTGAGCATGCAGTTCTGCAGAAAAACGCTCCATTTTTTCTGTGAAATTCATGTCAATTGTGTAACTACTCACAGAAAACTATAACTGTTTAGAGAGAAATATGACCGCCGTTGTAAGATCAACATGTATTTAATGCACTGTAATATCAGTACAGCATACGAATACATCACAGTTATAAACACCCACACACAGCCTGACTCTCCCTCTCCCTCCATCCCTCCATCCCTCCATACCTCCATCCTTCCCTCCCTCCCTCCCTCCCCCCCCTCCCCCACAGGAGCCCCACTTCACAGTATGCGCTACTAGGCAGTAATATGCTGTGTGCAAAGAAGATTACAGAAGAACAAAAAAAACAATATTCTTGGTAAAGTAAATAAAGGTAAACAGCCTCGCTGACAGACGGTCTCAGTAGTCTGTGCAGCCTTTGTTCAGAAATCGATCACTGTTTTCCCGTGTACAATTAAGGGCAGAATATAGGGCCAGATATATACCGAATTCAACGTCAGCTTTTAACTACTGCTGGTTCTCGAACCCGGGAAGACCCCCCTCACTTAAAGCCCTGGGGTCTCCAACAATGTAATGCTGTTCCAACTGGAACTTTCCACTAAAACATGTCTTCGTTTGTGCGGTCTGTGTGTCCGCTGCTTTTTGTGTCATTACGAGCTGAGGCGTGCAACGTGTGAAGATCAGATCTGGCTCTGATTTTTTGTACAATGATTTGTTTTATTTCTCAAAATGCTTCCGGGGCGGCCCTCTTCTTGCGGGGCGGCGGTGCGGGATTGTCACACACCAGCTGCATTAATTGCAATGGTGTAGTCAGCACTTGCATTTTCTCCATAACCATGGATTGGATGTATTAATACAGATTGACGATCAGAAATCCCTTTACGGCTAATTTTGTGGATTTAGGTTTGTAGTTTTTTCTGTTAACAATGTGGTATTTCCCACTAAAGTAATTTGGTAAAACTGCCATTCTTTCAGGGAGCACATGTTGATTTGATTTTTCAGGCTCTCTAGATGAAACCCTGAGTGTCTCTGCCTGGCATGGAATGTTAAATGCCACTCACCATTAGGGGCTCACTCCCCAAGCAAGGAGCGCTGATTGGGGCTTTGCGGGGGGTGGCCGACCGGAGGGAGGCTCGCCCCCCCGGGGATTTTGGGGCTCCGGGAGGAAGGGGAGGGGTACAGAGAGGTCAGGACACAGGAAGGGCTTTTTGGGCTGGTTGGGCTGGGTGGCGGTTTTTGGGCTCCTTTTGGGCTTGGGGGCTACATAAGCGGCCATTTTAGGTCACTAGTCACCATTTGTTGGGACAGTGACACAGCAGCCGGTTTAGGTTTAGGAGTTTTTTGTGGGGATAGCGTGTGGTTGGGGGCTGTTGGTTTGGCTGTCGTTTAGATTGCAGCGTGATAGCGTGTGGGAGAGCGTCTTGGACTCACTTGGTCGATCGTGGCTGGTTGTTTAGCGGCGGTTGGTGACGCGGTGGAAACAGGCGGACGCGGAGAGCAGGCGAAATGGCGGCGGACGATTTGTCAGATCCGAGGGTGCGGGAGGCTCTTCGCCTGCTGGGAGAGGCCGGAAGGACCGATCTGCTACGCAACGAAGTGCGGGTAAGGCCACCGCGGCGCGCCGCGGCGGCCGTTGCGGCTTGTGACCCACCGCGGTCACGTGTGCAGAAGGGGGAGGGGGCGGGAGCCGCGAAGAGGGCGGCGCGAGGTGGCGGCCTTCAGGCGGCTGGGGCGCCGAAGCGCAGGAAGGCCCCGGGGAGGAAGCGCGGGTCCTGTAAGAAGGTCCCGCTGGTCTTTGTGGGAGATGCGGTAGGGTTGGGGGTGGGCGGACATGACGGGGGGGCGGGGGGTGATGGCCCTGGGGGATCGGGTGAGGAGGTAGCCGGGAGTGTAGTGCCGGCAAGTGACGCGAGGGCGGGGGTGGGCGAAGGACGCGAGGGGGGAGGGGACGGGGGACTGGGGCTACTGGTGGTGGAAGATGGGGGGGGATTGGAGGGGGAGGGGGGCGAGGGGAGGGGGGGCAAGGGGGTACAGGGGAGGCGGGGCTTGGTGGTTTAGAGGGGGTTGGGGGGGGTTTCACCGCTACTCATTGAGGATACAGAGGGGGAGGAGGAGGTGGGGGTGGGGGGTGAGAGTGGGCAAGAGGTGGTGGACGATGAGGAGGAGCAGGACAACCAGATAGGTGGTGGGATTGTAACCCTGGGTGGGCGTCGGGGGGTGCTGGGGGGAGGGGGTGCGCAAGGGGGTAGAAGGGTGCAGGTGGGGGGTTGGGGGATGCGCCGGGGGGTGGGGGAAGAAGGGGGTGGGGGGAGGTTTTTTGGGGGACGTAGCGGGGGTGAGTACAGTTTTGAAGGTGCGGGAGGGAGCAGCGGGGGGGATCTGCGTGGTTGGGGTGGGTGGGGGGATATGGGGGGAGGCCAGTGGGGCGGTTCGGGCGGGGTGGGAAGCTGGGGGTGGGGGGAGAGTGGGTGGGGGGGTCGCCCGGCGTGGAGGGGCGGGCATTCTGCGGCAGGGGGGAGAGGCGGTTGGGAAGGTAGTGGAGACGGTTATGCCCCGGCTTGCTGGACTTCCCCGTTTTTCTCTTGGCAGGAGCAGTGGGGGAGGGGCTCGGGTGAGCAGCATGCGGCTCCACCCCGCCGAGTGGATGGGCCGGCTCTGCCTAGTACGGGCGGTCGCGCTCCAACGAGGGACCTGGGGTGGTCCGAACGAAGATGGACGGAAAGCAGCTCTCCGGCGCCCCCCTCCCGATGGGTCGATCCGGCCGCCGGGGGACGGGGATGGAGCAACGAGGCAACGGTTTCTTCTGCTTACCAACATGAGGGTAGACGGAGAGTGAGTGTAGATCTGGGGGCCTTGATGACGGAGTGTAGGGCCAGAGCAGGGTTGAGTAGGGTGTCTACTGGTAGGATTGTGGCGGCAGAAGCTGTGAGTGCGGAGTTGGAGTCGGAGGAAGAAGGGGAGGTGCGGGAGGCCGGGGAGGTTTGTAATGTTGTTGCCAGTGTTTTGCAGGAATGCCCCCGGCAAGTGGTGCCGCGAGTGACGGCCCCCCCTGTGGATCTGGTTAGGCGGCGGGATCCGGTGAGGACGCCAGCCTTGACGCCAGGTAAGACCAGTACGGGGTCGGGGAGTGGCTTGGGCACGCCTCAAGGAGGCAAGGCGGGGGGAAGTGGTGGTGGAGGACACCACGTGTCAGTGGGGACGGATGCGGAGGGTGGGGATACGGTGAGACTGGTGAAGGGTAGGTATGTGATGGATGCCGGCGTGTGTACTGAAGCGAGTTGCGGCTCGGCGGGGTCGGGCGGGTCCTCTGGTGCGTTAGTGGCGGCGAGTGTTGGAGCGGCGGGGAGCGGCGAGGGCCCGGTTGCGAGCGCGGCGGCGGGGATCGCGGGGACGGACGGGGGGTCAGGTGGAGTGGCTGCGTCGAGTGTCGGGGGGAAAGAGAGCTGCGACGTTCCGGTGAAGAAATTGCCGTACATGGGAGTGGCGAAGCCGTTGGGGGCGCATTTGTCTTTGGCGACCAGGGAAAAGATATGGAAGGGGGAGTATGTTGAGATATTTAGGTTACTACACAGGGAGTTGATGGCAAAGGAAGGGTCGAAGGAGGAAGAACAGGAATTGGCACGGCGGCCGAGGGTGCCGGTTACTATTGAGAACTGGTCAGCGGCATTCTTAATCTATGCGAGCGTTTATTGCGAGAAGTATCCTGACCGGGCGGTCGCGCTGTTCAAGTACATGGACGTAGTGCGGAGGGCGCAAGTGACTTACGGTGGCAATGCGTGGTCGCATTACGATGAGGAGTTTCGGGCGCGTATGGCGTCGGACCCGGAGGCGAAGTGGGGAGAGTTGGATGCGGACCTTTACCAGCAGACAATGAGTGGGGCGAAATTTGGCCGCACTATTTACATGGCCAGTGGTTTGCCACTGGCTTCCACACCCTTTTCGGCTCGCCCCACCCGTGGGGGGTGGGGCTGGGGGGAGCCGGGAGCTTCCAGAGCGGGGGGCCCTGCTGGGACTTTAACAGGGGTTCCTGTCTCCGGCAGACGTGCAAGTTTAGGCACGAGTGCTCCTCGTGTGGTAAAAGACATCCCGAATCGCGTTGCTGGGGGCTTTGGGGAGGCCCCTCACAGGGTCAATTCCCGGCTCCCGGACCCGGCAGGGGGAGAGGGGGGGGTAGAGGGTGGGCGAGTACCTTGGGAAAAGGCTCGTACTCCGGTTAGGCTGGATCGGTTGGAACCACTCTTGGAGGTGTATCCGCGGGCGGATGATGCGTCGGTGCTGCGTCGGGGTTTCAGGGAGGGTTTCCGGTTGGGGTACGAGGGTCCGCGGATTGCTCGTTGGGCGGAGAACCTGAAGTCTGTGAACGCGCACAAGGGCATCGTCCGGGAGAAGCTTTTTAAAGAGGTGAGAGAGGGGAGGATGGCGGGACCTTTTGTGGTGGCACCTTTGGAGGATCTGATCATTTCGCCCATTGGGGTGGTCCCGAAGAAAGAGCAGGGTCAATTTCGCTTGATTCAACATCTCTCGTGGCCGGAGGGCGCGTCGGTGAACGATTTTATATCGGCAGACTTGGCGTCGGTGTCCTACTCGTCCGTGGACGTTGCGAGAAAACTGGTGACGACGGCGGGACGAGGGGCGCTCATGGCGAAATGCGATGTAAAATCGGCTTTCAGGTTGCTGCCGGTTCACCCAGAGGATCATCAGTTGCTGGGAATACAACTGGATGGGTTGATTTTCGTGGATAGAGCGCTTCCGATGGGGTGCTCTGTGTCATGTGCCTTGTTCGAGCGATTCAGTTCTTTCTTGCAGTGGGCTTTTTCCTGGCGCACAGGCTCTGAGGCGATTACGCATTATCTGGACGATTTCTTCCTGGTGGGTACCCCTGGTTCGACGGACTGCCAGCAACAGCTGAGTAGTTTTATGGACTTAATGAAGTACTTGGGGGTGCCTTTGGCGCCAGAGAAGACACAAGGGCCCAGCACGGTGCTGTCGTTCCTCGGGATAGAGCTCGACTCAGCGGCCATGGAAGCACGCCTGCCGGAGGACAAGAGGTCGGCAATGGTGGTTCTGGTGAGGGACATGTTGGCAAAAAGGAAGGTGTTGGTGCGAGAGGTACAGGTTTTGCTGGGGCACCTGAATTTCGCGTGCCGAGTGGTGCGGGCGGGGCGGACGTTTTGTCGACGGTTGGGATTGGCGTTGTCTGGGATGTCAATGCCTCATCACCACGTACGGTTGCCGGCGGGCGCGCGCGAAGATCTGTGCATGTGGTTGGCTTTCTTGGAGAGGTTCAACGGTGTTCCCATGGCGCCGCCGGAGGAGTGGGAGTGGGACGTGACAATGTCGTCCGACGCGGCGGGAGTCGGCGGTTTTGGACTCTACTGGGCGGGTCGGTGGTGCGCGGAACAGTGGCCGGAGCGATGGCAAGCGGGGGGGAGAAGCATTGCTTTTTTGGAGTTGTTCCCGCTGTTGGTGGCTGTGACTGTGTGGGCGCGCGAGTTGGCGCATAGGCGCGTGTTGTTCAAGGTGGACAATATGTCGGTGGTGCAGGTAGTGAACCGGCAGTCTGCGAGGGAACCTCAGGTGCTGAAGTTGATGCGCGTGTTTGTATTGAGGTGCCTGGAGAACAATATCTTGTTTCGGGCGCAACATGTGCCGGGAGTGGACAATGACATTGCAGATGCTTTGTCTCGTCAACAGTGGCGGAGATTCCATGGGCTAGCCACGGAGGCGGAGGCGGTCAAGACGAAGGTGCCGGAGGAGATGTGGTTGGTGGGAGAGCGCGGGTCGTTCGATTGGTGAGGTCGTCTGTGGCGGTGTCCACGTGGAAGAGTTATGAACAGGCCTGGCTGGAGTTTCTGCGTTTTGGAGCGGTAAGGCAGCGGGACAAGTGGCGTCGGGAGGAACAGGTGGTGCAATTCATGTTGGGATTGATGGACAGAGGTTTGGCGAGAGTGACTATTGCGGGCAAACTGGCGGGGGTGGCGTTTATGGGTAAGCTTTGGTGGGGCTATGCTCCCTCGGCGGGGGAATTGGGAGGGCGTCTTTTGGAAGGTTGGGAGAGAGAGAAAGGGGCCCGGGTGCGGCAGAGACGGCCTATTACGGAGGCGATGCTGGAGGGATTGCTGAATCGGATGCCGGTGGTGTGTAGAGATCAGGAAGAGGCGGTGCGGTTTTCTACATTGATGTCGTGGTTGTACTTTGGGGCCTTTCGGGTGTCTGAGCTGGTGGGTTTGAAGGGGCAGGCGGGAGTCATGTGGGGGGACGTGGAGTTCAGGGGAAGGGAGGTTGCCGTGCGGCTGCGACTTTCCAAAACCGATCAAAGGGAGAGGGGCACGTGGGTGGTACTGGGTCCAGGGGGCAAGGAGGCGGTGTGTCCAGTGGAGTGGGGACGGCGGTTGGCGGCCGGTGGAGCACAGGCGGGTACTGAAGTTTTTGACAGGGGTGAGGCGGGACGTGTGACGGCCGCGCAGTTGTTATGGGTCCTGCGGCACACCCTGCGGTCCATGGGTGAGGATCCGAAAGACTTCGGGACGCATTCTTTCCGCATCGGGGCGGCGACGGAGGCGGCGCGCCGGGGTTGGGGGAAGGAGGACATTAAGCGGTTGGGGCTTTGGAAGTCGGATTGTTTTAAGACGTACGTCCGGTTGCGAGGGGTGGTGATGGAATGAGAAGGGGTGCGGACTTGGTACTTACATGTGTCTCTTTTCAGGTGCAGTGGCGGGGCCTACGGTGGCGGCAGTGTCCATTTATGTGGTGGGACATTCTTTTGTTAAAAGAGCGGAAAAGGCCGAATGGGAGAAATGCAAGAATCTGAACCTGGAACTAGACGAACAGTTGTTTAGGTGCCATTGGAGAGGAAAAGGGGGTATGCGTTGGCACGAGTTGGTGCCGGTGTTAAATAACATTGTTCGGAGAGGGGTGTGCCCGGATGTTTTAGTGGTACATCTGGGTGAGAACGACCTGGTGCAATGTAAGGGTTTGGCTTTGGTGAAGCAGATGCGGAGGGATCTGTTGGAGATCAAGAGACAGTGGGCAGGGTGTCATATTATCTGGTCAGAGTTCATTCCGAGGAGATGCTGGAGGGGGGCAGTGAGGCCTGGGGCGATTGATAGAACTAGGAGGAAGATCAACAGAGAGATGAGGACCTTTTGCGAGAAGGAGGGATTGGGCAGAATGGAACACCCGGAGCTAAAGTATGGGGCCATATATTTTTTCTTAGAGGATGGGGTACATTTGTCCAGGTACGGGATGGAACTTTATGTAGTACAGTTGAAGGAGGCGGTAGACAGGGCGATAGGGGTCAGACGGTATCCGAAGGTGCAGAGGTCCTAGGGGGGGGGGTCGAAAGTAGTAAAGGCTTTCGAGTGGCGCTTTCTCTAGTTATAATGGGGGGGGGGTAGGATAGGAGGAAGGAACTCTACTGGTTAGAAGGGAGGGAGTGTACATAGGGCAGAGGTTATAAAACATTGAGCCAGGCGTTTGTGTACATAATAAAGAGGTTTATGAGGTTGTTTGGGGAAATGTTATGGGGTGGGGGTGGGGGGATTGGCAGATATGTGTTTATTTAGTTAGGCCTAGTTTTGTGCGGCAAAGGCCAAGGTTGGGGTATGTTCAGGATGCACCTGTTTCCAATAAAAGCGGCCTTTAACACACTATATACCTGTGTCCGGTCGGTTCTTCCCCTCCCCGTCTCCCGATGGGCCCCAATGGGGCTTTGCGGGGGGTGGCCGACCGGAGGGAGGCTCGCCCCCCCGGGGATTTTGGGGCTCCGGGAGGAAGGGGAGGGGTACAGAGAGGTCAGGACACAGGAAGGGCTTTTTGGGCTGGTTGGGCTGGGTGGCGGTTTTTGGGCTCCTTTTGGGCTTGGGGGCTACATAAGCGGCCATTTTAGGTCACTAGTCACCATTTGTTGGGACAGTGACACAGCAGCCGGTTTAGGAGTTTTTTGTCCCTCCCACCCTCCCTGTTTTGAGGTAGATAGGATTATGGGGTGGATAGTCAAGGGTTTTTGTTGGTTACAGGTGTGTTCTGTGGTAGGGTGAAGAGTGTGTCGCTAGGAGCAGGTGCTAGGGTTGTTTTCTCGAGGTTGGCGCTTTCTCTAGTTATAATGGGGGGGTAGGATAGGAGGAAGGAACTCTACTGGTTAGAAGGGAGGGAGTGTACATAGGGCAGAGGTTATAAAACATTGAGCCAGGCGTTTGTGTACATAATAAAGAGGTTTATGAGGTTGTTTGGGGAAATGTTTAGGGGTGGGGGTGGGGGGATTGGCAGATATGTGTTTATTTAGTTAGGCCTAGTTTTGTGCGGCAAAGGCCAAGGTTGGGGTATGTTCAGGATGCACCTGTTTCCAATAAAAGCGGCCTTTAACACACTATATACCTGTGTCCGGTCGGTTCTTCCCCTCCCCGTCTCCCGATGGGCCCCAATGTGGTATACTGGGAGAGTGGTGAACTCTCACACTTATCCTCTTCACCGTTCTTAGTGTTACTCAGTGAGGGTCTATATTTCATGCTATATAGAACTCCATTTTAATTCTACAATTATTCATTTAATTAGTGTATTAACACAGTTATGAATGCTTGCTAATTGTTTCATTAATATTAAAAAATTCCAAACCGATTGTGTTAATGGTGCATCAAAGTTAAACACATTTTTTTGCTCTGTCCCAGGTTAAACTAGTTTGTTTCAGTTACATATATTAATTTCAGTCAACGCAGCACAACCTGTTGATATCAGTTACATATATTAATTTCAGTCAACGCAGCACAACCTGTTGATATATCTCCTTAATGTATTTTTTTTTTTACACTTTCACAGTGTGCACGTGACCCGAAGGCATTAGAGTGCTTTACATGAGCACCAGATTACACTACACATAATTTCAGGCATGACGAGATTAAGCTATTTGCCCAGAATCAGAAGATGTTCAGCTGAGGATGCGATTCCAACCTGATTTCCCAGTTCCAAAGTCAACAGCTCTGGCCATTAGGCCACATGCCCTCTCTGGCTCATAACTGATAACTCACTCCACTCCTGTCATCTTACCAGGATTCAGAAGATCAAAGAGTAGATGACCTCCTGTCACACCCAGAGTAGGGCATGGGATTGAAAATATACAAGAAAAATTCCTAAAACAATAAGGGGATCTGAATATACTACATACTATGAAAAAAAGAGTGTCTACCGCTCAAACTGCAACATCCATTACACAGTCAGGCACTGTGGCGTATAAAATGATAACCGCACCCCTGTGGTGCTGGCTCCTTTTACCATTAAAAGGGCCAATAAAATGGATCAGGGCTACTTGTAAATCTAAATTGAAGAGGGCCCTTGACATTTAATACAAGGTAACTCAGAGAACCCACACAGGAAATCCACACTGGAAAATCAGCACAGGAAATCCACACTGGAAAATCAACACAGGAAACCCACACTGGAAAATCAACACAGGAAACCCACACTGGAAAATCAACACAGGAAATATACACTGGAAAATCAGCACATGAAATCCACACTGGAAAATGAACACAGAATTCCACACTGGAAAATAAACACAGGAAATCCACACTGGAAAATCAGCACATGAAATCCACACTGGAAAATGAACACAGAATTCCACACTGGAAAATAAACACAGGAAATCCACACTGGAAAATCAGCACATGAAATCCACACTGGAAAATCAGCACATGAAATCCACACTGGAAAATCAACACAGAATTCCACACTGTAAAATCAACACAGAATTCCACACTGGAAAATAAACACAGGAAATCCACACTGTAAAATCAACACAAACTGTCAGGTTAAACACAGTGCAGACATTTCATTTGCGACATGTCCGGGTTATTGAACACGCATACATATTTATTTGTAAAATTCAATGACAGCCCCGCCATCAGGAAATACTTCCAATATAAGCTCAAATCAAAAACAATACACTTCTGACCAGACTCATCTGGTGAAGCATGGTATATGTGCCGATAAGCACTTTGCGCCCCCATCAGGGTGATAAAGCGCTACACAAAGGCTGCACTAGAATTCTCTATCCCACATGCACTTAATGCCGTATCTCTCTACGTTTCATAACCTCAGATTGACGCAATCTCACAAAGTCTCCTCACACTATATTCCTAAAACTCTGCAAGAAAACTGCCCTGGACCTAAAACTATTGTCGAATGATCCAGTCCTTACCTTCCATCCTTTTCATGTCTCCTCTCTCTAGGTACAGGCTCCTCAAAGTCCTAGGTCTGTCTGCCTCATCCTTTAATTGCTGCATCTCTGCAAATGGCCCACACCTCATTCCGTAGATCACAACCTCTTCTTCTCCGTGAAACCGACAATGCTTAATCTCCTCTAGCCTTTCAGTTCATCCCGCGACCAGTTGCATGAAGTCACGCACCTCCATGATCACAACTAACGCCTATTAATTTAATCGACCACAAATAAACCGGTCTGGATTCCTGGAATGGCTTCCTTGAGTGTACAAGACTAAACGCAATAACCAAGAACAGCCAGTGAAAAACGGATTAACCACTAACCTCGGGTTTCGTAGTAGCGTACTGGCCACAAAGTTCCTCGCCAGGCTTAGTCGGTGCTATATAAAAGCAATTACAATACAATCGAACACCAGCAAGAAGTCCCCTTCCTCTCCCCACTCCCTGAGAGTGACCACAACAATGCGATGGCCGCTCCCGTCGGCTGCTCATAGACACTCTTGTAGAATTGCGAAGGGGCCCTAGGCCCGCCGGTCCCTTTTATTGGCAGCGTCATGTGACACCATGACGTCTGTGGTGGGTGGGTGTCAAGTATGATACAACACTCCAGAACACTAGAACGTGTCCATGCTAGGACTCTACAACTCTCTGGCCCCTTCTCCGCGAGGCACTCGTGATTCCCCGGGCTCGTCCTCCCAGGCTTATCCAATCTGTATACTCCCCCAGGAAGGAACTTCAGTTTGCCTGTGCTCCCCCTTCCTGAGGCACACATGCTTGCCCAGGCCCTTTCAACTGCCCCATGCATTCCTTCTTCCCCTTCCCTCAAGCCACTCCTGTTTTCCCCTCCTCCAAACACCCACACTTGCCTCTCACAGTGGCTCTTCAAGGCTCCCACCATCCTTCCAGGAGCCCCGGTCATGAGTGGGAGAGGAGCAACAGTGGGAGCCATGATGGAAGGGGAAGTATTAAAACAATCAACGTATTGATACTCTGTGTACGTGTGTTTATAAACTCTTATGTGTGCGTATGAGTGTTGTGCCACTGTCGATTATGAAAAACTGATCCTGGTACATCAGACAGATTTTGGCAACTTGTGGGCACCCACAGAATATTATCCAGTAAAAGGCTAGTCCTTGCACAATGGTCCTATTTGCCATCTGGTGAGAATCCATAGGAGGACCCTGGCACAATGGTGGTAATTCTTAGAAACCTGTGGGCATTGATTGGATGATACACATTGCCTACCTCTACTAAAACGAAGGCCCTTGCATAATACTTACAACACTTGGCAACTTATGGGCATCCAAGGGATGATGCCCAGTATGGTATAAACTGGCCTTGGGGCAATGGTGGTAGATGTCTCAAATTATGGGCGTCCATGGAAGGATCCCTAGTTCCCACTTTTAGTAAAATACTGACTCTCATTCAACTAGCGTCATTCTTGACAGCGTGTGAACATCCAGGTGTTGACGTCCACGCCAACCTTTTAAAATACTGGCCCTTGTATAAAGGTTGCATTTTTGACAACCTGTGGATATCCATAGCATAATATCCAACTCTGCTCAAAGACTGCCTTGGCTTAGTGACAAGAATGTCTTTTGTATTCCTGGGATTAATTGTACGATATAGCTCATACAATTCTGGCCGAGGCGCAAACGTAAGTAATTGTGAATACTTTAAAGTACAAGCAGAGAAGAGTGACCAGTGCAAGTCAACACATGCTAGTGTTTATGTTTAGTTAACTGTCTATAAGAACACTGGATAGAGGTACCCTTTTCAATGACAGTATTTTTGAGAAAGTGTTGAGTAAAGCGAAGCCTACTGCATTTGTAAATAAACGCTGCATGTGTGCTGTGCTGCAGAGGGGCAGGAGTGTCATATGCTGTACTCTATGTGAGTCCACCATTGTCTGTGCAGCTGTGTGCCTGGGGGACCAATGTGGGAGGCTCCGAGTATCCTACCTGGCTTGGAACATTAGATGTGACCGATACCAACTGTAAGGAGGGAGTACACTCTCCTCCTGACCAATACCATCTATGGACCGGACTTAGATTTCGTCTAATGGGTTCCTCCTTTACAACGTCTTAAATCAATCCCCTATATCTTGAGAAAAACTGAAATAGGAGAATGAACCTGCTCTCGGCAGGGCCGGACTGGCCATAGATGGCACTGGGTGTTTCCCCAGTGGGCCGCCAGGGTTGGGCCGGTTTTGGACCCCTGGGGTCCGTTTTAGTTACCGGGGCCGGCAATATCATTCCCTTGTAACAAAATCGTCTGAAACCAGCGCTTGCAAACAGCCCGGCAGCACCCCCTCAGCCCACCCAGGGGGGCTGCCCGAGCAGTTTTCCAGGGCCGGTTTCAATTCCCAGTCCGGCCCCGGCTCTCGGACTGGACCGGTCTTCTGTTGGTCATACACAGAGGTTACTTCAAATAGATTGAAACGAGTGTGCATCCCGGTCAGGTGACTCAGTGGGCGATTAAATCGACCGCAGGAATCTGTATGTGATCCCACGATCACAGAATAAATGGCAGTTCATCCGGAGTAGATTAACAATAAACATCTGTTATTCGTGCAACGTTACCCATTGTGTTGTATGTGCACTTTACAAATGTGATTGTTAGATATTGGAAGGTCACAATGATAAAGATTTGTGTATTAAAATAGAGTTTAAATTCTCAAATTACAACTATGGAAAAGGCTGAGTGAGCAGGTTCAAGGTGGAGTGGGCATCCTGTGGTAGAAAAGACAGAGAGGAGGTCCGCAAGGGAGTAGCTTCCTTTTCCACCCCCCTTTGTTATGTGTTCATGCTGCATCTCTCCTACCCAGGCAATCAACCTCTTACCTGTAGGGCAACAGGATGGTACAGTGACCGTCCCACCGCTCTTCTTGCTGGGTGCTCCATTCCCTTCCATGTCAAGTGCTGTGGCCTCTTGCTGCCTCATGCATTCTCCCCACAGTCCAGTGACCGGTCCAGATGGGAGAGGTGTGGTGCCACGGCCAGGGCGACTGACGCTGGAATCTGGGGATCAGGGTTCGATCCCTGGCTCCGGCGGCAGGTTAGCCCAGCACCATGTGACTCTGGGCAATAGCTTGCTTAATCTTCCCGACGGACCCCAGCGCCTAGAGACCCTTACGGGTGATTGTGCGCTTTACAAATGTGGATTATTATTATTATTATGTTCCCTGCTGCTCAGCCAGTGAGTGAGGTCATTGGACGATTGGCATGTTGACAGTGTTTGTACTTGGATGAGTGGGCAGTTGGAGTGAAAGGTTTGAGCAACAGGATGCTGCTCCTGGTAAGGTATTATCTGTGACCTACAACTAAGCTAATAAGCCTACATCTTTTATAACTTATGACTATCTATCACTTAATTGTACCATCGAGCGTCCCCGTTCTCATTGGTGTGTGCATCCTTTTTCACTCTGCACAAATAGGTCTTGTCTCTCCACCTCTTTAAAGTCATTTCAGTCTAAGGCATATGTGGCCTGACTGGCCATGACACAGTCTTTTGGTCAGCCATGTTGAAATGGGCCAGTACTGCAGTATCCCCCCACTTTCCTACTGAGACTGCCTCCTGTTGTGCTAATCCTGCAAACCAGGGTGATGCACTCTTGCATCTGCAGACACCTGCAGTTCTGGGACTGTGAACTGTTCCATGAAGGGAGGTTCCCAACTCTAGTGGGTACAGTGTCATACTGATGTCTTCTGTGTGTCCCTGCCTACTACCCATATTTAGGGTAAATCTCACATCCAAAGATGACGCTGCAATGGAAACACCCAGACCCCTGCAACACCCATTAACTTGCTCTTTGCGTTCCAACCACAGCTAGAAACATCTCCGTTGACACCAAAGTCCCTCATACAGATGATCCAATTGTGACACGGCAACTCAGGAAACCATTCAGTGTCAAACCACTTGATGCTCCTTTGTTTTGCCAGAAATGAGGGAAACAATTTTTGATGTTACCAAACTCGGGTGCTGCCAGCCAGTGGAGTGCAGCAATGATGACCTTCAGTGACCAATTTGGCTACAAATGCAGACGGAAGCATTTGTTATACCAAGGAAAGCAGGCGAAAGTGGAGTGGATCGACAGGTTTCATGCAAGACGGAGTGAACTGTCAGTAAATTCACAATGGCCAATCGCAGGCATGGAATATCAACATAAATTCTACCCTGAAGAGATCTCTGTTAAGGCAGAGCTGGACGACAGGGTGAAAAGAGTCTCCACACCAAGAGCCATACAATCAGTTAGAGAGAAACTGAGAAAATGGCAGTGATGTTCACCTCAGTGCAAAGAGGAAAGGATACCGGGCTCAAATTATTACAGACCTTGAAGCATACGTTACAAGAAATTCTGCAGAGTATTTTAGCATATTCAAATGAAGATCTCGAAAGCTAGTTCGTTTAGGCTTGGTCCTATGGCTAATGTGGAGCAGCCACAAAACCCATTGTAGTTACCACTGAAACTCGGGTGTATCAAGAGGACAAAAGTGATAGAAAAGGTTTTGATAACCATTTTCCACTGTGTGTATATTTGTGGTTCCCAGAGGACATTCTGAAAGAACACAGGGTGATTCTGAAATGTGTAGTTTATTTATGTGGGCAGCAAGGATATACAACTACCATTTGATTCCGTTTCATGTGTCCTGTAAAGCTGAGAAAAGGCAGAAGAAGCTAGAAGCAGGCCAAAAAAATGTAAAAAACAAACCAAAGAGGGTTGCACAGATAGTTCTGACAAAGAAGCTGAAAAAGCCAGGTGTGGTGAGGATGTGTGTAGACATGAATCTTCTCAACAAGGCACACAACAGCAGATGCCACACATCACCCAATAATGACAGATTCATGGCTAGTTTCAATGGTGCTCACTCATTCTCCAGGCTCAATCTGTGCACACAGAATACAACTGCAAGTGAAGTCAGATAAACCATCATGCTCCCCAAGTATGTGGATATAAGAAGGCACAAAAGACTCAGCTGTGTCCCGACTTCTGCACCTGAAGCATTCTCAAAACGATACCACTGAGAACTGTTATCAGGAAGAGTGACAGTATCTATTATGCTAAGTCAGACAGACAGGATGACACAGATGACGGAAGTTAGAGTGGCAACAAAGAGTTTTCAGAAAGGTGGGCCCATGTTGCTTCAAGAAACTGTCAGTTCCTGAAGACTTGTTTTTTTATTTCTTCTGGACATATTTCCTCTTTAGGGTGTTTTCATATTGACAGAGGCAGTTCATGCAAATCTTAAAAAGCTGTTGAATGTGTATTGTCTCCCTCAAAAAATGTAAACATATAATAGGTCACCCTTCTACAGATGAGAAATCCCAAGGGCATCTAAAGTTTTTCGCTCTCACAACATACTGTCTGTTAGGCTGCAGGTGAATAAAAAAGAAGACATTTCATGTTTAACCAGAAGGAAATCCCTTTAATGTGAAAGAGCAAGTGAAAGACATGTAACTGGCCTTGTTTCATGTCCTGAGAGAGTAGTGAAGTTCTCACGATCTCTCGAGGGACTGTACACCAATGTTAATGTGAAGCAGAGTCTGGGCAACTCACATTGGTACCAATGACCTGGTCTGGCTTGGGACTTACACCGGGGAGCCAAGTTCTTTTCCAAAAGGCATGCAGACCTATGGTGCAAGCACCAGGGGGTGATGCTTCAGTTACATGAATAATGTATATTTTTAGGAGGTTTAAAGAAGAAAACCCACTAGATGCATCATATCCTGGTCGCTCGCAAGCCCTATCTGATAATAGTGAGAATTATTTAAAAGGCCCCTGCCAGGTCACCCACCTTGAATGCCTGAGATTCATTGTGACTCCAAAATGAGGAGCTATGAGCTGAACACTAAAAACACACTTCAGAAGGAGCTGAAGTCACCATGAGTCTCAAGGTCTCAGTAGGGCCAGAACCTCACAGCTGCCTCTGGGCGACACCGAGGCATGAGTGATGCTGAGGGCCTGGTGGCAAGATGAACTGTTGGGCCTGCTCTTCTGGTTAGTGCCTTGATGTAGTGACTAAGTAGGGCCTGTTCAGCTCAGTCAATGTATAGACACAATATGCACCTGCAACACCAGGAGTGAGCAGTGAGCCAATGAAGGTAGACTCCAAATCTGTTCTGCACGTGCAAACTGCATCCTGCCTAGAATGATGTCTGTGTATCAGCTGCTTTCCACAGTCGTGACTCGAGCTGAACTCTGTCAGGAAGCTGGATGAGGTTGGTTTTGAGGCTAGATCATCCTTGTACCAGAGCGTTCCAAGGCTTGTTCCTTAAGACCCAGAGAAGGACCTCCCCTGAAACAACACACCATTTCCACAACTTCAGTAAGACTAGTGGGCCAGCAATCTCAGGACCCAGGTGAGGTGGGATCCCGCAATTATTCTGCATCCCAACCACAAAGACAGGGCATAACATTCACCCCGCGGCTTCACAAACTTTCATGGGCTGCCCCCGTTGATGCACTGTCCATTCATTAGGGCTGGCACTAAGTTGTGTGAGGAGCACCTCCATGGAGCCTTCGGATTATAATCCACAGCTGGAGATGGTAGTCAGGAAGAAATGGAGCACAGGAAGAATGACCGCGAGAATACACACCCGCCTATAAAGACTTCTGCAAATAGAAGCAATAAATACAACTAAGGTAGTAGGACACAAACTCTCAGGATCAGACAGCACAATTAAACTAGTGTTGAGACAATCCGGAAGGGGTAAGGTTGCAGCTCGCAGGACCGAATACCCTCAGGAGTATCCAACGTTCTGGGTCACCCATCAGGAGACTTTAAACTCCAAACCTGCACCAGGGGACCTTGGGAATGACCAGCATTGGGCTGTATGTAAAGCTGTATAAAACCTCTGTAAACCAGGGAAGCATGGGATACACTTGCCATAGGGTGTGAATGGCTAGGGTCAATGCATGTTATTGATGCTGCACTGAACACTGGACATCAGATTGTGACCCGCCTCCTCTCTAAGAGGGACTTACCCCAGACAAGTGTGACAAGTAAGTGGTACAAGGTGACAGGGATAATTTACATGCTTTTCAACATACCAGTGGTCCCCCATCACGTAGCTCTGCACGCGCGGGTGCTGCTGGGAGTGGACACCCGCTAACTCGACTCATCCTGGCCTGATCCTGTGTTTTGACAGCGATACCCACTACAGGTCCAGCGCGGTCTCTAATATCAAAGCACTTGCGATCAATATTGCGTATTTCTGCAATTAGGAGATTGATTGTCTTTCTTCTGAAAGTCTCCTGTGGCTCGTGCAAGGCAGGCTATTACTGATGCTAAAAGTGCTTGTACTTCAAGAGCTTTTACAGACTCCTTAGATGCAGCCCCGTGGGGCGAGGGCCAGAGACTAACAATGCGATAGGGCAGCGCATTAGTGAAAGGTGGACTAGATGATGGAATGAGCCGATCCATCTTTCACAGTGCAGGCAATACCTTTGCAGGTGGGTGCAGGAAGTGTCTGTACCCACCTGCAAGTGGATGCCTGAGGGTATCAGTCTTTCCCCCATACACAGTGTGCCGTGGGGGGGGGGGGCACAATGATTTGGAGCAGTCATTGCACTTCCTGACAGTCTCTTTGCCTTTGCGCCCACATCCATAATAAGACGTGAGTGTAGAGGCAACAATGCCCCCTCCTTAGCACCCATAATAATGGGGGAATGCCCCTTTAGCGCTGTATGTGCGACAGAGCAATCTCCATTACAGAAGGGTCCACGTAAGCATCTGCAGCTCCTTCTGTCATGTCAAAGTGTCCTGGGGCATAACAAGTTTGTGAACACACCCACTGCATCCCTACTGCACTTTGTGTAATACAGCCCCAGATATGTGCCTGGCGTACCCATTTAAATGTGCACTGTGTCGCAGAACATGGTAGTACGCCCTGTAAATATTACCACCCCAAGTTCATCATCACATCTACAAAGGAGCTTTGTGTCCACATGCTCAGTGGTCACGTCAGCCGCATTTCAACCAAACTTGTATCTTCTCCTATCTGGACCGCGCAGTGCTCTCATCGGGTCAATCCCCCTGAGTTTTGGGCTTGGAACAAACAAGCATTTCATGGATGATCACGAGGCAATGGTGAACCTGATGCAAACAAGTGAGGCTTCGCATCATCCTATTTATCTAAAAAAAAAAACTCCTGCCACAAAGTCCCAAGAAAGTGGCAACTAACCCCAAAGGAGGGACATGGCTAAAGGGAAGATCTCGCCACCTAGGGAAGAACTGTATGTGGGAAGGTGGAGTCGGATCTAATAAAGGGAAGAAGTGTGCGGGCTGTCTTTTCGAAGGCTGGATGAGTGATCATTATTTTATTTTTCTGGGTGCCAACTAATTGCACCCAGCTGAACCAGCCTAAGCTTACCCACATAATTCCACCCCCTCTGACTTCAGATGCATCTCTCCGCTACCAGTCGCAGTTAAACTCCTGAAAGGTTACGTTGTCGGATATTTATTTACATTTCTGGAAGAGAATCATATCCTGGAGGACAATTGATCTACTTCATACCTAGTAGACGTTTGGAGACTGTCCCGACGTTGACAGGGTCAGGGTGCCAGCACCACTTGCTTTCAGCAGTGTTTGACACTGTCGACCATGATCTCCACCTAACCACTCTTGTGAAGATTGAACGAGGGATAGCAATTTGAGGTGCTTCAACTCGTTGGTACCAAAAAGTTATAATTTAAGCCCTTCTCTTCTACCGGCAAGCTGTAATCTCTTGCGTCTGCCCCAGGGTTCCACCCGGTCACCCCATCTTTTACATATATGGCATCACTAGCTGCTCTCAACCATTTCTTTAGCCTTCACCTGTAGACTTGGGCGGCAGTGGAGGGGGGCTCTCCTTTGGCTTTCCACAAGTGGTTGCTGGACTTAAGGAGCTGGATTTGGGGATTTGGTTGAAGTTCAATACGCGGGTGGTAAGTTGAGCCTTCGGCCCCCTCATGTTTCCTCCCTCAAAACTGTAAGGAACCAAGGTGTGAAGGAAGCTTCACTCTGCCCTAAACTGAATTCCCAAGTCAATGCACATGTTAACTTTAACAACCTTCTAAGGCCATGCCTCACCTGACTCGAGTAGGCTGCGATATGGACATATCTGCACTCATTGAGCCGGGACTGGATTATTGCAATGTCCTCTACTTCCATTTCAATGGAGAACAGGTTAAAGGTCATATGGAATAATGCTGCTATTCTTGCCATGACTGACGCTACACACACCCATGCTACATCTTCACTCAAAGCTCTGCACCACTCCCAGTCAGAGCCAGAATATCCTCTTCTGGTCACAAATCTAAACATGGAAGAGGTCCTTTCTTTCTTAGGTGATATTTTTTATATTGCACTCCAAATAGCATGTACTGTTTTTATTCAGCGCAGTTATTTATTTGCCATCACTTCAAAACGATCCTGGCAGACAACCCTTCTCAACGCAATAGTGGTTTATTTATAAGGATCCCACTTTAAATTGTTTACTGATTTTTACAGATAAATACAGGTACAAAACAGTATACTTTCTCTCCATTTATTTTTTTTAATGGAAAAATACTGAAAATTGGGCTTTTTTTGAGTGACTTCCATACTGTCTTTCAACAATTCCAGCGCAACAGCTGAGCAGATAGATGGCACGGGAAGTTAAGAAATAGCTTAATATTTCTTTAAATATGGATATATGTCAAAATCCATTTGAAGTATAATCTTAATATTTACCTGCGGGTGTATTTCCATGTAATATTTGGCTGCTTAATTTGCTAAAACATGACAGGCGTCAAAGTATAAGTGCACATTCATTAGTTAAATAAATGTGGAAATATACCATTTTACTACTTCATTTAGTGACAGAACCCCAAATAAATATGGATAAATACTGATAAGATGGGCAAAAAATAAATATGGGTAAATACAAACAGAAATGTTCATAACAAATACCATAACACTGGGAGCCCAAGTTATTTATGTTGTCGGTGGGTATTCTGAAAATCTGGCCTGGATCTTGCTATCCTGCAATAACATTGGAAGGATTGAGATACACGGGAAAGGGTTAACATTCTCCCTGTTAAGTTGGCTCATCAGAATGAGGATCTAGGCATCCAGCAGTGGGGGAGGCTCGACCAGATCAAATTGTCCACTTATCCCCAAGCAGGCCCTACACAAGGGGCCCCAGGTGACACCTCAAAGCCCACTGAAGAAGCAGACAAGAGTCAGGAAGTGTTCTTCTGCAGAGAAACCAACTAGCCCAAGAGTTACTGGCTTCTATGATGCGAATCAGATGCAAATAAAAGAAAAACCCTCAAAACTATCGAATGCCATACTTAACAATTAAATTCTAGGATGCATGAGAGGGTCTCTGCTAGAGTCTAAAAAAAGCCAAATGCACTGGGTCCTGTCACAGAGCTCATGTAGCGATGGTCCAAATAGCTCATCACCCACAAAAACAAACTTCAGCTGAAGAATTTAGATACTCAAAGCAAATTGGTTAATGGACCACGTTAGGCAGGTGGGAGACTAGACCTGTCCAGAAGGCTCATCGTTGTTTCGCTTTCTTTCCCATGATGTGCAAATGTTGATGAACGGAAGGGTTTGACGGTACCACTGTGTGAGTTATGTGTCTTGGAGTCTCTTTTCTGCAACATATCCTTTGTTTGTTGATATTTAATAATGGAGGACACAGTGCTTAATTTGAGCCAGTGGTTGCAGGTGGTGTCCTCCGACACTCATTTTTGGGGCCAGCACTTATTTTTCCTCATCCGACAACAGAAGGAGGAACAGAAAGCAAAAAGATGACAAAGGAAGTATGTAAAGATGAACAAGCATTTGCAATGCACTAGGTCTCGCATTTTTCGGAGTTAAAGCTATTGGCGTTTTAACTCATTATGTCTTTTATCTTATGTATTTTGGTTTGGAGTGCAGTGGATGTATGAACACAAACAATACGATGGGGAAAAAATGTTCTTTTTTAAAGCAGATAGTTTCACTGATGGGAGCAAAAATGTAACCACTGTGCAGGACAATCAGAGAATTAATCAAGTACGCCCAATATACACAGCACCAACGTAAGCACCCTCAGCCAAGAACTGAAAACACACATCATGACAAATGAGTTACCAACAAAACGCTCTCCAAGACAAACAGTTGCCTACTCATGGTCAACAGGGACATGAACTCTACCCACTGCCCAGGCAACCTCAGGCCCACAAAGGTAGTTTGAAAAGGAATTCTGCAGGCATCTCTTTATGACCCCGAGCATATCCCCGACAAGGTATGTGTCGAAAGCATCAATCAACCCTTCGCAAACAGTGAATATCGAGCTACTCCTAATGAAGTGAACACGGAACACACAAACCATCCAGTTATGAGTTGGTATTCAATATCCCTTTCCACGCCACAGTCCGACAAAACAGCAATCACACAATTCATCCTTCCCCATGTAACAACTGCGGTGGTTATTTATGAACCCTTGCGTCTCTTTTGCGCCACCAGTGCGTCACTTTTTGTGACGGACCAGCAGGGTAAAAAAATGCGTCATGTTGCGTCATATTTACAAAGTGACGCATCTAGGTATGTGCATCACTTTATAAACCCCTGCGCCACATTATACCTGCGCCAGGTATAATATGTGCAAAGTGGGCATTTTGACGCAAGTCAGCCTCGTAGAAGTGACAGTGAAATCTATGAGATTTCACTGCATCACTTATAGGACGCAAATGTGTCAATATGTTACACCTGCCTTATGGCAGGCGTAAGACTGGCGCAGGCACATTGAAATGGGACTTGCCCATGTGAAAGGACCCATTGTTGAAGTTGTGTCACTTTTGTGACACTCCAGCAATGCGTCATTTTTGCGCCTACAGATATGTCAGAAATACTGACATATCTGTAATTCCTTGCGAAATAAAACGTCATATTTACAATATGACGCATGCAGCATGTCGCAAGGAGGGCTCAATGAAAAGTGACGCATCGCTGTTTTCACGCAGCGATACGTCACTTTTCATAAATGAGGCCCTGCATCTTTAGATACTGGCATCCGGCCTTTAGAAAAGGAGGAACAAACGACACCCCTAGAGGGATAACAATAATTAACTTGGCAACTTTGCAAGTGAGTAAACCATGCTATACTGGACATCTCTTGGGTTATCCCATCATCTCAGCCCCAGGAGCCTTACACTCCAACGGCAAACAGGATGCCCAATGCAGGTCTTGTGGAGAACATTTTATCAGCGGACTGTCTACTCGAAGGATTCGCTTCTACAGTACATATTGTGTAGGCTTCTACTGAGAGGTTCAGAAGGAATCCGCCATCTACACGAGGGCCCGATAATATTTTACACACTCATGTGAATCCCGAGAGGAGGCAATAGCTGCAGGACTGGAAGAACAGGAAAGGGAAACATCACCCCAAGCTGTGGGCCGAAACTGCTGAGTCGTGGGTCGCTCTGTCGAGAAACGCCTTGAGCTCCAAAAGATTGGCCTGGACAAACGCCACCATCTCTGCCGCTGTATAACGGGGTGGTATCGGCGCAAGCACGAGAACCAAAAGAAAGCCGTCAAAAGTGATATGTGCACTTTGGAGCATCCAGTCTGCCACTGCCCCTGTACTCTTCTGCCAATCAACGTATGTCTCTGGGATTGGAGCAGGCTGGCTGCTAGAGCGCGCACCACAGGAAAAAATAAAATGGCAATGAAATTGCCATTTTTTTTTCTACGCAGCTCATCGTGGGTAGGGAGGCGACGCTCCCCCGCCCAAGTGAAGAAACTGCGGCTGGTGAAAGGTTCCTGGTAATAGACTTTCGAAATAATTAAGGCTACTAACAGTCTAGGAGAAAGATTGCCAGATTACAATTGTGCTTGCTCACCTATCAATTGAATTCAGCTGCTGCGAACGGCTGTGGACGGGTCGCACTCAGGGACTCCATTTATCCAGAATCCATAGTAAGTCGGGCACTGGGACATCATGAGTAAAATGCCTCACTCTCTATGCTTGGACTCAGTAAGCCCTGCTTGCCCCATAGCCCTGGTATTGGCAAAACTATAGGGTCATTAAGGCAAGACCTTTTGGCCTTGCCAGTGCTTGTTAATGAAATACTATCTTGTGCCTTAAGCAGTTTCAGCAGGCTTCTAAGCACTCTTATGTTTGGCAGAGAAGAGAACTGTTGCAAAGACAGATAGATTGACCTGCCCAAATAGATAGAATCCTTTTCTGCAGCTGTTAGTTTGAGCGTGGTTTTATTATATCTTGTCATTGGCCAAAGTGGTAACATTACATAATGTCACCTCATTTGAATAGGTTTAATATTGATAACCAGAGGGAGGAGCTACGCGCGCATCCAAGATGGTCGCGTGAGCACAGAGCTCCCGAGACCCTCGCCACCTTCCGCATATATCCTGCCTCTAATCCTGCCACAGATGACGGGTTATTGAAGATATGGCCCTGCTGACCTAAATGCTCTTTTCCGAATTTGATTTGGATGCCGGGAACCGGACTTACTCCGTTTGAAGAGTTGACGGCCTACACCGTGGAGCAGCCCGGATCTCTGGTCCCTGAAGTACCCGGGTGGTAATTGAACAACAGCGGCCAGTGGAGCCTGTCTTGTGCCCTCGAGGTACTTTCAGTTTCGTTTTTGGACTCTCTGGGCTGAACCCAGTCTCTATCTCGCTTCAGTCGCCCAAGGTCTGCGCTTGACTTGTACGCCAGCCCGCCCTTCTTCGTGTTTTAGACTTTTCTGAGATTGACCTGAAAAGACGCCATTCATACCAGGTCTCAAAGGGCCCTCAGAGGCGGGTTGCACGCTATGGCGGGCAGGCCTGACAGCGATAAGCGGACGACCAAGGTCACACACCGAGGGGGTGCCACTCAATCGAACAACATGGACCGCTACACCCGATCTAAAGGATCCCCCAGTGGTGCGGGCAAAACGCCGGACGAGACCGGAGATGGTTCTGCGTCGACGGAGGAGCTGACCTTCAACATCTATGTCTCCCCCCTGCCGACTATCGTGGAGGGGCATGGTCTCCGTTTGGTGTCCTACGCCGATGACACGCAGTTGGTCATCTCCCTATCGCGCGCGCCCGGACTTGCGGCAGACATCTTCAGGAACTGCATGAAAGATCTTGCTGCCTGGATGTCTGCAAACTGTTTAAAGTTGAACGGGAGCAAGACCGAGGTGCTCGTGGTGGGGGGTGCACCGTCTGCCTGGTCGTCGGCGTGGTGGCCACCTTGTCTGGGGGAAGTTCCTGCTCCCTGTCGTGAGGCAAGGAACCTTGGCGTGTGGCTGGACAAGGACCTTACTTTCGGTCCACAGGTCGGTCGGGTGGCAGGGATATGCTTCAGTGTTCTGAGAGCCCTTAGGAAAGTATTAGATCTGCTTCCCATTTCCGCTCGTCAGACACTGGTGCATGCCTTGGTCACCTCCCGACTTGATTATGGGAACCTGCTCTATTTGGGGGCCACAGGTAGGGTCATCGGCCGCCTGCAGGTTCTTCAAAATGCGGCAGCGCGGTTGGTCCTCAGACTCCCTAGGAGGTCATCCGCCAAACCAGCATTACGGGCCCTCCACTGGCTCCCCATAGAGAGGAGAGTGGAGTTTAAGGCCCTTGCCACTTGTCATCGTATCTTGAGCGGCAAAGCACCTTTTCCGCTCCAGAGTCTAGTATCCCATTATGAGCCTGCACGCAGTCTTCGCTCCTCGCAGACCGGGCTGTTGAAAGTTCCAAGAATATTTAAAGCTCGTATGGGAGGTAGATCCTTTAGATGCCTTGCTCCTAAATGCTGGAATAATCTTCCGCTGGAACTTCGGCTTGAACCCTCCAAAGTCCAGTTTAGGAAAAAACTTAAAACGCACCTTTTCAGCAAATAGCTTGTTTGGGAGGAGGGGGGACAGTCACTCCACTTGTCATAGCGCGGGGACACGCCAGTGGCGTAACCAGGCGCTTAATAAATGCCCATTAATAATAATAATAATAACATCATGGGCGCCATTGCAGGGATTAAGACTACCATGGGCCAGCAGTATGAGACTCTAGCCTCGAAGTTGGACACGGTGGCGATCGACGTTAATTTGATCAGGACCGACCTGGCGAAGACCAATGAACGGGTCAAATCTTTTGACATTAAGACCGCCAGTCTTACAACCGACGTGTCTGATCTTCAGGCCGAGGTCCGTCATCTACGCTCCGCCAACGACTTGTTCGCCCGCCGGCTGGAGGACTCCGAGAGTCGTTCTCGGCGCAACAACGTCCGCATTATCGGGGTTCCGGAGAGGTCCTCTGAGATGACCACAGACCTCCTCGTGGAAGACTTGATACAGAACCATCTGGCCCCCAAAGGCCTCAGTAACTTTTTTGCAGTTGAGCGCGCCCATCGTGTTCCGGGTGGTGCTCATAAGCCAGGCACTCCGCCGAGACCCATAATACTAATCCAAAATAGAGCCACCCAATATTCCCAAAAGGACTGGGTATTATAACAAAATACAGAGAAAATGTCCTGTTAGGATTCGTTTGTCATTAAAGTTATAAATCATTAACTTGCCGCCACAGCGGGCCTTGATAGCATGCAAACAAGGAGAGAACAGATTTAAACTGTCTTTTATTTTTTGCTTCTAAAATTATTTCCTTCGGTAAATAATATGGCAACAAAAATACTACTCAATTTGTATGGTTACTAAACCAGTAGTATTAAACACCTTCTGCTAGTAACATGGAGAAACAATACCATGATATAACACTTGTTTTTCATATTTAACGAGATGAACAACCAAATAAATGATACATCAATGGGCAGAGAGATGTCAAGCGTCGACGTTTCGTCCCCGTTGGTTAACATAATCCATAGGACCATCTTCAGGACCAGAAGTTGCACATAAATCAAGAAGACCTCCAGCCGGAAGTACTCCTGAATGTCGCCTCTCTTTTACAGAACTCTTTAGAGGGTTAAATTGATGGGCTTTCAGGACCGAAAATAAATCAGTCACCGCTGCTCAAGATGCTACAGTCGTCTGTCACTACTGCACGAAATTGCAGGAACTTCTCACGTCATTTGATAGTGTTCAAACGCCGCCTCGTAGTCGGCTGCTTCTAGCCAGGCACTCCACCGAGACCCATAATAGCCAGGATTTTCAACTTCAGGGACAGGGACGCCATTCTACAGGCATCGCGGACTGGAGGTCCCACTAAATTTGAAAATGTCACCATCAGCTTTTACCCAGACTTTACCCAAGCTGTTCAGAAGCAGAGAATGGGATTTATGGGGGTCAAGCGGAGGATGCGTGACATGGGAGTGAAGTATTCTATGCTCTTTCCTGCCCGACTTCGTGTCAAACACAACGAACATTTTTCTTTGATCGACCTGAGGTTGTCAGTGACTGCCTAGACGCTTTACCAACGCGTCGGGACCATTCGGAGGGCGCAGAAAGTGGCCTGCAGGAACAGGAGTGAGAGGTGACGACCGGCACACAAAGTGAATCGACTTCGCAGCAGTGATTTGATGACCTTATATGTTCATACATATGTTTCTGAGCCCGGAGGTGGCGGGGGGTACGGAACTCTTCCCCCTTCTGGGGATTTCTTCTTCTTGTAGACTAGTTTCTTGTAAGGGCGACAGGCACACTGCAAGTTAGGGGGTTCTTTGAACTAGTGCAGGGGTGCAGGGTGGGGGGGATATGTTCTGGGGTTTTCTGGGGGGTGGGATGGGGAACTTTGTTTGGTTTTGAGGCAATGTTTTACGATTTACTCTGATTCTGATGTCCGCTTCGATGGAGGGGGGAGTCGATCCTTACTGTTGGGATGGGGGGTAGGGGGCTGAGGGTTATTAGTTGGAATGTCAATGGCCTTGGGGATAGGATCAAGCGGGGTATAGTGTCGCAGTTCCTGAAATGTCTTTCCCCTGATGTAGTGTTGTTACAGGAAACGCATTTGATTGGGAATACATGTCACGCAATGAATCGCCGAGGGTATCGTCTGGTCGCCCACTCCGGATTCACCTCTGGGTCGAGAGGGGCCGGGATTCTAGTCAGAAACTCCCTCCCCCTGGCAATAGACGGGACCACTCTAGATGATTGAGGTAGATATGCGGTAATCACGGGCAGATGGGAGGGGAAGACGATCTCTATACTCTCTGTCTATGTCCCACCTGGCTTACAAACAACGACATTTGCGGACCTGGGGGAGATTGTACTGGGACTCCCGGAGGGTCTTCTAATTGTAGGCGGGGACTTTAACTCGGTGGTCTGTGGTGAAGTGGATCGTAGCCCCCCTAGAGCCCTCGCGAGATCGCAGTCTTGCTTGTGTGCGTTCCTGGAAACACTGGGTCTTGTGGATTGCTGGAGGTTGATGCAACCTGGACAGGCACAGTACACCTTTCACTCTGGAGCACACGGGAGTCTTGCCAGACTTGACTACATACTTGTGCCGGCGGCGCAGGCCGTCTTGGTGAGGGAGGTTAGACACTTGGCATGGGGCATATCCGATCACTCTCCAGTATGGCTCTCCCTTGATGCTCAGTTTGGGGCAGAGGGTCGAGTGGCCCCGATTAATCCCTGGCACTTTCGTAATCTTAAAACCAGGGAGGGTGTAGTCAAATCCATTGATCAGTACTTCACTGAGAATGTGGGGTCAGTATCCTCCTCCGTTTCATTGTGGGAGGCCTTCAAGACTGTGATCCGTGGTCAAGCCCTCTCTCTGATTGCTGATGCTAAGAAAAAGAAAGAATGAGGAGGTGGAAAGACTGGAAGCTGAACTCAGTGACTTGGAGAGAGAGTTGGAGTCTGGCGCTACACAAGGGAAACGGCATGCTCTGCACCTTAAACAATCGGATTACCGCGCTCTGGTGACAGATGCTGCCGAGGCTATGAGCCGGGAGCAGCGGGGACGGCTGTATGATGTGGGGGATAAAGCGGGAAAGTTGATTGCTTGGCTGGATAAGAAGGAGAGGGCGAGTCGTGTTGTGCCTGTGGTGGAAAATGCTGATGGAGTGCGAGTGGTTGACCCAGTGGAAATTGTGGATAGTTTTGCGTGTCACTTTCAGGAGGTGTATGCACCGGTCTCAGACAGGTCAGAGGAGGACTTGCATCTGTTGCTCACAGATATCGCCTTGCCCTGTCTGTCCGATTCGGACAAAGAGCTCATGGAGTTGGAATTTTCCAATGATGAAGTGGGGCTCGCTATCCGTTCCATTCGCTCGGGTAAGGCCATGGGCCCGAATGGTATCCCCATCGAGCTTTACAAGTTACGTCCGGACAAAATGGCGCCTTATCTTCGCGAGATGTTCCTGGAGTCGCGTGATGTTGGATCACTCCCCCGAGATCAGCGGCTCGCGTCCATTGTTGTGATCCATAAAGAGGGTAAATCCCGAGATTCATGTGCCTCATATAGACCGATTTCCCTTTTAAACGCCGAACCCAAAATCTTGGCAAAACTACTGGCCAATCGACTGATAAAGGTGATCGGCGACCTGATACACCCGGATCAGTCTGGATTCATTCCGCACCGCAACACCGCGCTCAACTTGCGTCGTCTTCATGGCGTCCTGGCGAGGGCGGGGTCCTTACGTGAACCAGCCGTCTTGGTGCCTCTAGATGCCACGATGGCCTTTGACACCGTGGAGTGGCCGTATCTGTGGGCCGCCCTCGCGAAGTTCGGGTTTGGCCCCGGATTCATCGGTTGGGTTAGACTTCTGTATGAGGAGCCGCTTGCCCAGGTCGTGGTTAATGGTAGGGTCTTGAGGTCCTTTGTTCTTGGGAGGGGTACACGGCAGGGATGCCCACTATCTCCTTTGCTGTTTGCGCTTGCCCTGGAACCCCTGGCTGCTTGGCTACGGTGGGAACCGTCACTTAAGGGAATCAGGTGGACCCCTGACTTTGAAGATCGCATATCGCTATATGCGGACGATATCCTGCTGTACCTCACTTCCCCACGGAAATCGATGGGAGTGCTGTTTGATGTCCCCAGCTCGTTTGACAAAAACTCCGGCCTGGTGAATAATTGGGCTAAATCTAGCGTCTACGCACTTACCGGTGATGTGCCCCTTCTACCGTGCGCGTGCCCGATACCGATAACGCAGATTGGATTTAAATACTTAGGGATTTTTATATCATTGGACCCCGCGGTACGATATGAACGCAACCTGCTTCCCCCGTTGCTCCGGCTTAAATCTGATGTGGCGGCCTGGAGGGGTCTGCCATTGTCCCCGCTCGGGAGAGCTGCTCTTTTTAAGATGATGTCCTTGCCCTGCTTCTTATACGCCCTTCAGAATACACTCGATCTCGTACCAGCCCGATACTTTCGCGAAATAGAGAGTCTGCAGAGGCAATTGGTTTGGGGCAGGCGACCTCGTATCGCCTTAGCAAAATTAACTCTGCCTTGGTACGACGGCGGCATTGCATTGCCGGACATCAGGCGCTACTATTGGGCGTCCCAATTGAGTGCCATCAACCATGCCATGTATGGCCCTACGCCGAATCCAGCGTTTGACATGGATAAATGGCAGTTACCAGGAGGGAATTATAACAGGGCACTTTATTCTAAATCGGTCTGCAAGGCACTGTCAGGGCCCACCGGGGTGGCCGTGCGGGTGTGGAGAAGTGCAAGCGCGGCCATGGGATGGTCGGACAGATTGACCAGGGCGACCCCGCTCTATGTGGCGGAAAGACTGGGTAGCCTATGGATGACGAAGGGTTTCGAGAGGTGGGACCTTATCGGTATCAGTACGGTTGGAGATCTGTGGGTCAAAGATAGGGTCAAGACCTTCGAAGAGTTGCAGTCGGAATATGCGATCAGTAATAGGGAGCATTTTCGCTATATACAGATCCGACACGCGCTCCACTCGGTCTTCCGGGCCGGAACTGTCATTCCGGAATTCTCCCCCCTCGAGGATAGGGTGCTTGATGGCCATGTTCCTGATAGCACCATATCTCTAATATATAAAAAGCTGATTAACGACCAAACGGATCTGCTCCTGCAGCTCCGTGAGGCGTGGACTGGCGATGGATTGGAATTGGACGATGAAGATTGGCAGGCAGCGGTATCCTCCCCGAAAGAGGTCGCGATCCCGGCTCGTCTCCGGCTGGTGCAACTAAAGATCCTACACTGTATCTATGTAACTGGACCCCGTCTGATTCGTATGGGTCTCTCGGCGGATGGAGTGTGTAGGCGTGGATGTGGTGCGCTGGGTACCTTCCTACATATCATATGGGAATACCCGGCGGTGGCTAAGTTCTGGAACCATGTGCATGTGATTATGGAAGACGTCACGGGAGTTGCTTTACGGCCTGAGGCCCGCCGTTGTCTGTTGAATGTATGGGAGCCGAATGACTACACTGTGGCACAGACACAATGGGCTACTCTTGGGAACATGGTGGCTAAGAGAGACATATCACAGCTATGGGGGTCTCAGATGGCACCTACGACTTCAGCATGGGAAGACAATATGGACTGGTGCATGTTCAGGGAAAAAACTGTATATGTTGCACGTGGCAAACCCAAGAAGTGGGGTAGGGTCTGGAACCAATGGAATTCGTATCGTGGGGAGATTTGTGCTCCCCCGTTCGTAGAGGTCCCGGTGACACCACAATCCCCGTAACCTGACGTTCCTACATTATACAGATTTTCGTGCTACAGGTTTGATTGCCTGGGGCCCCCCCTCCCACTTTTCACTTCATCCTTATTACTATATCACGGTTTACTATGACTCCCCCCCATGAGACGGACTTATGCCGCATTGCCTCTTGTTTAGTTCGTTAATGTTGTCGTTTCTCTGTTTATATACATAATTAAAATAGTAAAACCTTCATCTTCTCCTACGCCACTATTCTGCTCCGTCGCTACGATATGCTGAATCGCTGCCGGGCCCCCGGGCTGTCGGCTGAAAGCTGAGTAAATATGCATTGTCAACTGTTTTCTATTGTTTTAGCGATGGCCGGCCTCGGTGGTTGTAGGCTCGCAACTGTACCACTGTAATTGAAATAAAGGTTTTCAAAAAATATATATATATATTGATAACCAAATTCAGCACCATGTATATCATCACCATTTTTGGATAGAAATCCCCTCAGCTGGCACCATTGGCCTCAGCGGTTACATATACATTGTATAATGCAGGAGACGTGTGAATTACAAGGTCAAAGAATGATCTGCAGGGCTTGAAGAGTCAGCGCTCAAACTGGCACCCGACCCACAGATCAAGCAACTCTAAAAACTTACTAGAGCCATTGCTTTGCCACTAAGTGAATTAGAAGTGGTGAGACATATTTCGAGGTACAGTTTTTATGTTAAAATGAAAACACACTTGGGGCCTTCTTTAGATCTTGGCAGGCGGGTTACTCCCTCACAACAGCGACGGACATCCTGTCCGCTGAAATTACAATCCCATTAATTTTGTAATATAAATTAGGCCTTAAATGTTCTTCCTGTAACATGTTAAGCAGCAGTGTTGGAATCAGTCAGATGTATGAGGGTGCTTGGAATATGAGTCACTCGGATCCAGCGGTCACCATTTCCCAAGCAAGACTGACACATGACGGATTATATCATCGGCTCAGTCTTTCAAGGAGGTCCTAAAATCTGATTTGCTGTGCCCAGCACTACCAGTCTGTCAGATGCACTGGTCGGACGAGTGATTGAATCTGTACCAGCCCTACCAGCCTACCATAAATAAGCTGACATGCAATTGACCCTTGCCCAGCTCTACTTGCGTTTTACAGGCAGTGTTGGATTGGGATCAAAAATCGGCCCGGGGACACCAAAAAAAAAGTGGCCCACATTTGCGTATTGTCTTTCCACAAAACACTGCTTCGGCAAAGTTTTATGAAAAGAAAGGGGGTGGGGCAGGTTTTATTACCTTCACTTAAATAAAAAATATGCACAGATTAGTTCACACTGCTGAGCCACTCATGAATGCAAGTGAAAGCACCTCTGCTCAGGCCCCCAGCCCCGCTCAATCAGCATACATTATTGGGCTGGCCCACGAGAGAAAAGGAGTGACACCTCCGCCCATCTGCCTCTAGAAAGGCCACTCGGGCACCCACTGGGCCACTGGTGGCATCCCAACAGCACAGACAGCCCCAGGCTGCCCAAAAAAGCAGCCCACAGCTGGAACTCTGCTGCCGGCCCTTCGATCATTTTTCTGAGTGCCCGTGTTACCAATCCGACCCTGTTTACAGGTGCTACCCAGTTCTACCAGCCTTCCACAGGTAATGCTGACCCCAGTGTGGTGATGTGTGTCAGGGCCTAATCACGTGTGGGGCAGACATACAATGAGGTGACACACACTTCAGTACCGGTTAGCCGGGAAGACCACGAGCAGTCTTACCCGGGGTTTATTATACCCTCGGGCGTGCCCGCCCTGAGGGGTGGAGTGGATGCGTGAATATGGATACATTGTCCAGTAGAGCCCGCCTGGCTCTCTACATCCCTCGTTTATTTCAGTCCGCTTCATTCTCAGTTCTTGGCCTTCAGGGAGAGGTGCACACAAAGTCCATTAGCCTGTGGCTCGGGCCAGGGTTTGGCCGGAGATGGTACCTTTGGCTTCGGCCCTTCGGTGATTGGGTGACCCCAGCCGGGGACACCTCTTCTTCCTCTCTGCCGGCCGGGGAATTGGCGATAGATGAGTTCGGCAGCGGACTTGGCACTCTCATTGGGTCTTCAGTAGGCATTTGTCCCCGTCACTTTCTCCGGGGACACCTCTTCTTCCTCTCTGCCGGCCGGGGAATTGGCGATAGATGAGTTCGGCAGCGGACTTGTCACTCTCATTGGGTCTTCGGTAGGCATTTGAACACTGAGTTTCTCACTGGTGATGATGCTGTCGGAGATTGTCTGACGTTCCATGGCCTGTCCTCTTCCTCTTCGCAGTCCCCCGCTCTTCCTCTCGCCGGCTTAAAACATGACACATTCCGGGTTACTCTTTGGTCACCCTTCCTGACTGTCACCATGGTTCCTTGGATTTTCTCTATGGTCCACAGGTCCGGTTCGTACGGCGTCCTATACTTCCATCCTGGGTGTCGATCATGGACCACCACAGCGTCCCCTTCCTGAAGGCTTGACTCTCTCGCGTGTCTGGCCGCGCTTGCTTTCCGGTTGGTTGATTCTCTTCGGGATTGAATGGCGTGTTCGTCCCTCTCTGGCGGGGCCCATGTGCGTGCAGCTGGGATGGCGTCCCTGGGAGCTCTTTTAAACAGTAGATGTGCCGGGGCACATTTGGTGGTGCTGTGGGGCGTCTGCCTGTAAGCTCCTAGGAATTGGTCCAGAGCTGATTCCGGATCATTTCCGTGATCTACGGCGATCCGAAGGGCTCGGTTAAGGGTCCTCATGAGTCTCTCCACCTCTCCGTTTGCCTGAGGCCACAAGGGGGTGATTTTTCGATGCTTGCTTTGGAGGGCTTCCAGGTAAGCTTGAAACTCCCTGCCTTGGAAGGGAGGGCCATTATCTGATTTGATTTCCTCCGGTAGTCCCATTGTTGCGAAGATCTTACTCAGAGTCCTTTTGACCTGTGGGAATGCCGTGGAGGAGATCACCTCCACCACCGGGAATTTTGAGAAAGAGTCAACTAGGACCAGTGTATGCCGGCCATCCGGGAAGCTCCCAAAGTCCAGGCTCAGGTGCGTCCACGGTAATGTCGGGGGGGGTTCAGTTATGACAGGTGCTGGCGCCGGATCCCCTCCGATGATGACACGCGTGGCAGGCTCTCACCATCTCTTCTACTTTGATGTCCATCGCCGGGAACCAGACACGACATCGTAGCCTGGCCTTCGTCTTGGCCATCCCCTGATGCCCGACGTGGGCGAGGGTCAGAATCTTGGCCTGGAGGTTTTCCGGCACTACTATAAGGTGCCCTCGCAAGACCACTCCTTCATCTCCGATGCGGAGCTCGCTCTTGATCTGCCAGATTTGCTGGCGGGCGGGACTGACCTCAGGTCTGAGCCCCTGTACCCCATCCAGAAAGTGCGCCCATTGGTTTTCACGGAGCGCATGCTTGACTCTGCACAGCGTCTCGTCTTCTTCCGTGTCCTTCCCGATTTCCAGCAGTGTCATGGTCTCCGGGCATGCGCTTTCTGAAATCATGTGCACAAAGGCGTCCGCCTCGTGACTGTCCTCTAGTAGTGTGGCCGGTTTAGTGCTGTCCGGGTGTCTTGACAGGTAGTCCGCTGGATTGTTGGCCCCAGGGCGGAAGATGACCTTAAAGTTGTACCCTTGTAGCTGGACGGCCCACCTTTCGATTCGTGGAGGGGCCAGTCGCGATGATCCTGCAAATAGGGGCACGAGGGGTTTATGGTCCGTTACTACCTGGAACTCTTGGCCGCACAGATACAAGTGAAAATGCTGGCATGCCCATTTGATGGCCAGGGCTTCTCTCTCGATCTGGGCGTAACGGGTCTCCGTATCCGTGAGAGCTTTACTCGCATAGGCCACCGGCTTCCATACATCGGCCCCATACTCTTGTAGGAGTACCGCTCCCAGGCCCACCGGGCTTGCATCAACCACCAGCTCCGTCTTTCTCTTCGGTTCGGAAATACGCCATCACGGTGGTGTCCAGGAGGCTGTTCTTTATCGCCTGGAACGCTGTATTGGCCGCCCCCGTCCAGTCCCACTTGTGATCATGACGGGTGAGCAGCCTCAGTGGCTCTGCCAGGTCTGCAAGGTTGGGGATGAACCTCCCGCAATACGTTGCCATCCCGAGGAAACTCCTGACCTCTGTCGGGTTCTGCGGGGTGCTAGCTGTCCTGATGGTGTCTGCTTTCTTGGGGTCAACTCTCAGGCCTTCCCGGGTGAACGTATAGCCAAAAAAGTCTATTGATTCCTGGTAGAACGCGCATTTTGACTTGTGGAGCGTCAGACCCTGTTCTGCCAGTCTTCTTAAGGTTGCTCTCAGGTGTGCGTGGTGCTCTTCAAGTGATCCAGAATACACCAGAATGTCATCACTCAAGTTTATGACTCCACTCAGTCCGGATAACACCTCCCTGATTGCGTTCTGGAACACTTCGGCTGCTGACGAAATCCCGAAGCTCAGCCTTTTGTACCTTCTTAGACCTATGTGGGTTGAGAAAGTGGTGATGTAGCGGCTATCTGGCTCCAGCTCCAGTTGGTGGTATCCCGCGTTTAAATCCAGTTTGGAGAACCACTTTGCGCCGTTGAGGTCCGCTATGATGTCCTCCATGGTGGGGGTGATATGCCTCTCTCTCCTCACTGCTACGTTGGGCAGGCGCATATCCACACACAGCCGTATCGCCCCTGGCTGCTTGGGTTTGGGTGCCACTACGAGAGGAGAAACCCACGGTGTGGGCCCGTCACTTTCTCGATAACTCCGAGATCTTTGAGCTTCTTTAGCTCTTCCTCCACCTGCGGCTGCAGGTTGAATGGGACTCGCCTGTGTCTTAGGGCTGTCGGGCGTATTGACGTGTCTATGTGTAGCTTGAATTTCTTGTTCTTTGGCTTCCCCAGTCCTCGGAACAGTTCTGGAAACTCCTCCATCAGGAACTCCGCGTGTGACTGGTGCACCTGGTTTGCAAAGAACACCAGTCCAAGGTCTTCGGCGGTGTGACAGCTTAGTAGCGTGCCCTTCTTCCCTTCCGTGACGTGGAATTTTGCTTCGGTTGAGTACCCCCCATGCACAATTGTTGTCTTGATCACTCCACGTAAGGGCATAGGCTCGACTCCTCCGTACGTGTATATCCTCGCTTGGGAGTGGACCAGTTCCGGCTTGGGCATCATCTTTTCGTACTGGTCGGAGTCCATGACGTTCACGGATGCCCCAGTGTCTATGAGTGCTTGGACCGTCGTGCCATCTACCTTGACTGAGCACATCGGTGGGGGCCTCCTTCGCGTAGATGCCGTGGATGCTCTACCCACATATGAAACAACATAGACTTCGTCGTCTTCATCGTCCTCGTACCGCGGAGGTCGCTCTTGGGCATGGCTGTCTGGTGGTGGGTCGACATCCTCTGCTAGCGACAGTTGGTGTACTCTCCTTTGCAGACTTTTGGCCTTGTCGTGGCCGGTCTGTACTTTCCGCTCCGGCACACTTTGGCGAAGTGGTTCAGTCTGCCGCATTTCGAGCACGTGCGTCCCTTCGCTGCGCACGCTGCTGTGGCGGAGTGTGTCTCTCCACAGTACCCGCACGAACTCCCTGGCGCTGTCGTTTGTTGCGGCCGATTTGCTGCAGGCTTTCGGTGGATCGCTTCCACTCTCTCCATCTTGACTTGCACGGGTTTGGTAGGCGCTGGGGTGGCTACTGGGGTGTACAGCGCAGTTTCCATCTCCTCCGCCCTTACGTCGGATAGCTCGTGCGACCTCGCGAGTATCAGTATCTCGTCGAGCGATATCCCTGGTTGGCGCAGGATTAGTTTCCTTAGCAGCTTTGAGCGGCACCCCACGATGATTTGGTCTCGTATTTCTTCACGCGGGTCCGTGAACGGGCATGTGTTCGCCAGCCTGCGTAGCCGCGCGTAGAACATGTCTACTGACTCGGATCCCGTTTGCCATGCTCTTTTGAACTTGAATTTTTCGAAGTCGTTATTCAATTGGGGGTCAAAGTGCTTGTTCAGAGCGGCCACTGCTGCCTCGTAATCATTGTCCCTCCCGGTGTTGGGAAGAGTTTCGAAAAGCTCATCTATCTCCGCGCCGCCATACAGGATCAGTAGGGACGTCTTGACCTCGCCATCCGTCTCCCTAGTGCCTTTGAAGTAATGGTTCAGTCGACGTACCCATGCCTTCTACCTCACAGCCGCAGTGTCTGGATCTGATGCTTCGCTGAATGGTGGAAGCGGCGCCGCTCCCGAATGTGTATGGTGGCCGGTTTGCGGGCCGGGGGCCGTGGCTTGGGCCGGTACCTGATTGTTTCCCGCCTGAGCTGGTGGTGGCGGCTGTACGGCCGGGGCTGGTGCACCTCCTTGCTGCGCTGGGGCCCCATCTACGAGGGACATGGTTGCCCTTGGATGCTACGGTCGGCTATGGTTTGTCCTTTTCCGCCCTGCGTAGGACCTTGTTGCGCCTGCCGCTCTCCCTGCCCCTTCCTCGGCTGGATATCTTGGGGCAGTGGTCGTGTGTGGACCTTTGGCGCACCCTTTTCTCCCCCCGCGTGGTAGTGCAGCCGTTTGGTTGTGCCACTGCTTGTTTTCTTCACAAACCGCAGACGCGGCCACGTGGAGGCAGGGGTGCCCGCAGTACTCCCAGCAGCCACTGGGGGCCGACTCGTGTAGTTCGCGCTCCTCACGCAGCGTGCTCACAGGGCCCGGAGCAGCAACCGGCAGAGGAGGCCGTGGCCGGAAGGCGTCGCGCGACGCACTGCTGTGTGCGCGGCAAAGGCGGTGTGGGTGGAGGCGCGGCACGGTGCTCCGCCGGCCTCCGCAGCGTGTGAGCTGTAGTCGGGTGGATGCTCCGACGACAGGCAGACGTCGCCCGGAACACAGGCCAGGTAGGCCGACAGGCGCTCGCAGGGGGGCTAGCTATGCGCACTCACCCTGGGCGCTCCACGATCCCGGCCCTGCCAGCTGAAGGCGCTTCCGACGGGAAGACGCGTGGGCAGGCCTCGGACCGGAGCAAAGCAGGAGTGGACACCGAGCGCTCGGTGTAGCGCTGGCACTCCCTCGTCTTCTCCTGCACGCGCAGGACAGGCCGGCCTCGTCGCCAATGTGGTGATGTGTGTCAGGGCCTAATCACGTGTGGGGCAGACATACAATGAGGTGACACACACTTCAGTACCGGTTAGCCGGGAAGACCACGAGCAGTCTTACCCGGGGTTTTTTATACCCTCGGGGCGTGCCCGCCCTGAGGGGTGGAGTGGATGCGTGAATATGGATACATTGTCCAGTAGAGCCCGCCTGACTCTCTACACCCAGCATCAAAAGTTGCAGTCCTTGTTTACTTAAAAAGCAATGCACAGATGTGTAGTCAAATAGACAGCTGCTGCCTTACTACATACTGTAAGGCGTGGGCAGGCTGCATTCATGAGGCGCCACCACAAGAGGCCGCATGGTTCACCAAATGTGAAAAAATGGCCTCGATGCTACAGGCACTACTAGTGCAGCAGGTGCAGTGGTACCGGGAGGCAGAGCCCTGAGGAGACCATCCAATGTTGAAATGCGCTGTATTTACGACCCCAAGCGCAGGCAGTCAAAAGAGGCACTTTCTTGTTTGCACCAGAGGCCATGGCATCCTTGCTGCTAGAAGGATGAAGAGAGTAAAAGGCAAAATGCCATTTTAATTGGAGCTCAGCAAATCCCTGCACGCGGGCTGGAGGAATGAATGCACACACAACCAAGCACCAAGCACAGTGAAACATATTACAAAAATACAGCGAGGGAAGGAAGCACAAATAAAAGGTTCAGGGTTGGACCTCTCCCGCACTAGTGATACATTTAGAAGGAAGCGTGTCCTCGAGGCTCACTACTACTTTGGCACGATGTTGGAGGGAAAAATAAACAATATTGAGAAAGGTACTAATACATGGGCCACGCCTCTGTCAGTACACTAAGGGACAAACACCCGGGGCTGCTGCGAAGTTCAAAAACATCTCGGTTATCACAGAAGAATGACGTTTCTTTTCAATATAATGTGTTTTTCAAAAAAAAATATTAAATAAACCAGCTCTCCAGTCAATACACAGTTAAATGAAACACACTGACTTCGGTATACGCCCTCCGGAAGGTAAAATTCGGCCGCTTTTTGGATTTATGAATTATATAAAAGGGCAGCTCTACATTTAGACGCCGTACGTCTTCGATGCAATAATGGATTAACATGAAAGGAGACTCTGGCCTCATAAATTGGAAGTTCCTTTCAGTACCGGAAGGGGGAGCGAGCGCGTAAGTAAACGGCTTAATTTGGAGTTGAAGAAAAGAACGCACATATTAAGAATATTAACAAACTAAAACATATGTTTTGGGGAAAATGGCAAATAATATGGTGATAATAGAGTCTTTTTTTCTCTCCCCCCCTTTACCTATAAATTTAAAATACAAAAGATGCTATTACTAGTTATATGATGCAAAATGTTGTTTCTCTGCATTTTCTTGGACATATGTTATACTATTGTGTACATTTATTTACGGTCTTGTATATTCTAACTATTTTCCCCTTATGTCAATGGAATTAATTCTAAGTCATATCTCGTTATGTGAACTTTGACATTACAATTTTCCAATATGTTCTATCCTCAATAAAGCTCATGAAAAAAACAAGCATTTACAATGCAATGGTTTTGCCTTTGTTAAAGTTAGAGCTATTGGCATTGCTCTTGACATTATTTTTATTTATGTTTTTTTTTAACATAAATAAATGGCATTGTCATTTACAATCCCACTAGCTTTATCTCTCGCAAATGACACACACAAACACACACAGAGCCCCCCACACACACAGCCACACAGAGCCCTCCACACAACCACACAGAGCCTTCCACACACACCCACACAGCACAAGCAGGCAACAGGGGCACACGGAGGCACCCTGCATAAAAATGTAAACTTGGCTGAAAACCTTCAACCACCCCCTTTTGGGGACTATATCCTGCACTCTTACAGTGCATAATCATCTCCATCCTATCTACTCATCCCACCAACCATATTCATGACCTTACACAACCCCCACTATTGATCACACCCAACGCCTATTAATCTAATCTACCACTAGGAAACAGGACCAAATGCATAAAAGTAATTCCTTGGGAGCACAATACTAATGCCAGTAACCAAAAATAAACACACCAAAGATGATGGGAGGAATGCTTGCATCCCAATCTATCGTTCCTTCTTTGCTCATCATGCCATTTCATTTTGGACTCAGCTATATGTAAATCAGTAAGAACAGTCCAGCCTGAACTGCCAGGACGGGTACTCCCCAAACTGGAAAAGAAGCAACGCAAGACCAGCTGTGCCCTGATTCGATCTGAAAAGGGACTCACTTCTTGTACAACAATGGTGGTGCAGCATCTCCTGTCTTTATACAATTAAATTCTCAATAGCCGCCTACGTGTTTACTAGTTGAAAGAGACTATGGCTCATGGTGGCAAACAAGCAGTGAAGGAGTACTAGGTGTTGTAAGACACCCTTGGTTGATCGGGTCTTGCGATTTGGGTATAACTTGGAGGATGCTGCAAATTGCAAATGAGACAAGTTGCTATTTTATGGCTCATCATCAAACATTGACCATCTTGTAAAAATATAATCATGAGAAGTTATTTCATGTTCTCTGCTCTGAATGGCCCACTCTGTCGAAGCAACATGATTGTACCTGGTACCCACTGGGATTGATTCCAGTTCGTGAAACTGAGGGTTCTGGGGTGGCTTTCAATTATGCAAACTAGATGAGTAGGTTGTGTGACAGGAGATAGAATATGTGCAATTTATTCTTTTTAGATGCCCAACGATCAAAGTTAATGTGACCAATCAGGAGAGAGGGATTTGCAGACACAGGAGAAAATACATAGTGTGATTACGAGGGTTGTTGACGACTAGATCTGTTATCGATTGATTATTTTAAATTTTAAATATTATTGTAGGTTTTCAAGTGTATATTTATGAAGAAATGTACAGTATGTTAACTAAAATAAAGAAGTAAATAAAGCACTCCCTGTACAAGAAACCTAAATCTTGAACTATGAGTCTACTTGATTCTGTTTCATCCATATATAGATCAAATCCCTTAAGCAGACCGACCGATTTCTCCACGCTCTTCTCATCTTGGTACTCTTACCAAGTGTGCTATCTCGGAATGTGAGTATTGTGCCCATACAAATGCTGGCAGAGCAGCAGCAGGGCCCAGCAGAGCAGGGCGGGGGGCAGCAGGGGCTCGCAGAGGTGTTTCCTGGGGCAGCCGCCCAGGTCCACCATGGTGCGGCTCCGAGCCCCAAGCCTCTGGTGGTGGTGCTGCTGCGCTCGGTAGCCCATTTAACTTACCGGGCACTCTGGTGGGGGCTCCTTGCGACGGCGGCAATCTCCTGGGCACTTCTCCGGTCTCCCTCTTCGGCATGGGAGACCGGCAACGTCCTCCGCTTCTCCCGGGGCTCCCTCCAGGCCACTGGAGCCCCGCGTGGACCGCCATACTTCTTCTCCTGGGCCGCCGTCCTGGCGGGGGCTCCTTGCGATGGCGGCAATCTCCTGGGCACTTCTCCGGTCTCCCTCTTCAGCATGGGAGACCGGCAACGTCCTCCACTTCTCCCGGGGCTCCCTCCAGGCCACGGGAGCCCCGCCATACTTCTTCTCCTCCTGGGCTGCCGTCTTCCTTCTTCCCCCGGGCTGGGGGGGGGGGCGGGCACTTCCGGCCGGCCGCGCTAGGATTGGCCGGCCGGCTAGTCACTTCCGGGTCGCCGCGGGCAGCGCGGCGGCCCGTCTCTAGCTCAGGCAGGCGGGCGGCGAAGTTTCCCGATGGATGCGCCGCTCTCAGGGCGAGCCTCCGATGGTGGCGAAGCTGCGGCCAATCGCAGCGCGGCTCCAGCGATGACGTGGCGGCTCAATAACCACTCCTAGCGCGGCGGCACTGAGGGGGCTCGACCGCCTCAGCCAATGGGAGGGCAGCCTCCTTCGTTCTTGCTCTCCGCGGCCCCGGCGAGATCCTCAAGTTATTCTCGGCCCCGGGCAGCGGCGGCAATCAGGGAGGCAGCGTTTGCACCGTAGTAGGAGGCGGCCGAGCGCTCGGGGTGCCACTAGTGCCTTACCAGATTCGGGGGCGTTCCCGAGAATCGGCTTTCGGCTGACGTAGCGTGACGTCGGCAAAAGCCAAAGAATCTCGGGAACGCCCCCGAATCTGGTCCGGCATTGACGGACAGGCCCCTCGTCCAATGGCTAGGCTCCATTTATGGAGCCAGCCAATAAATGACGAGGGCCGACCCAAACCCCACTACAGTTCTCATCAGGTTTTCGCCTGCGCGAAAAAGATGCGCAGAGCGCATCTTTTCGTCAGGCAAAACCTAAAAAAGAATACTAAAAAACAAGAACTGGCAAAACCAATAGGTCTGGCCATGGCAATCATGCAATAATTTGTTTAGCTGACTTTATAGAGAAACCGCAAGCAATTGGTATTAAAAATTAAAAGCAACAGTATGTAAAAATATTCGCGTCTATGAGCGGTGTGTATACAAATACAAAAATAAATTCAACAACATCAAATCAAAGCAGAAATTGAACCGCAAGCTTACCGCTAAAGTTGAGAACTTTTTAGCCAGATGTGCACATGCAAAATGCGGTGAAATAAAGGGGCCATATTCATGACCCGTCTGCGTCACTCTTGCACCATGCAACGTGGTGCAAGAGCCATGCAAATCTTAAGTCATATTTTTGAAGTCACACATAGCCACTTTGGGTGCTTTTCAGTGGCTCTAAAAACATGGAGTAACTCAACGCAGCACAAATCGCTGTGTTGCATTACTCTGCCCTGGGGAGGGGTCCCATGGGTGTTCCCACGCTACTCCAATGATTTTTGACGCAATGACTTGTAAACCTGGGAATGCGCCACAAAGATGTGCCTCCCCTGGAGAGGCGTAACAGTCAGGGTCGTTTTTTCCTCTTTCTATGTGTGCTGCATTCTATGTGCTTCACTGACCACGGAGGTCCGGGTTCAGCCTGCTTTCAGTACAGACTGCTGTCTCTCTACAGCCGTCACTGCATGAGACTTGCACAGTCCGTGACAGCCACGGTTAAGGGACAGAAAAGAGGAAGGCAAAGGGGCTGTAGGCGTAAGGACAAAGGATGAAAGGCGGGACTCATTTTCTTAACACAAAATGTTACTTTGGCGTACCCCAGGGTCAGAGCACCCACATACCCCAGGGTCAGAGCACCCACATACCCCAGGGTCAGAGCACCCACATCCGTCTTTCAACCAAATCACAATTTAAATATAAGAGGCATTGTGAGTGATAAGCTTATCGCTAAAATACATTTTTTCTGTCTCTGCCTGAAGAAGGAAAAAGGGGAGGAAAAACAGAAATGTAACTTTTACCCTTCCATTGCACTTCATATCTCTGGGAACAATTATGTAAAGGGCAAAAGGGGTCTTTTCACAAACAGCATTAACGTAGAAAGAACTTAGGGGCATATTTATTAAAGGGTTTTAGTTTATTTATTTATTTATTTTTGCGATTTATTGAGCGTGAACGAATACCCGCAGGCGTCTCGGCGCTAGACTATTCACATAACTTTCCCGGGATGTTAATGGCCAGTATTACTGGTTGAAGAGCCAGGTCTTCAATCTTTTACGAAACAGGAGGAGTGAGGGGCTTGTCCTAATGTGTTGAGGCAGGGCATTTGCGTTTGCACCACTCAACGTGGTACATGCACGACACAAACCCAAAATGTAATTCATCACGCCGCACAAGGTCGCTCTGCGTGGCCCTGAGAGGCTTGAGAAATCAGGAGTATCGCAACGCAGCGCAAATTAATGTGCTGCATTACTCTGCTGCAAGGAGGCATTCCATGGGCGTTGCGTGGGTGTTCCCACGCAACGCTCATGAATTTTGACGAAATCCCAGATTTACTTTTACTGCCAGACTTGGGAATGCGCCCAAATGATACTCCTTCCCAGGATCAGAGAACAATGAGAATTTATTTGTTATCCTCGTTACTTCCTCTTTCTATGCGTCTTGCATTCTGCAGCAGATACAGAAGAGAAATAGGCCTCAGGGGCTTGTTTCCGAGGAGGAGAAAAGTGCCCCTTCTCGAACAAAAACAATCCTGCATGCAAAAGAGGCATCCTTGCATCATGGTGCAAGGGTATCTGCGTTGGCGCTAGGCAGCCTATTGTGCAACAGAGATAGAGAAAGGACAGAAATGCTCCATATTGGGATACATTTGGTGCATTCCTGCCATTTCCTGTAACGCAGCACAGGAAGGTAGCTTGCTGCGCTGTGCAGGGTTACTTTTTTTTAACATAAATTGCCCCTTAGTTTGGAAGAGATATGACCTGAATCTATTAAAACACCTTGAAAGGCAGCCAGGGGTTCACCTTGAGACTAAAGGTGATCTCGGCACACACTAGTCACAGGGTCGTTCTGGGCAGCACTCTTTATTTGGACATCACAGTCGGGCACTACGCCCACTCCCTTCCTAACCCGAACCATCTGCTGAAACCTCGGCCATCAAAAACAAAGAAACCACCTATGTGCACGCGACGCAGCCCCTACACATGCGCAGGCTGCAAGTAAGAACACAGAGAAACACAAAAAAGAAAAAGTTTAAAAATTAATTTAAAAGAGAAATAAATATATTTTTCTTAAACTAGGACACATCGGCCCAACAGCCCCTGAAGGAGACCATTTTATTGGTGGATATGCGAATATGTCACAGACCGAATGCAGTCACTCACAGACCTAACAATAAGATATATTTACTACAATAAGAGATAGATTTAATAAAGTAGGACAGAGTATGAAAAACACAAAAAAAGTGTATAGGGCGTCCTGCTCACAATATACATTTTTCCAGCAATGCTCTAGTATCCGCGTATGCGCGTAATGTGGCCACTGGCGTAACGAAAAGTGAGGGAGCCTCCCTGCACGGTACTTAGGGGGGCCCCCTCCGGGCTCAATCAGGAGCTCTCCGGCCAGAGTGCAGTGCCAAGGGGGCCCCTTGGAGCTGGGGGCCCCCCGCACCAAGTGGGCTGCGGGGCCTGTGTTACGCCCCTGAATGTGGCTCCGCGGTGACTAAATACTGCCCAGGAAGTGATGGAGCAAGAAAGCATAAAAGATCCACCCATGCGCGGACAACAGTTTCTCGGTCTTTCTCCTTCTGAATCCCCAGACATGAAGCACATGGAACCAATTGTTTACGACAGCAGCGTCTCTTAAAGACTCTTGTAGTAGTATCCCCCAAAGGAGGAGGGTTGGAGGAGTTGACACAGACCAGCAAGTCTTGCAGAACCAAGCAGGCAAAGTGACCTTCTAGTCGAACTTTCCAATCAAGCCAGTAGTGCTTTGTGAACGTGTGCACCGATGCCCAAGTCAGACCCTGGCAGATATTCAGAATAGGCATCTTTCTTGCCAACACCACTGTAGAAGCTTTGACCTGGTGGAAGGGGTCTGCAGAGTAATGGACTGACCATACAGCTTTCAGTAAAATGGCCGCCCAGGACCTCAGCACCAATCTGTTAAGCTAAAGGGTGGTGCAGGACAGCTGTACCAACGCGCCTTCATTTGATTGACACAGTATGCTGAGGTGAAAGCATGAGGGATACAATCTTGGGCATCAAGAGTTACAATGAGACGTTCTGCATCAGCTCAAAAGGCAAAAATGAGAAATGTTGAGGCAAATTTAAATCCCACTGTGCCATGATGAATGTCTTTGGTGAAAACATGTGAGCGAAAGCCTTTAAAAAGAACACATCACCACCGGTGATTCGAACAGAGAGGGGTGGTCGGGTGATCACAGTAAGGACAAAAAGGTTTATAAATAACCTTTTACTGCGAGCACCACAAGGCCTTGCTGGGCCAATAAAAAACAACCTTAAGACATCAGAGCGTGGCCTTTATGGGGCTGGTGTGTTGAAAGTCACACAAGGCAACACATTTTCCCCATGCCCAGCATTGATACACTTTATGAAACTGACTTTTGCAACAAGGAAGACATCCGCTACCCTGGTTGGAAATTCAAAAGCACTCAATGTTCAATCTCCATGCATGAAGGAGTAGGTTGTGGAGGCTCCGGAGCAGGACCCTGCCCCGTTGTCGAGACGAGAGGTCCTCTGAAGTGGTGGCTGGATCTGTGGGTGGCGGCTCTTGGAACAAAGCACTCCTGGCCCAGTCTGGGGGGATCGAGATGACTTGGGCCAGATTCATCTTGAGGTAGCAGTGGAAACAGGTACAGGACATCTGTGTCCGATCTCAGACGGAATCCCTCTCCTAGTGAGCACCCCGGAGGAAATCCCAACCTACAAAAGTTTAGACGCTGTGCATTCTCAATTAGTAATGAATAGATCTAGCCAGGGCTGTCCCCATTAATCGAAGACACCGAGCACCACTTTAGGATATTCAGAACATCGGTCATGGCATTCCATGATCCTGCAAGATGGCGGGTAACCAGAAAGGTGTTCTTTTGTCCAATCACCTCCAATCACCTCCAGTGACAATGTGACTCCCAACACTGAATCAATGCCCTGCTTGTTGCAGCACCACATGACGATCGTGTTGTCCATGAGCACCTGCACGAGCCTCCCTTGCAGGATGTACGGAAGGCTTGCAGGGTCAACCTGACTGCCTGGAGCTCCAGAAGAGTTATGTGGATTTGGCACGCTGTTGGAGACCAAAGACCTTCAACCTCCTCCTTTCCTAGGTGAAAGCAGCGATGCATCTGTCATAGTCTGATTGAGGACAGAAAGTGGCCCGTTGCAGGTCAGGTTGGTTGTGGTCAGCCACCACTGCAACAATTGAGCCATCCCCGGCGAGATCTGAATGGAGTGGAGAAGAGGCTCTAATCCTGGGCCGACTGTCACTGCAGAGTCCGCATATGCGATCTGGCGTTTGTGATCCACATGCCCAGGAGTCTACGTAGCATCAGAGCCATCCTGACAGACCCAGGACTAAACCCAAAACATCAGGTAGTATCCTGAATGTCCCAGAATCACAAAAGGAAGGTATTGAATGCCACTGTCTCTAGGACAGCCCCCAGTGAAGGGAATCTTCTGTTTAGGTCACAGGTGGGACTTCAGTTCATTGATAGAAAAGCCCAAGGAAGTCAGGAGTTGATGATCACCCAGAGATGGCCTAAAACTGCAACACCCTTCCTTGAACAGCCAGGTGTCCAGGTCCGTGAACACAGGTATCCCGGACCACCGTCACTTTCATGAGCAGCTGAGAGGAAGTAAGGCTGATGGGAGCAGGGCGAACGAGAAGTGTCCTGACCCTCATGTGAGCCACAGGTGACACCTATGGGACTACAAGAAGGGTACATGAAACTACGTGTCCTGCAAGTCCAAAGACATCATCTGGTCTCCTGGGTCAAGAGCAGACAGAATTTGGTAAATTGAGCATTTTGAATGTATCTTTCCTCAGAAAGACATTCATTGGCTGATGCTCCAGAACAGATCTGTGACCACCTTCCTTCTTTTGGCATGAGGATGTAGCGCACCCCTCACCCTCTCGAAGGCCATCTCCCGCTGGACGGCAGCCTTGGTCAGCACGAGGTTGCCATCGTGCATCAAGTCTAGTTGCTCTGATGTGGGGGGAGATGGGGGGAGAGGGATATCAAGGCAGGGCATTTCCCTCTTGAATGATTTGTAAGACTCTCTGATGGGACAGACCTTCAGCCAGAGAGTAAAGGATGTATTCTGCCTCCTACCAGCTGGGCATGTGCCAGTGAGGGCAAACTGAAGTGGCTTGGATACCAATGCAGCAGGAAAGGAGGCGCTGGAAGACTGCTGGCCCTGCTGGTGCAAATGGCCTCGGCCGCCACCAATTCCTGTGGGTGGGTCTGCTACTGTAAAAGTTTACTTATACCTTGCTCACCTTTCCCCTTTTGTTTTTGTTGTTTTCTTCTTAGTTGGGGTTCCCAGTTCCACTAGGGACACCCCAATGTGCATTTTTGTTGGGGCAGCATAGGAGGCCTACGCCCACATGGTCAAGCCGCCTCCCTGCCAGGCCGGCTCAGCTTTCTGTTGGCACAAGAGCCTTCTCCCTGCCTGTTCAGTGAGGGCAGCAGGGCTCGAGTCGTGGTACCACATGGGTGGACGGCGTCCCCCCGCTTATTTTACCGGGAGCTCGATACCTGGAGCCACACGTTCACTCTTTGGCCTCTCTGGGGCAAGATCGGAGTTCATTCCGAACCCTGCTCACGCGCTGGCTTCTCTGATGCAATCACATCTAGGGGTGAGCGAGGGGAGGCAATAAGTCTGATGGTACAAACCACCTTTCGTGACGTCACTTCCTGTAGTGACGTTAGCGTCCCCCCACTTCTGTTTTTTAGGACTTGTGCCCTGGAGGGCAGGTTGTGGATCTTGCGGGGGCCACCCCTCTCCCACTCCCACCAGGCCCAGGCGCGAGTCCACCTCCACCGTGGGGAATGGAGGGGCGGAATAGTCTCCTCCTTCGTCCCTCTCCGTAAGTGGCCCGGGGATGGGGTCTCGGCTCCAGCCTTAATTGCTGGCCTGGAGGTCCGCCCAGAATGCGGTCCTGAAACCCTTCCTTGCCTTTGGGGCCTGGGCCCTATTACGCCTCACGCTGGCACAGGGTAAGGGGTCCCGGGCCACAGGACTCTGGGAAAGGGGCCCTAAGAACGCCCTGTGCCCAGAGTCACCCGCTCCTCACGGGCGCTGCCCAAACACACCTGCCAACTTTTCATTACACACGAGTGACGTTTCTATGTTTCAAGACACCTATGAGTGACATATTCACACCTCATGTGCGACATTTTATAACGAGCAGTGGGTTAAGAAAATCTTGTTTTAGTGAATACAGTGTAGAACCTGGATGGAATAAACCACTCACACATGACATGAGGTATTTTGTGATTTGTGAAGTTGCCCTGCGCCCTTTCCCACCGTACCATACCTTCCTCTACTATCAGTTAGCAGCATTAAATACAATGCAGTGGGTAATCTATACCACATACCTGTTTTATCTCAGTGTCGGCCCGTATATAAACATTGATCTGCAACTTAGAAATTAATTGTGCAATAAAAAAAATTCACAATAGTTTGGTATTTGAAAGTGTTGCAACTCATAGCATTAGCCGAATTAATGACGGCGGTTGTGAGATCTCTGAAGAACTTGTATAGCTGCCCCCGGCCAGGGGCCGGCACATTTATCCCCACTCCTTGGCACATTGTTGCTGCTGGCCTCCTCATCCTCGCGCTGGGCTGCACGGCCCCCACAGGCTCCATAGTGCAGCCTGGGATGGGGGGTAGGAGGGGCACACGCCTCACCTGCAGTTGTTGTCAGCCTGGGCTGGTCAAGCTCGCGCTTAAAAACTTGTGACGTGCCCACGGGGAAAAAAGGCCTGGATGAAGGAGAATGCACAAACACTGCCCCGTTCCAGAAACACGTGATCGGAGGGAAAGCGCTGCGAAGCTGTAATTTTTTTTTTACTACAATCTGTGGCAAGATGTGGCTGTTGGGGGCGAGAATGGCATGGGCCCAGCAGGCTGCAGACCAACACCCTTGCACCATGGCCCTCCCCAGAAGAGAAGGCACCCCTTACCCGTGTGCTGGCGGCGGGCGCTGCAAAGGAAAACAAAGCTGCCCCGCCATCTGCCCAGGGTGACCGCGCTGCGGGCCCCAGAGGGGCGCGGCTTTGGGTACATTGGCATGTTTTAGTCTGAGAGGCAAACCTCACAAGGCCAGGCCACAAGGCGGATGCATTTTCCCTCTCTGCCGGGTCTCTGACACCGCGCACATCTTTACATTTTACACGCAAACACATTCTGACTGGCATGGAAGTATTACATAGAGTTGTACATACCTGGGGGTAAGACCACGAGCCCCCCAGGGACTGGCTGCTGGTGTTCATTGCCAGGCTGGGAGGGGGCCCCGACGCGAGGAGAGCTGCAGCAGAGGGGGGGGCCCGGCGGTGCTGGCGTCCACCCTTAAACCATGCCCCGCCCCCGCCCTTCCGCAGCCTATAGGAGAGGGAGGAACAGACGGTGTGTCCTGGCAGGCTGTCTCTACAGCATTGATTGGGTATAACTTACTCACGAGTCACGAAGACTTCCTGAGTGACTAGAGCTTTAAGTGGGCCGGGTCTCACCGGTGCTGAGCACCGGCCCTTTCTAAAAGGGGGCCTCGAAACGGGTCCGTATCGGGCTCTGTTTCCCGGACTGTGGTGACAGCAGGCACATCATGTGCTCACCTCTCACCAGTGGAGAGGTTACGCATGACGTCATGCCAGGTGAGCCTTGTAGAGGAAGGAAATCCTTTAAAGAGAGTCCCTTTCTCTCTGGATTTCCCTTCTCTTTTTGAAACTCAGGAGCAGCAACATTGTGGTGTCACCAGGGCTTTAAGTGGAAGCTTTTTCAATATTATATACAAGCCATAGTTGCTGCTTATTTATCTTATGCAACTAACACCCATTGACAAAGCCAATAGTCCTGACTTGTAGGTATGATGTTACTTGTTGTATCATATATCTGAATGCAATGTCAGAAACAGCAAAATACAAGATGGGCGGCACACTTTGCTAAGCACAGATTTTTTTACCTATTTGATTTAGGCCACGCCCCCAATTAGATAGGCCACGCCCCTCTGAGACCCTCCAGTTTTTTCAATCCCACTTAAAGCCCTCTGAGTCAATAATGTGTGCTGCAGCTCCGGCCGGGTCTCATGTGGGTGAATGTTTTACAGTATAACCAGCTACGCCAGCCCCCAAGCCTGCCGCAAGCAGCACAGGGACACGCTGCTGCCTGCTAAGAGCTTTGCGTTGTCTGTTAGTGTGTGGTGTAACAAGTGCTGAGCTCGGTTTGCTGAGGAGGCGCTATAAATGCGTGACAATGCATTTCAGTGCAGTGATGCGGACCATAGCACTGAAATGCGCTTGTCTAACACGTGATGCGTGATACTTGGCAGGGCTGCCCCTCCCTGGATCATAAATAATTAATGATACATTGGCCCACATCGGGGGTATTCTGGAAACTTGCGGTGGAGCCCCACGCACTCCAACATCAGAGCTGGGGGTCAAAGGTCAGATCTTTCCCCTCTCGGGCTCTCTGGCACTATTGGGCCAATCTGCTTGATCTTGGCCCCCTGGAGCCTTTGAAACAAGACTTCTGGCCTTTAAGGTGCTATGCTACGCTAGACAACTATAAAGCGCGTAGCTACTCAATGGTTTTCCCAGCGCTAAAGTCATGTCCTTCCTCCAGCTAACGCAATAGAAGATCTTCAAAAGAGGTTTGTTTTAAGATGCTTCTAAAATCTGATTTCTTCCTGTGACACTTTGTTTTAAAAAGGTATATTTTTTATTGATTTTCTTTTAATGCACAGGGAAGTACTGTCTGTAACCATGCAGAATGACATTACAAGAGTGGTAGTGTAGAGAAGGTGAAACTCTCCGCTTGTATGAAGTCAAGGAAAGCAAGGGGAGTGCATGGGGAGAGAACAGGGAGAAACTTGTGATAAGGGAGCAGGCAGGTGCGACTAAGCATGGGATCGAAAGGGTAAGCAGCTATCGACCCATGCTCGCGCTGCTGGGTCCAAAACGTTTGGCTAAGGACCCAGATGTGTGTTGGAGAGGACACAAGCAATCCACAATGAGTAATTATGTCCTTACCAGCCACATATGTGGGATGTAGCTAATCAGAAAGCAGGTGCTGAGGGGCATCGCCTGAATCCTTAGGAGGCAGCTGTAGGTGTCCACTGCCCGCATCAGACTAAGGAATAGTGGTGCGCTGCGTGAGCTGACAAAGGAGGGCCATCATGAATGGGTAGAGTTAATGTCCGCCAACCCGCGACATCTGAGCAGCAATGAGTCGCAGTCCATGACGATGAACTAATACGCACTACTGCAGCTATGGGATAAAAATCTGCCATTTAATTCATTTAAACAGGCAATAAACAAAGCAGCAAAATTTAATTCACTGCTCATTGATAAGGAAATCTTTTCCCATCGCTCGCATTCTTGGGTTGTAATCAACAGTTATAAATTACTTACCCCGGCATCTTATTTGGATTCTACTTACTCAGTCTTTATTAAAAAAAGGCTGATGGCTTTAAGATTCGGAAAATATCCAACGTTGGCTGACGTACCAGCCTGGAATCATCCGGGATCCGCTGCCTGTCGGCTCTGTGGTCATATCAAAGAGGACATAATTCACATAATTTGTCATTGTATGAAGTTGAAACGGGAGCGAATGCTCCTTCTAAAGAATTGTTTTTTGATTAAAGGATTGCGTACCTGCAGGACAGCGATTATTGGTTGCTTGGACTCCATGGACTCACAAATTAATTGTAAGATTGTAAAGTTCCTGCTTGCTTTTGAAAAACGTCTGAAAGCAAACTAATCCCTTAAAAACGCATTGTATTATTTTGATATTTTTATCTTCTTTGTCCCTTTTAAGTTTTACTTGAGTTAGATTTTTTTCCTTGTTGCAAATTTTAAATATCTATTTTAATCAATCTTGTATTCAAACCTTGTTTTAGAAGTGCAAAGGAAATTTGTTATCATTTTTATTAACTCAACAATAAAGTTTAAATAAAATTAAATCAGTCCATGACGATGGGATACCTATCGAGTCCCCAGGCCGGCACCACTGCGCTCACCACCTCTGCCCAAGCCAGAACCAAGAGTATCTATGCCTTCGATGTCAGACCCATCGGCCCGACAGCAGCGCGTTATAATGCACTTTCTCAGTGTCAGATTTTCTGTTTTGCTTGTCTCTGGTGCTCCTCTCCTCCTGCTGGGGCACAGAAGGCCAGATCTTCCCCAATCTGGTCCTTTGGGAGAGTAAGAGAACCAGCCTCGCTGGCCGTGGGGAGACCCACTGGTCCTGGGGAAAGCTGAAGACATAGAGCCTGATATAGATCTCGGTGGACGGGTTACACCCTCTCCCAACGGGGATGGATATCTTGTCGTCCGAAATATGAATCTCATTATATCCTATGAAAGTTACATTTCAGCGAACAGCATATCCATCACCTTTGTGATGGAGTAACTCATCCGTTGCGAGCTAAATCAGGTTCATAGACCGTAGCTCATTAGGTCATCAGGGGGCTTGTCCTTCCAGCTGTCCATGGTGTTGCCACCAGCCACTTTGTGTCCAACTCTCTGTCTCTCCCTTGTGCAAGAATTTATAAATGGGGATGGGAAGCTCTAGATGCCGGCCACCTCGTCCAATCCTTGGCTGCTACATCACCAAAACTTCAAAAGAGAGCCTCTTCTTTGGTGGCTTCAGATGTCGGGGCTTCTGCCTTTGTTCAATGGGCCTGGGCTGTCCCAACCCTGGTACAGTGTGACAGCTAAATACAAGATGTTAATGTTCCTCCCCACCCCTTTTAATGTTAATTGCTTCTTTTGTGTTGGGAAGACTGTGTTCCCTCTAGGAGGTAGCAGAGTAATTAACGTTGCCCAGATGGGTGGCAAAATGCCTGGAATTTGATCCTGAGCTGAGCCAAAAAATATGACAATTCTGGACAACCAATAATGTGTACGTGTAGGTTCTTGGTGCCTGCATATTAACCCCAGTTTGATACCTTCTGGACCTTTTAGGAAACTCTAATATAAGGCAGATCTCCCTCTCTGTGTATAATACAGTAACACAGAAGGTACACCAGTAAACCCTACTGACTTTACCTATGAGTGCACACTAATAATATAAGGCCTACCCCTGGCCAATATCTAACCTTGCAGAGTCCCCTCTTGCACCAGACTACATGTGTGCGATTACTGGACTGCACATAACGGTAGTCTCACATGCAGAGCCCGCACATGTGTGCACACATGTTCATGTCTAACCAGCCCAGAGCAAAGGAGGCAGTCCACCTACTGTATACACTGAACACAGTAAAGCAGATGGCTATGTTTGGCAAATTCATCCAACAGACCCGTACGAAGTTGATGACCACTCCTGGTTAAGTGACCAGATAACCAGATAACGTAGGTTGGACTGAAAGACTATGGACCTCTTGCCCCTCAGATTCTAACTATACAGATTTTTCTTTTAAAATGCTTATCCTTTTTAACTTTTGTATCTTGTTTTTAATGGAATGGTTTTGAGTAACCAAGCAATAAATTATTCATTCATTCATTCATTCAGTGCCACTTATCCTTGCTGTGTCACAGCGGCCTTACCCATTCTGGCAAACTGTAGGAATGGAAGGCTTGTCCTATGATTATCCTTGATGGTTTCTCTTGGAAGAGACATTATTTTGTTTTACCAACTGTAATTTTGTATACATTTGTACATTTATGACTGTGTGCATGATTGTTGCCTTGTGGGAACGCTTCCGCTCAGCACACGAGGCCTGAGCTGGTTAGTGTGACAAACCAACGAGAAAGGTCAGAGGCCTGAATGATTTACTAGGAAAAGGAATATTTGGTGCCACAGGTCTGTTTATTATCAAGCAATTAAACATTTATAAAGATGGGGGAATGACCAGTGAAGGCCTCGAGGCGCTGGGGGGGGTTGGCTGCTGCGTGGTGGTCTTCAATCGACATCTAGGTCTTGAGTTCTCTCCTGAAATGCTGGAGTGATGGGGCGGTCCTGAGGTTGTCCAGGTCCTGGCCAACAGGTGAGAAAAGGAGTCTCCTCTGCTGTTGGTTACACAGAGAAGGGGGATGTTTGCGAGGAAGGAGGAGGATCGGAGCTGTCTGGTCGGTTGGTGGAAGGTCAGGCGTTTGTTGAGGTATGCCGGCATAAAAAGTTATGACACGTAAATTGGCCTGTCTTATTTATTGTGAAAATCATTTGTTAAAGAAAAGAGGTATTTACCAGAGGAATGTTATCACACTATATTACAGACTGCAGGCAGGTATTTTTCTACAAGACATCTTACAAATTGCCATAGTTGGCAAGGGTTCTGGTGTGGGTCACTCCCTTTGATAAACCTGAGATGTAGAAGATTTTCACTGTGATAAGCCTCGTTAGGCCTTTTTGAGTAGATTTGTACATAGTTCTGCTCTCTGTAAATTTGCACATATTTGTCATTTTATAACTGTATACATGATGATTGCCCACTTATGAACACCGTAAAAGGCCTGTTTTGGTTTTGTTGTCATGCCAACGGTAAAGGCTTTAGGTCTTTTTTGGTTCAGAGGGAAAATGTGTGTTTCCACAAGTTTGTTCTGTTTATTTTGAAAAATAATGGCAAGGCCTACTGACTGACTTATTTATTGTGAAAGGCACACGTTAATGACAACACGTTTTAAGGGTAAACTGTTATTACACTGTAATAAAGGTGGGAGGCCAGTATTTTGTCACATGACATTTCACAGATTACCTTTTATAAGCAAACATTTTGGAGTTGATTACTCCCTTTGAAAAACCCTAGTGGTAGGTGATTTGCACTGTAATCATTCTTATTAGAATCCTTATGGAATACCAGACAAGATTGGTTGTCTACTAAGATCTTGAAATAAAAAAAAATTACTAACAAGAAAAACATACATATGTTTATATAAATTATATATATCTGCATATACATACATAGAGGGGCTTTGGGACGGCTCTCCTCCGCCATTGGTATATACGAGTGTCATTAACCCGCTGCTTCCATCCATCAAAGCAGACCGCATGAGGGAATGTGTTGGCCCACTTCAGCCATTGCCTCTCTTGCTCTGTGAGGGACTGCATTTGCCTGATCACCTGTGCATATGTGCCTGAAACTGAGTGTGCTTCACTGCCTGAGCTTGTGGGTTTTAGGTTTCCATTTTCTCTTTCTACATTTGGAATTTTCATTTTTAAAGCATACTACAGCTCCCCAGAGACTGCCAACTGCTCTCTCTCTTGCTGATGTTTTTATCTGCAATGGTTTATCCTTTTACGCCACTGTCTGTAAACCAGGCAATGGTATTGTCCATAGCTCTTCACTGTTTGACCATTTCAACATGGCCACCACATTGGTTCTAAATGTGGCGCCTATGCTGGAACTTTAAAACAATGATACACCATGTACAATATCATTACACAATGGCCACCCGCTACTATGTTTAATTTTTCTGTAATTGCAAGCATATCCCAGTCCTGTTTAGGCAGCATGTGTTTTCCTTCTTTTTGCTATTAATTTGTTTTGCATGTGTTCTTAAGTTTGTGTGTGTGTTTTTTTTTAATGATAGTTTAAGTCGGTGAATTCAAGAATAAGTCAGTGGGTGGAGGAAGGGATGTAAGCAGTGCATGTGTAATGTCCTATTGAGGAAACCCAATAATGACTGAAGAGGCACTTTCAATTATAAGCCAGACCTGTTGGCATTGCCAATGCTTGTTTATTACAATTATATAGTGCCTTGTGCTGCACAGTTGCCAGATTCAGTGGCCTAAGTGGGACATGTATCAGACATTTGTCCATATAAATGCTTTTGAATAGAAATACAAGATTAGAAGCTGCACTAGACTTTACAATACCTGTACATTTCTCCACAGGCCGGTGCCTCAGAAAGGCAGCGATGGGTGGGGAGAGTCAGTCGAATGCCAAGCGGTGCCTGGTGAGCAGCTGACCCTGCCCCAGACCCCCTGATCACTCATTCCACCGCTGCAAACTTAAATCTTTTCGAGTTTATTGCACTGTTACTTTTTCATTAATACAAGGACTTTTCCCTACTTTGGTAGCACATTGTACCACGGTGTAACATTGCATTCTAGTCACATCAATGGAGACCAGGGAAATCGAATGCACATTTTCCTTTATTTAAGGCAGCCGGCGTGTTTTTTCAGAATGAATCTTTATGTAACCGGCTCCCTGCCCTACTTTCCAAAAGCTGAAAGAAGCCTGCCACTGACCTAGGAGGCTACTTATAGATCCCCTTCTAACAAGGGCCCTTTTCATCATGTCTCATGCTGTGTTCTCTGCCTGTCACATGGCCTGCTGTACTCTCTTGGAAGGATGCAGGTGACTCCTGGAACCCTGCACCGGGCTCTGCTTTCCATGTGTGATCTTGGAAAGCTTTTACGTATTTGGTTTTCTCAAGCGAAACAAAGCCTATTGTCGAATCAGCAAAAAACCAGGACGCATGCATTTGCTGAATTTCTTTTTTCTTCCCCCACTGAACAAATATTTGTTCCCATTCCCTTTCCCTTCCATTTATTCTAGTCAGGAGTGAATCTCTTACTGTTACCTGGGTGTCTGGTGGGATTTTGAATAAACGTGTAAGTTAGCAAGTGTGCACCAACTTCCTAGGCATTCCTGCCCCCTACATATATATATATAGAGGAGTCATCATTAATGCTAATAGTGTTGAATTATTCAAAAGCACTGTATTAAAAAAGATAGAGAGGTGTTGTACCTCATGTGCTAGAAGGTCTACCTCTAAGTGTATTGCCCAGATATTATGAGTGAACACTAGTGATTTAAATATTGTGTTGGGGTATTGTAGATACAGAGTCTTGTATACATATATGTATGTTCCTTTCTTGTCATTGTATATACATTGTTGCATGTTTGTCTTTTCACCAACTTATTTTTGAAGAAATAGGTGGGTCAGAGACTGGTCCAATGGCAGGTAGGTGTGTTAAATTAAATTGAGCATTGGTCCATGCAAGATTATACAGTAACGTCAGGGTAATTAATTGTGCCCTCACTGAAAATAAATTGGATATTCATCCCTCCGGACTCCGATGTTATTAACCGCATGCGTGCGGCGGCTTTTTCCGCTGTGTGCGGCATTTTTTAAATTACCGCGATACATGACGAGCTCAGCTCGTCATCCGCGCACTGCAGGTAACGCTGATGACGAGCTGAGCTCGTCATTAGCATGGAAGGGGTTAATCAATTTGATGTCCTATGCCCAGGTATCGGAGGGTGATTTGGGCAGACCCCTGTTCTTTTTGTTCAACCCCTCTCACAACATGATATTAAACACACTTAAACATCAGGGTATGTTTGTATGCCATATCTATAGCACAAACCTAGCTAAAAGCAGGGGACCGGTGTACATGGTCCAAGACAAGCATCAACTCCGCAGCAGCGGAACCCGGCTTGTGGACGGTTAATGCATTGTGATGTAGTGTTCTTTAAAGGCGTGAGTCTTCAACTCTTCCCTACATTGGAGCAGCGTGGAGGCGCTCCTGGTGAATACGGGCTGTCCTTTCAGATCCTGGATTGATGGAACAGGCCTGCTGTCTTGTGGTTTTTTTCCTTTTTCACACTTCTTCCTCTGCAGTCTGATGGCGGCCCGGCTGCTGCTGTGCCGAGATCCACCAGAGGGGGCGCGCCTGTCTGCAGGATGAGAGCGGTGCTGGTCACGATAGCTTTGTAAACGATGCCGCTGTTTTTGACGATGGTGGCGGCCGGCAAGGGCAGCCAATGGCGTTCCATAAGGATGGGGGTGATGTGATCATATTTCTTCAGGCCCAGGATGAGATGCGCTGCAGCATGTAGGATGTGGACTTTGGGAGACCATGGAGGAGGGCACGACCACTGTACAGATGCAGGAGTACAGGGGCTTGAACAGCAGTTCAGAAGTTGCTTTCTGGATGAAATGGTTTGACTTTCTTTACACGAGAGAGCTGGTAGCAGCTGTTTTTTAACCTTTTTAGGCAGTGTGTTTCTTGAGGTTGAGGCTGGTTTCTAGGTTTAATCCAATTGATTTGACATTCAATTAAAGTTCTTTTTTGAAGCCTCCACGGTTCATGAGTTTGAGCCAGGTCTGTATTGTATCTTATTTATTGTTCTTGCAAATAACAGGAATTCTGTCTTGGTTGGGTTGAGCTTCAGGTGGCCGCCGCATATCAAGGTCTAGGTGATGTGAATGCAGTGTTTGGGGTGTTGGATGTCTGAAGAGGTGGAGACGCTCAAGCCGAGAGGTGTATCGTCAGCATATCACAGGATCTTGATGGTGTTATCCGTGAGTGGAGCACCAGGAGGCTCCATGTAAAGGCTGAACATGGCAGGAGACAGTCTGGAATTCAGAGGCACTGGACAGGTGATGGGATCTTTGGTGACCAGGTGAAGCCTATAAATCTTTCAACCCACTGCGGAAGGTAAAGGCAAAAGGTAATAGACGTGTATGGTGAAAACAGGAGAAGAGCAGTGTGTTTCCAGTGTTTGGTAGATGTGTAGTTAAAGAGGATAGGTAAAAGATGAAAAGGGTTCTCTCCAAAAGGCACAGCCACGTTGAACGTTTGTGACTATAAGGTTTGTGAATTGAACACGCTGAAATCCTATTGAACATTGGAAAGTCTCAGGTGTTTCTAATAGCTACATTTAAGTTTACAAATCCTGCTTCCTACATTTTTTAATGTCAACCAGGCACAATCTTGGCCACCCTCCTGTTGAGCACCTCTTTATGGCTTCTTCATACAGCTCTTAAATGGCTGATATCAGCACAGTGTGATATGGTATAAAAGGAACAAATATAAAGGGGGCTGTAGCATCTCAGTTTGTGTTGGATGGTGTGGGAGTTATTGGAGTTATTTAGCCTCAAAGTATAAAAACCTCTTTTTATCTAGGGCTTGTGGTGTAAGCACTATTCAAAAAGCACAGTTTTACCATTTCAAAGTGCTATAGATAATGGAATTTCTATTATCCAATTGACTTAGTACTCAACTTTCAACCCTAGATGAATAGAGGGCTGAGTTAATGCTAGAGGGGTTCAAGGGTGTGATGTGCAGGAAACACAAGTTGTCAGCAGAGAGCTCTTGACTCTCCCAGCCAAAGAGTACTTCAAAAGCTTGAGTGTTGGTTACACAGGTAGGTTTTTCAGCATCTTTCAAATGCCATCAGATGATCAGAGCTGGGAGGAGGGAGGGAGTACCACAGCGGCAGAGCTATGACTGTAGAGGACCTGCTACAAAATGGTAGATAGTAGTGTCGAGAAACAGCACTTAGGATTTGGCTTGATAGAGAGACATAAAGGCCTTTTCCCGTGCATAACCTTTAAGACAACAAATAGATGCTGACAGGGACTATAGTATTTCATTATGAGTGGTGCATGCAGTGGGGAGAAGTTGTCGACTACTGGCTTGAGCTGCCATCCTTGGAACCCGGGGACCCAAGTTTGAATCTAGGCCTTGGCATTTGACTTGAAATCCTGTGATTCTATGCAAATCGTGCCAACTGTATTTGTTTAATGCCCACTTGATGTATAGAAAGATCGCCTCCCAACACCCCATGTAATGTACAGCGCTCCATTGCTTCCTATCTAGGTTTGCACTGTATAAATATCAATGCATACAGAGATGGGACCCTAGCGTCTGAAAGTGGCGCATGGTCACATCACACAGGTACTACAACTTGTAGTTGTTGTGTTAGGAGCCCAGAGACCAGGGTTTAAAGGGGCTTGAACTGCTGTCACAAAGTGTCTGGCGGGAGCAACTCGTGCTACAGTGGAGCAGAAGCTTCAAAGACTGAAAACACAAGATGAGATGTAAAGTTACAAACTGAAAAGAAACATATCCCGAGAGATCTGACGCGGGCGAGGACTTATGTGGTGTTTGAGAGCAAGGCTATCCTACCTGTTGGGATATCTGATCAGCGGCTGGAGTCAGGGGTGGAGACATCAACTATGGCCCTCAAGAGAGGCCCCCTCTCATAAGAAGAGAGCACCCCTGAGAGAAGAGGGTCACAAGAAGCAGTACACCTACAGATGGAAGGAGACACATCTGAAGTAGCCGTAAGAGGTTATCAGCACTTACATTTAAATGTAAATCCGTATTTGTAAAGCGCAAACTACTCACCCTTACGGGTCTCAAGGCGCTGGGGGCCGTTGTGGAAATTAAGTGAGCTATTGCCCAGAGTCACATGGTGCTGAGCTGCGCTGCCGCCAGGAATCGAACCGTGAACCCTGTGCTCTGAAGTCAGCTGCCCTGGCCGCTGACCCACACCTCTCCATTGCAACAATCCTGTGCACACATAAAGCATCAAAGTTTGAACAGTATACGTTCGTATTCCACACAACAATACAATTGCTGTAGTATTCTTGGCACGATCATCTGTAATACATGTACTATGTACTGAGATTGTTCCTTTGTATCAATTGCAGCCCCGAAGAGTCGATGACCACTGTTTCTCTGACGAAACACGTGTCGGCTAGCTGTTCTCTGTGTGACTACACATTAAAAGAACCAAGAATACTACAGCAATAGTCTTGTTGTGTGGAATACGAACATATACTGTTCTTTATGTGTGCACAGGACTGTTGCAATTATTATATGTGGTTGGCTTTCCAACACAAAGTAAGGGGTTAGTCGCCTCTTTCCTGTCAGCACCATTACAAATAGATCCATGTCCATTTGCCCGCCGTTAGACGTTGCTGAGCGCCACCTCTTCCTCTACACTAAAACCCTAGCTCATAGAAATCACCAGACCTCTCCATTCACCAACTAGTACCCATGCAACAGGGACTCCTCCTTACAGTCTCATAAACAGAGAGTCCTCGATACAACAGGCATCTCAGTTTTGTGCATTGTGCTCCTGCTGTCCCATTAGTTCAACTGAAAATCAGCCACAGTCCAACAACATCAGCAGAACCCAACCATGCCAGGTCGAAGGATGTAGCATCAGGTAGGAGTCTTTGGTGTACTCCTGGGTTGGTATTTTCAGATGTAAACAGACTTTATTTCAGGAGTCCTCTTCTTTTATAGGGGTGCCTGATGTGTTTGGTCATATGGTGGAGATGGTTGCCTCTCCTGTGAGCAGCATCTTGGTTGCAGGCTCCACTGACAGAAGGTCCAAGTTTTCCATACTCCTGCACAGTCTTTATATGCAGAAGAGACTCAAGGACTTTCCTGAGACTCTTCTTGTGCCTGATGTCTCCTGAGCCCACATGTCGGTCTGGACAGTGTTGACATCTTCGCTGTCGAGTACATGTCCTCAACCTGTGCACCTCTGGCCATAGCTGGTGGGAACGCCTGCCGAGTGCAAGTCAGGAGGGACCCGGAAAGCCAACAGAAGGGAGCTCAAGCCATGCAGGCAGCTTTAGCCCCCAACATTAACTCTGGGATTCATATTTCATATTTTGTTAAGCTGCTGTGCATAGCATAAAGCAGTGCATAATAGTCTGGAAGGTCATATAGACGTACATAGGAGATAATTGGTTAATTGATTTCCCAGTTTTGAACATACCATACCAGTGTTCATCAGTGGATGTTAGTGGAACGAAGATGTATATGTTACCTACAGCTCTTCATCTTCTGGAGTAAATGTTGGACTCACCCTCTCTGCAGGGTCACCGCCAAACTTTTTGTCTTCACTCCCTTCCTGTGCTGAACCCATTTTTATTGGCTTTTAGGACTCTGTGCGCTCCACCACTGCTGATCAGTGCTAAAGTGTGTGTGCTATCTCCCTTCTACATGGTAACATTTTATTAATACGTTTTATTTTGTTGTATTGAATAATCTTTAATGTTATCGTGAGATTTTAAGTCACAATTCTGAAAATGCCACTTTGGGAAAGTCAGCATTTTATTGTTCTAATCATTTGGTGCCTTCTGCCTGTGTCTGGGTCACATGAGTGTGAATGGCTCTTCTGTTGGGCCTTGTGTATTCCTCCCAGACAGTGACACAAAAAGGCACTAGATGTTGGTAGGATAAGCCACTCTGGCAGGATAGCTGGGGGTGGAGGTGTGCCCAACCCACTTGCACTTCAAAGGCCTTGCCTCCATCACACACAAAGGAACCAGACACTAGTCTTTTGTCACCCCAGACTTTTTAGGGCCTTTGCAGTAAGTCCCACTACTTTTTTCTCCACAGCAGCACATCCTGTTCATCGGGCGTTCTCAGCAATGGGACCCAGCCTTATACAACCCTCTGTGTCTACAGCCTACCCCTGCTGGAGGTTTTTGACTTCCTAAAAGTTGACTAAGTCTGAATGTACAAATTTCCTCTGGGCTCGACTGCGAACAGCTCACCATTTACGACGAAGACCTCCTTGGCACGGAAAACCATATTTCCCCACCCCTAGAGCTACTCCTGCCATCGGCGACAGCTTCGCGTAGAGTTTGCCTAGTGTCTCCCTGATGACGATGACTCCTCCACAAACACAGCCTGCTGCTTTGCCTGCCTTCTCCTAGACTGGTGAGCTAAGAATGGGCCCAATCCAGCCCTTGAATCCAGCCCGAGTGCCACTGAGGTCAGCCATAACTTTGGACTTTGCCCCGACCTTGCACGACGAGATACCCACAGGTGGTGCTTTGATGCCTTAGGCACTCTTTTCCATTAAAACTTTAAGAATTTATTACTATGGTTCCATTGATTGGATTTAGTTTGTTTGGTGTCATTTTATTTGTTGAAGCGTTCCCTATTTTGCTAAATTTGTTTGGCATTTTTCTTGTGGTGTGTTTTCACTTTAACCCCTTGCGTGCTGATGACGGCCCCCGTCCGTCATGCATCACAGTGCTCGTGTGCTGATGACGGCTGGGGGCCGTCATGAACCCGCCCACTCTTCAAAACGGACGTACAGGCGCAGAATCGCGGGGCGCCCCAGGGGTGAATACTGTTTATGTGCTGCATAAATACTTTACACATTGCCTCTAAATTAAGGCTGGCTGCTTACAGCTATCAAGCTACCAGAGGGTTAAGCATAGGTTAATGACTCTTGTAGGGTTTCCAGCCCCCTCAAACAGTAACCCAAGTTCTTACTATTAGTAAGAGGCAGGTGTACATATGACCTACTAGTGTTCATCTGTGGACGTTAGATAACCTGTTTGTCAACAAGGGTGGTGCAGAATGCCCCCATTGCAGGCAGGGCACACCCTCCTAGAATGTGTGGCAGCTGAGGGACATTGAAAGAGGTCTGAAGACCAGAAGCCATACAGAGGCACCCAATAGGGGAAGGGGAATTACTAACAGTAATCTTGACTTTTTCCACTTAGGAAAGAATTGATCACATCTGGTGTCACGGCCTGCAGACTCATCCTGTCCCAAGATGAATGTGATGATGTCACTGGTATGAAAGACAGCAGGAGGTCAGGAGGGTGCAGCACAGTTTCTCATCATCACCTGGCCCAGAATACTTAGAGACAGTCTGGGCCTTAAAGGAACCAAAAATAACAATGATAGGCTTCATAATCTTTTATTGCGAGGGTATCCACCTCCCAGTAGCCATTGAAAATACGATTTCCACTCCTAGACTATTGCATGCTTGCCTGATGCATTCTGGGAATTGTAGTCTTGTTTTGCTTCTAATAAACTAGTCAGACAAACACACCCAAAATCAATGATTTGTTGGTGAAAGGTTCAGGACTAGACACAGTGTATTAATGACATAAAGTAAGGTGGTCCCACATCGTTCATAGCAGTTTCACGTGAGTCGGATAATTATTGCATTTTAGAGAATCAAGCGTGCATCCTTTCTGGAAGGGCATCCTGGGATAATAAATACATTTTACTTACAATTTAGGCCTGAATGTATCCTCCATGTCAGGTTCAGATCGCACTAAAGGTGATAGGGGCCATACCCTTGGCACCTTCACTTAACTCCTTCTGTCTCAACCACTTCCTGTGTGATTAAGCAACATCTGCCCAGCCTGCCTGCCTGTGTCAGAACATCTGCTGAATCTGTCTGTCAGCTGTCCAGAGTGCTCCGAGGCGACGCTTGGCGGGATGACAAGCAAATATAGAAAACACATACGCAAATAAACAAAACGTATTGCTCGCAGGGCAACTCACATTCAGCCTTCGGTCTCCTCCTGGCCAGGTGGTGTCTGTCTGGCCAGTAAAACCATCCTAGTGTCCACCTAGCCAGGTAAAATAACCCAGTGTCGAGTCCTTCTGACCAGGTGACACCACCCAGTTTATTATCTGTCAGGTAATACCACCTGATGTAGTGTCTTCTGACCAGGTAATACCATCCAGTGTCAAATCCTTCTGACCAGGTAGTACCACCCAGCATCGTGTCCTTCTGACTAGGTAATACCACCCAGTGTGGTGTCCTTCTGGCCAGGTAATACCACCCAGTGTGGTGTCCTTCTGGCCAGGTATTACCACCCAGTGAAGTGTCCTTCTGATCAGAGGCTATCGCCCAATTCTGTGTCCTTCTAATAAAGCCCTGTGCAGTGTCCGTCTGATCAACATAATAACACTGGTGTAGTGGAATTCTTATCGGGTAACTTCAACCAGTGTAGTGTCCTTCTGACCAGGTAATACCACCCAGTGTAGTGTCCTTCTGACCAGATAATAACACCAAGCATCGAGTCCTTCTGACCAGGTAATACCACCCAGCATCGTGTCCTTCTGACCAGGTAATACCTACCAGCGTCGAGTCCTTCTGGCCAGGTAATAACACACAGTGTAGTGTCCTTCTGACCAGGTAAAACCACCCAGTGTAGTGTCCTTCTGACCAGATAATAACACCAAGCATCAAGTCCTTCTGACCAGGTAATACCACCCAGCGTTGTGTCCTTCTGACCAGGTAATACCACTCAGCATTGAGTCCTTCTGACCAGGTAATACCATCCAGTGTTGTGTACTTCTGACCAGGTAATACCACCCAGCGTCGAGTCCTTCTGACCAGGTAATACCACACAGTGTAGTGTCCTCCTGACCAGGTAATACCACCCAGTCTTGTGTCCTTCTGACGAGGTAATACCACACAGTGTAGTGTCCTTCTGACTAGGTAATACCACCCAGCGTCGAGTCCTTCTGACCAGGTAATACCACCCAGCGTCAAGTCCTTCTGACCAGGTATTACCATCCAGTGTTGTGTCCTTCTGACCAGGTAATACCACACAGTGTAGTGTCCTTCTGACCAGGTAATACCACCCAGCGTCGTGTCCTTCTGACCAGGTAATACCACCCAGGGTAGTGTCCTTCAGACCAGAGGCTATCACCTAATTCAGTGTTCTTCTAATAAAGCCCTGTGCAGTGTCCGTCTGATCAACATAATAACACCTGGTGTAGTGGAATTCTTATCGGGTAACTTCAACCACTGTAGTGTCCTTCTGACCAGGTAATACCACCCAGCGTCGAGTCCTTCTGACCAGATAATACCACCCAGCATCGAGTCCTTCTGACCAGGTAATACCAAACAGCATCGAGTCCTTCTGACCAGGTAATACCACCCAGCGTCGAGTCCTTCTGACCAGTTAATACCACCCAGCGTCGAGTCGTTCTGACCAGGTATTACCACCCAGTGTCGAGTCCTTCTGACCAGATGATACCACCCAGTGTTGTGTCCTTCTGACCAGGTAATACCATCCAGTGTTGTGTCCTTCTGACCAGGTTATACCATCCAGTGTTGTGTCCTTCTGACCAGGTAATACCATCCAGTGTTGTGTCCTTCTGACCAGGTAATGCCACACAGTGTAGTGTCATTCTGACCAGGTAATACCACCCAGCGTCGAGTCCTTCTGACCAGGTAATAACACACAGTGTAGTGTCCTTCTGACCAGGTAATACCACCCAGCGTCGAGTCCTTATGACCAGGTAATACCACCCAGTGTCGAGCCCTTCTGACCAGGTAATACCACCCAGCGTAGTGTCCTTCTGACCAGAGGCTATCGCTCAATTCAGTGTTCTTCTAATAAAGCCCTGTGCAGTGTCCGTCTGATCAACATAATAACACCTGGTGTAGTGGAATTCTTATCGGGCAACTTCAACCAGTGTAGTGTCCTTCTGGCCAGGTAATACCACCCAGCGTCGTGTCCTTCTGAGAAGGTAATACCAACCAGCGTCGAGTTCTTCTGACCAGATGATACCACCCAGCGTCGAGTCCTTCTGACCAGGTATTACCTTCCAGTTTTGTGTCCTTCTGAGCAGGTAATACCATCCACTGTTGTGTCCTTCTGACCAGGTAATGCCACACAGTGTAGTGTCATTCTGACCAGGTAATACCACCCAGCGTCAAGTCCTTCTGACGAGGTAATAACACACAGTGTAGTGTCCTTCTGACCAGGTAATACCACCCAGCGTCGAGTCCTTCTGACCAGGTAATACCACCCAGCGTAGTGTCCTTCTAACCAGAGGCTATCGCTCAATTCAGTGTTCTTCTAATAAAGCCCTGTGCAGTGTCCGTCTGATCAACATAATAACACCTGGTGTAGTGGAATTCTTATTGGGCAACTTCAACCAGTGTAGTGTCCTTCTGGCCAGGTAATACCACCCAGCGTCGAGTCTTTCTGACCAGGTAATACCACCCAGCGTCGTGTCCTTCTGACCAGGTAATACCACCCAGCATCGTGTCCTTCTGACCAGGTAATACCACCCAGCGTAGTGTCCTTCTAACCAGAGGCTATCGCTCAATTCAGTGTTCTTCTAATAAAGCCCTGTGCAGTGTCCGTCTGATCAACATAATAACACCTGGTGTAGTGGAATTCTTATCGGGCAACTTCAACCAGTGTAGTGTCCTTCTGGCCAGGTAATACCACCCAGCGTCGAGTCTTTCTGACCAGGTAATACCACCCAGCGTCGTGTCCTTCTGACCAGGTAATACCACCCAGCGTCGTGTCCTTCTGACCAGGTAATACCACCCAGCATTGAGTCCTTCTGACCAGGTAATACCACCCAGCGTCGTGTCCTTCTGACCAGGTAATACCACCCAGCATCGTGTCCTTCTGAACAGGTAATACCACCCAGCGTCGTGTCTTTCTCACCAGGTAATACCACCCAGCGTCGTGTCCTTCTGAACAGGTAATACCACCCAGCGTCGAGTCCTTCTGACCAGGTAATACCACCCAGTGTAGTGTCCTTCTGAACAGGTAATACCACCCAGCATCGAGTCCTTCTGACCAGGTAATACCAAACAGCATCGAGTCCTTCTGACCAGGTAATACCACCCAGCGTCGAGTCCTTCTCACCAGTTAATACCACCCAGCGTCGAGTCGTTCTGACCAGGTATTACCAACCAGTGTCGAGTCCTTCTGACCAGATAATAACACCAAGCGTCATGTCCTTCTGACTAGGTAATACCACCCAGCGTCGTGTCCTTCTGAACAGGTAATACCACCCAGCATCGTGTCCTTCTGACCAGGTAATACCACCCAGCGTCGTGTCCTTCTGAACAGGTAATCCCACCCAGCATCGAGTCCTTCTGACCAGGTAATACCAAACAGCATCGAGTCCTTCTGACCAGGTAATACCACCCAGCGTCGAGTCCTTCTGACCAGTTAATACCACCCAGCGTCGAGTCGTTCTGACCAGGTATTACCACCCAGTGTCGAGTCCTTCTGACCAGATAATAACACCAAGCGTCATGTCCTTCTGACTAGGTAATACCACCTAGCGTTGTGTCCTTATGACCAGGTTATACCACCCAGTATCGAGTCCTTCTGACCAGGTGATAACACCAAGCGTCGTGTCCTTCTGAGCAGGTATTACCTTCCAGTTTTGTGTCCTTCTGACCAGGTAATACCATCCAGTGTTGTGTCCTTCTGACCAGGTAATGCCACACAGTGTAGTGTCATTCTGACCAGGTAATACCACCCAGCGTCGAGTCCTTCTGACCAGGTAATAACACACAGTGTAGTGTCCTTCTGACCAGGTAATACCACCCAGCGTCGAGTCCTTATGACCAGGTAATACCACCCAGTGTCGAGTCCTTTTGACCAGGTAATACCACCCAGCGTAGTGTCCTTCTGACCAAAGGCTATCGCTCAATATAGTGTTCTTCTAATAAAGCCCTGTGCAGTGTCCGTCTGATCAACATAATAACACCTGGTGTAGTGGAATTCTTATCGGGCAACTTCAACCAGTTCAGTGTCCTTCTGGCCAGGTAATACCACCCAGCGTCGTGTCCTTCTGAGCAGGTAATACCAACCAGCGTCGAGTTATTCTGACCAGATGATACCACCCAGCGTCGAGTCCTTCTGACCAGGTATTACCTTCCAGTTTTGTGTCCTTCTGACCAGGTAATACCATCCAGTGTTGTGTCCTTCTGACCAGGTAATGCCACACAGTGTAGTGTCATTCTGACCAGGTAATACAACCCTGCGCAAGTCCTTCTGACCAGGTAATAACACACTGTAGTGTCCTTCTGACCAGGTAATACCACCCAGCGTCGAGTCCTTCTGACCAGGTAATACCACCCAGCGTCGAGTCCTTCTGACCAGGTAATACCACCCAGCGTAGTGTCCTTCTAACCAGAGGCTATCGCTCAATTCAGTGTTCTTCTAATAAAGCCCTGTGCAGTGTCTGTCTGATCAACATAATAACACCTGGTGTAGTGGAATTCTTATCGGGCAACTTCAACCAGTGTAGTGTCCTTCTGGCCAGGTAATACCACCCAGCGTCGAGTCTTTCTGACCAGGTAATACCACCCAGCGTCGTGTCCTTCTAACCAGGTAATACCACCCAGCGTCGAGTCCTTCTGACCAGGTAATACCACCCAGCGTCGTGTCCTTCTGACCAGGTAATACCACCCAGCGTTGTGTCCTTCTGAACAGGTAATACCACCCAGCGTTGAGTCCTTCTGACCAGGTAGTACCACCCAGTGTAGTGTCTTTCTGACCTGAGGCTATCGCCCAATTCTGTGTCCTTCTCATAAAGCCCTGTGCAGTGTCCGTCTGATCAACATAATAACACCTGGTGTAGTGGAATTCTTGTCGGGTAACATCAACCATATAGTGTACATCTGACTACGTAATAAAGCGCAGTGCAGTGTGCTTTTAACCAGATAACACCCAGTGTAGCATTCTTCTAACCGGGTAATAACACCCAGTTTAATGTCTTTCTAACCAAATAAGTCAGGTAAATGTAGGGTCCTTCTAACCAGGTGACACCACCTGTGTTGAGTCCTTGTGATCAACATAATAACACCTTGAGTACTGTTTTTCTAATAAAATAATAACACACAGGGCAGTGTCCCTCTAACCAGTTAATATCACCCAGTGCAGTGACCTTTGGACCAGGTAATACCACACACTGAGTAGGTAATGCTGCCAAGTGTAGTTTACTTCTGACCAGGTAATACAAATCAGTTTATTATTCGTCAGGTACTATCACCCATTGTAGTGTCTATCTGACCAGGTAATACCGCCCAGTTTAGTGTCTTTCTGCTCTAGGTGCAGGGTCTGTTTACCTGATAACAACAATAGGTATAGCGTCTATCTGACCAGGTACTAACACCTGGTGTAGTGTCCCACTGACCAGGTAATAACCCACAGCGTAGTGTCTATCTCACCAGGTAATACCACCAAGATCAGTATCCTTCTGGCCAGGTAATAACACCGAGTGTAGTGTCCACCTGACCAGGTAATCAATCAATCAATCAATCAGTCAACCATTTGTATAGCGCACTACTCACCCGGGAGGGTCTCAAGGCGCTTGGGGGAGGGGGTATGCTACTGCTCGAACAGCCAGGTCTTGAGTTGTTTCCTGAAGGCGAGATGGTCCTGGGTCAGCCGAAGGTGGATGGGGAGGGAGTTCCACGTCTTGGCGGCCAGGTAAGAGAAGGATCTTCCTCCGGCGGTTGCTCTTCGGATGCGTGGTACGGCTGCGAGGGTGAGGCTGGTGGACCGTAGCTGGCGGGTGGGCGTGTAGAAGGTCAGGCGGTCGTTGAGGTACTTGGGGCCCAGGTCGTGGAGAGACTTGTGTGCGTGGGTGAGGTAATAACACCCAGTGTAGTGTCCACCTGACCAGGTAATAACACCCGGTGTAGCGTCTCTCTGACCAGGTAATTACACCAGGCGTAGTGTCTATCTGACCAGTGTGTGGTGTCTAGCTGACCAGGTAATAACACACAGTGTTAAACTGCTGAGATACAACACCCTTTTCCTTGTGCACCTATATTTGTTAGCTGTTACTGTGGGAGTTACAGGCTGGTTTGTAATACTCCTTCACGGTGTAAAACAGGCACAAATGACAAACACTAGTGAGCCCTTTGCTTTCAGATTCCACAGGTATGTATTTTGAAAGGCGCCTGCTCCAGAGAGGATGGAATTGGCAACAAGCATTGAGCAGCAGTGCAAGGAGGGGGGACCCCCGACAGGCTGCACTGGGGGGCTATTTGCAGCCCTTCTGAGTCAGGTGGTAGCCGCAGTCACGATGCTCTGACTGGCCTGCAATGACACATGTTCTTGTTTTCATGACTGCTCACAAGATTCGTCACCGGTAGAAATATGTTCCAAGGTGGCCCCTCCCCCAGAAACATTGTGTGATTAGAGAAACGACGTTGTGAGAATAGAGAAACATTGTGTGAATATTGACACAACGTTGTGAGAATAGAGAACCTTTGTGTGAATAGAGAAACATTCTGTGAATAGAGACACCACGTTGTGAGAATAGAGAAACGGCGTTGTGAGAATAGAGAAACATTGTGTGAATAGAGACACAACGTTGTGAGAATAGAGAACCTTTGTGTGAATAGAGAAACATTAAGTGACTAGAGACACAACTTTGTGAGAATAAGGGAAACATTGTGTGAATAAAGAAACATTATCGAAATAGAGAAACATTGGGTGAATATAGACACAACGTTGTGAGAATAGAGAGCCATTGTGTGAATAGAGAAATATTGTGTAAATAGAGTCACAACGTTGTGATAATAGAGAAACATTGTGTGAATGGAGAAACGACGTTGTGAGAATAGAGAAGCATTATGTGAATAGAGAAACAATGTGTGAATAGAGACACAACGTTGTGTGAATAGAGAAACATTGTGTGAATGGAGAAATGACATTGTGAGAATAAAGAAACATTGTGTGAATAGAGAAACCCTGTGTGTATAGAGACACCACGTTGTGGAAAAGGGGGAACCATTCTGTGAATGAGAAACATTATGTGAATAGAGAAACATTGTGTGAATAGAGAAACAACGTTGTGAGAATAAATAAACATTGTGTGAATAGAGAAACGACTTTGTGAGAATAAATAAACACTGTGTGAATAGAGAAACATTTTGTGAATAGAGAAAAATTGTGTGAATGAGAAACATTGGGTGAGAAGAGAAATATTGTGTGAACAGAGAAATGACATTGTGAGAATAGAGAAACATTGTGTGAATAGAGAAACGACTTTGTGAGAATAAATAAACACTGTGTGAATAGAGAAACATTTTGTGAATAGAGAAAAATTGTGTGAATGAGAAACATTGGGTGACAAGAGAAATATTATGTGAACAGAGAAATGACATTGTGAGAATAGAGAAACATTGTGTGAATAGAGAAACGACGTTATGGGAATAGGGAAACATTGTGTGAATAGAGAAACATTGTGTGGACAGAGAAATGATGGTGTGAGAATAGAGAAACATTGTGTGAATGAGAAACATTGTGTGAATAGAGAAACGTGTGAACAGAGAAATGACGTTGTGAGAATAGAGAAACATAGTGTGAATGAGATACATTGTGTGAATAGAGACGTGAAGTTGTGAGAATAGAGAGCCATTGTGTGAATAGAGAAAGATTGTGTAAATTGAGAAACATTGTGTGAATAGAGACATGACATTGTGAGAATAGAGAAGCATTGTTTGAATGTTATGTTATGTTATGTTACAAATTCATTTATTAAGCGCACGTACGCCCGTAGGCTTCATGGCGCTGTCGGAGAGAAACATAACACAATTAGTACTCTAACAGTAAGCCTGTTTAAAAAGCCAAGTCTTGAGAAAGTGTCTAAAAGTAAGAAGATCAGGGCTCTGCCTAATAGGCAGGGGAGAGAATTCCAAAAGGTGGCTGCAAGATGATCAAAACAGTTGCCCCCCAGGCGTTTTTTCTTAAAGGAAGGGACAACCAAAAAGCTTTTATGCGCCGAGCGAAGATTTAATGTGGGGTTGTACCTGGAGACAAGATTCCTGATGAATTTTGGGCCTGAGTCCTGCAGGGCTTTAAAAATGATACATCCTGTCTTAAACTCAACCCTTTGCTTTACAGGTAGCCAATGTAATCTTTCCAGGCCAGGCCTGATGGACTGCCATTTAGATTGTCCACAAATCAGCCTAGCTGCTTGATTTTGAACAAGCTGAAGTCTTTTCAGCTGGCCTACAGGGACTCCCAAATAGAAACTGTTGGAAAAATCTAGTCGGGAAAGAACAAGAGCAATGACTACCTGAGTAAGAGCAGATTGTGTCAGGAACTGGGCTATTTTTTTAAGTTGGAAAAAACTAGCGGAGACTACCGTTCCAACTTGTCCTTTCGAAGAGAGATCTGCGCTCAACGTGACCCCCAGGCTTTTAACAGAGATGGATTTTGTGGGAGGGGCTCCCATGTCAGATGGCCAAAACCATGGGCCCCAGCTCAATTCACTTTTTCCAGGCAAGATCAACTGTGTCATGCCTGGGTTAAGTTTTAGATGGTTAAGGTTCATCCACCTCTGTATGTGTGTCATAGTATTCTGGAATTCTGTCACGGAGTCAGCAGTGTTGAGAGGGAAGACAATTTGGAGATCATCCGCATAGTTGTAGATGGTAACTTTGAAGTTCCTTAAAGAATAAAGCAATGGACGGAGATAAAGGTTAAATAATAAAGGTGATAATGAGGACCCTTGAGGGACCCCACATGTGGCTGGAATTTTGGGAGCTGTGAAAGTGCCAAGTCTCACTGATTGCGAGCATCCTGTTATAAAGGAAATTATCCAATTCAAAGCGGGTCCCCTCAGACCGGCCTGTTCGACACGGTTGACAAGAATGGTATAATCAACCGTGTCGAACGCGGCCGATAGGTCAAGCAAAACAAGGGCCTGATGTATGTCTCTATCAGCATTGGATCTTAAAGTATTTTGGACAGCCAGAATCACAGCCTCCGTCGAATGACAGGGACGGAAACCAGCTTGGTTTGGTTCCAAGTATTCAGATTTTTCAATAAACTTTGACAGGCAAGAGGAGACGTAAGCTTCCAGAATTTTAGATAGGTAAGGTAAGAGGGGTATAGGCCTATAGTTTATCGGATCCAGTGGGTCTGATCCTGGTTTTTTTATCAATGGGATGAGCAAGGCGTTCTTAAAACTACTAGGAACCTTGCCTTGTATAAGTGATTCATTCAACAATGAGAGTACAACTTGGGGAGTAGCTAGTCCTACCTCTCTGAAAATATGTGGGGGACAGATGTCATCGGGTGATCCAGATTTAACCCGTACTAATAAATCAGACAGTACTTTTGTGTCAATCATAGGAAGTGTGTCTAATGTAGTAGTGTTGTGATAGCTGTCATCCAAAGGAGCAGCAACAGGGTAATTAAATATACTCTTCTTTATAGTGGTAATTCTGTCTGTAAAAAAGAGATTTAAAGAATCGCAAAGCTCTTGTGAGGGAGCGACCGAGGGGGTTGTTCTATCACTATTACAAAGATCATTCACTATATTGAATACATCTTTGGATTTGTTCTGTGAGTTTAATTTTTTTTCCGAAAAGTAAGTAGTTTTGTGTTTTAAAATAGTTTTTTGATAATTCTTACGGGCCAGGCAATAAATCGCTTTATCATGTAGTAGATACCTAGTCCTCCACTTCCTTTCTTTTTGGCGGACTTCGAGTTTAAGAGTCTTCAGTTGTGAAGTGAACCATTTATGTGCATCATTGGGGCGGGAGCGAGAAAAGTTCATGCAAGGTGCATGAATATCTGCTGCCGTTTGAATCCAGTGAGAAAAGGTCTCCTCCATGACATCAATATCTTTGGTCAGTGAGGGCAGGGTGGTGGCCAAGGTGTCAAGAATAGCCAGTGTGTCAATACCCGTCCATTTCCTAGTTTTCCCACCAGTCTGAAATAACTGTTTCATACTCGTGGCAACAGTAATTGTGAAATGAATAAAAAAGTGATCAGACCATACACAAGGCTTTATGGAGGTGTGGTTAATGATGTATTATAGGACCATATTTGATCTAAACTATGGCCTTTCTCATGGGTAGGAGAGTGAATATGTTGAGTTAAATTAAGATAAAAAAGTAAATCCTTCATTTCTGCAGCCTGTGGGTCTGCCTCAATGTCATCAAACCAAAGGTTAAAATCCCCAATTAGGACAACTTTAGAATAATTAGTTACAAGAGGGGCCATTTGTTCGGCCAGGGATATTGGAAAGCTGGGCATCGGTTGAGGAGGCCGATAACTCAGAACTACTAATAATGCTCCGCTATCGGTGTCAGTCTTTAGGACGATATTCTCCGTGGAGGTCAGAACGAGAGAGGGGAGTGTTGTAAATTTATGTGTGTTGTAAATAATAACAGCTACTCCTCCACCCTTTTTTCCAGCAGGTCTGTTAGCAGTAAAGATGTAATAATCAGTTGGGAGAAAGATATCTGGCAGAGAGTCCTGGGTAAGCCAGGTTTCCGACAGGAACACAATATCAGGTTTCTCAGATGTTAATAGTAAAAATATATCAACTTGATGTTTAGCCATTGAACGTGTATTAAGATATATACAACAAAGTTTGACCTGGGGTTTTTGAGGTAGCTGACCAAAAGTATGTATATGCTGCTGCGTAGAAGTAATGTTGGGCGCGGCATAAACAGTTTTTGAGAGGCCATATAGAGAGGTACGTTTTAGTACGTGCAAGGGTACGGTCGGGCAGAGATGTTCAGGGGGCCTAAGTGTAAGTAAGTCATCCGCAGTGTAGGTATAAATTTGAGCATTAAGGTTGGCCCCTAGCCCCGGCCGGCCGCGGACGGGCGCACCTTAGGCGCACCTTCGGCGCGCCACCGTCCCGCACGCTGCGCTCCCGGATACACATTACGTTTTAACACTGCCTCCCCAGAAGAGCTAGACTGCTAGCTCCGGTCTGGCCCGCTCCAAGATGGCGCATTGCCCTCGACACAAACGGCACAGTCAGCCGCGGTGGAACGGGGCGAGGTACAATGCTATACAAGCTTTTAAACAATACAGTGCGCAAACAAGGTAAGTGGTGTGTTAAAATTATTTTTAAAATTATTATCAAAGCGGCACCGGCATCTTAATCATGCACACGCTGCCTAAAGCTTTCCAAGAGTAATGTGCGCGATATAGCGCAGAGTGTTGCGGTTCGGTCTCCAATCGGACCCCAGGAGCTGCCACCAACCTGAAAGTCCTCGAGGAGCCCTGTGCTTCCACTTGTTTTAACACTGCCTCCCCAGAAGAGCCAGACCGCTAGCTCCGGTCTGGCCCGCTCCAAGATGGCGCCTCGCCCTCCACACAAACGGCACAGTCAGCCGCGGTGGAACGGGGCGAGGTACAATGCTATACAAGCTTTTAAACAATACAGTGCGTAAACAAGGTAAGTGGTGTGTTAAAATTATTTTAAAAATTATTATCAAAGCGGCACCGGCATCTTAATCATGCACACGCTGCCTAAAGCTTTCCAAGAGTAATGTGCGCGATATAGCGCAGAGTGTTGCGGTTCAGTCTCCAATCGGACCCCAGGAGCTGCCACCAACCTGAAAGTCCTCGAGGAGCCCTGTGCTTCCACTTGTTTTAACACTGCCTCCCCAGAAGAGCTAGACCGCTAGCTCCAGTCTGGCCCGCTCCAAGATGGCGCCTCGCCCTCCACACAAACGGCACAGTCAGCCGCGGTGGAACGGGGCGAGGTACAATGCTATACAAGCTTTTAAACAATACAGTGCGTAAACAAGGTAAGTGGTGTGTTAAAATTATTTTAAAAATTATTATTAAAGCGGCACCGGCATCTTAATCATGCACACGCTGCCTAAAGCTTTCCAAGAGTAATGTGCGCGATATAGCGCAGAGTGTTGCGGTTCGGTCTCCAATCGGACCCCAGGAGCTGCCACCAACCTGAAAGTCCTGAATAGAGAAACATTGTGTGAATTGAGAAACGATGTTGTGAGAATAGAGAAACATTGTGTGAATGAGAAACATTGTGTGACTAGAGAAACATTTTGTGACTAGAGAAACATTGTGTGAATGAGAAACAGTGTGTGACTAGAGAAACATTTTGTGACTAGAGAAACATTGTGTGAATGAGAAACAGTGTGTGACTAGAGAAACATTTTGTGACTAGAGAAACATTTTGTGACTAGAGAAACATTGTTTCAATAGAGAAACATTGTGTGAATTGAGAAACCATGTTGTGAGAATAGAGAAACATTGTGTGAATAGAGACACAGCGTTGTGTGAATTGAGACACAATGTTGTGAGAATAGACAAATATTGTGTGAATAGAGACACTTTGCATGCAGGAAGACACTTTGCACATGAGGACACATCAGAAGATGCCTTTTGGGAGCGGGGACATTATGAGTTAAATGGTTCATTTATGGGGTTAAGTTCCACAATCCCTACTCTAATAAAGCCCTTTTAAAAGATATCACTGTGCTGGATTTTGTGCTTTTTGCACCTGATTACTGATTCTCACTGTGCTTGTGTTCCAGCCTCTTTACCACCTCGTGGAGTGACCTCGGCGGCTCGCAACCGGCACCTTTGGAGCGACTCCCTACAGAATGAATAACTCATCAATAAATTGGAATGGAACAGTCTTTAGACCAGAAAAACCAATGACAAATATGATCTACAACAGATACTGCCCCATAGCATCCTACTGCCCAGGCCCAAAAGGAAATGCCTCACAAGCTACTTCTGCCTTTCCCCATCAGATAACAAGCACTAGCAAAGCCAACAGGTCTGGCCTTTCACATAGCTACAGCACCTCAAATAATTACTAGACGTCCATCTTGAATCAGACGCAACAGCTTAAAGACTTTAACAAGGCTGCAGCCCTTTAAAACTTTACAAGGTACCTCTCTCTGATCAGAAACAACAGCGTAATATGTCTATTATAAAGCTGCCATAACTCACATTTTTAATAAAGGCCCCTCTCAGGTCAGATGCAATTTATTCAATCAATCAATCAATCAATCAATCAGTAGATTTGAATAGTGCTACATGTCACACGTAAGGTTATTCAGGCGCTGTTTCAAAATAGTTTGCCGAGCTGCAGTTCCTCACGGCTCCACTAGAGGGAGATCTTAAGTCCGATGGCAAAGGATTGAAATTCTTTCATGAAGCTGCAGCTCCAGATGTCCTTACTAGAGGTCCCTCTCGAGTCAGATACGAGTCCCTGAAATGTCAGTCACAAGCCTGATGGGGAGGGGCTTCAGCCTATCTCCATAGCTACTCTAGTGACCTGTGCTCATTTTCTGTACCATACATAAATATGTCAAAGCTGATTTATGGGGAGGAGTCAACATTGCAACTTACAATAAGTGTCTTGAGTGATATGGGAATAGCTAATGACGCCCTATTATACGCAGGGATTATTATTCACCTGTGTATTACATGAGGATGGTACGTTCTGGGCAATGATCAGTCAGTGATACCCACAGGAGTGTTTGCTGTTAGTAGGCTCCAAACTTCTTTCACCATGAATTGATACAGTCAAGAATAAACCCTAAGGGCCCGATTCACAGAACTAACTTAAGAAAAAATCCTAAACTTACTACCATTTTGGTATTCACAGAAGGCACTTACTCATTTTGGTATTCACAGAAGGCACTTACTCATTTTGGTATTCACAGAAGGCACTTACTCATTTCGGTATTCACAGAAGTCATTTAGGAGTAGTAAAGTTAGGACTCCCAACTTTAGGACTCCTAAATGCTCTCTGTGAATACCCAAATGAGTAAGTGCCTTCTGTGAATACCAAAATGAGTAAGTGCCTTCTGTGAATACCAAAATGGTAGTAAGTTTAGGAATTTGTCTTAAGTTAGTTCTGTGAATCGGGCCCTAAGTAAATATGTTCATGGCTTTTTCTAAAATGACGATGCTATCTTAGTGCATATTATGATTATAGTTGTTATTATAAAAACAGGCAGAATAGTGACAACAACATCAGCTAATAAGCAGGATATTAGAAACACGTCCAACATTACAATGGTATTTTAGAATGTCCCTACATTTCTTTCCCAGTCACTCCCTTCTTGCCTCTAACTAAGCTATCTTAGCAGCAAAAGGACGCTGTCTGGGTTTTGTAGGTGTCCTTGACTTTCCTCCTCACACATTGGTGCAGTATGAGCTCTTGTCGCTTTCCACATGTAGCACCAATGATGTCCCCGAAGGCCGATAAGGCTTGTCAGGTGGTCCCAAGGTGCCTGCCCCGTAGCCTTTGAAGCTGTGCTTACAGCTTCTCTCTGCACAAACCCAATCTCCTGGCTCCCTGGACGTGTGAAAATTCCGCCCCCTCTAATACTTGTTTGCATTTAGCTTAAATACTCTTCAAACAGTTTTGGAAAGAACGAGCTTCTTATTGAATGATATTAAAAATAACAATCACCGTGCTTCTACGAAACATCATTGAGTGTTTGAATTACATATATAAACAATTGCTAAAACAAACAGTAAACAATATAAACATTGATTGCTGTTTGCATTACTTATATAAACAATCGCTGAACTATTAAATCTTAATGAGAATAAACAGTCAACAGTTTGTGTGTTAACAATGTTAAATCCATTATGCATTTATAATTGAAAAATAGGCACTCAAATAAACGAATATATAAAATGCAATGGAGGGTACACAAGCAGAAAAAATATGAATGAGCTATGAAGATTACATCAATGTCTTCCATCCATCCTCATGTTTACCTGTCACTCTGGAGCATATTATCAAGAACAGGCGATACAATTATCGCCACTTTATCGGCAGGAAACTGCTGCTAAAGCGGCGATAATGGGCTTGATAATATGCCCTTGTGAATTCCCATAGAAGCCCAGGTTCTGGTGTTATCCTGGGCTTTTATGGGAATTCACAAGGGCATATATCAAGCCCATTATCACCGCTTTAGCGGCAGTTTCCTGCCGATAAAGCGGCGATAATTGTATCGCCTGTTCTTGATAATATGCCCCTCTGTGTTTTTCAGAGGAATAGTAACGTCTACGAGGCTTGAAAGGAAGGCTCACTCGCATCTGGTGTGCCCAGGGTCCACTCTCAGGCCCACGTCAGTGTCCCTCAAGTCCCCTGACCCTCGGCGCTTTGATGGTCCATGGCGCTGCGCTCAACTATAACTCTGCTTTACTTATAAATCTCCTTAGAGCTTACAAGCCCACTAGGCGCTGAACAGAGCCAAGCTCTCATGGCATGGGTGAACCTAAACTAGAGTCAGGCCTTTCAGCAACCTCAATAAATGAAGCTAATGCATGCATTGACATTAATCATGCAAGCTCTGCTTCTAGGCTTCCATGCAAGGCAGGGGTCTCAAAGCCATGTGTCTGCCTAGGGGCTTCACCCGGCTGTAGAAGTGACCACCAAGGAGACCCTTGGATGGTGCCAGGACCAGCCCATGCTCCAGGGAAAGGTGGGAGGAAGAGTACTGCATGCACAGCCAGGAGGAGGAAAGTGCCCACGATCCGCCACACAGGTCCGTAGACCCTTGCGCGTACGCACAGCAGCCCTTCAGCGGCCGATCACCAACCCCAGAGCAGGACGGCAAGGACCATTGGGCACCGCATAAGAACGGATCATCCTGCCTACCCCATCAACCGTACAAGAACTGGTCAGAGATAAACAGCACTAGGTATTCCTGCAAGTGGCATTCCATATATGGGACCAGGGTTTGGTGGTGCACATGGTCCACATGTTGGCTCCTATGAAGATAATCAGGACACCACTGCACCCAATGCAGGAGGCCAATGCTGTCAATTCTCAAATCCGAGCGCGCAATAGGAATTAAGTGGGCTTCATTTGTGATGGTTGTTAGGGTACTGACACATGGCTCTTGGGTTCCAAATAGTATTTTCAACTGTCCGCAGACTTTTCACGCTGAAATCTCACACTGGGTTAGTTGTGTTCAAGACGTTGGTCCCACCAGGGAGGGTCTCCTGCAGCCAGTGGGCATGGAACACTGGACTGGACTAAAATGTAGGACTAAGGACTTTCAAAACATGTCAACATGAAATCTCAGTAGACAACTAGGCTGGAGTAATGGACGGTACCACAAGTAGTTCAGGTCCTAAATCGCCCTCCCATTCCTCTGGGGTAGATAGATAGGGCACACTTGCACGTCTAAGAAGTTGCCATCCACTAGGGGGGGAAGAGTGTAGCCAAAGAGCCCATCCGCTAGCCTCTGGTCGTAATCTCACTCACTCCTCAGACACAGACTCACGTTCCCAACTCAGGACTGACAGCAGTGGGTGAAGAAGGGGACAGAGCAGAGGTGATGCAGCTCAGCTGGCTCACCAAGTAGGTGGCAACCTTTTGGCCTCTGACCATCCCTCTCTCCCAGGTACCAGAGGTCTCTGCTTGTTGTTGCACTGGCCAGGCGATCCAATAGACATTCCCCTCAATTGTGTCCTCACATTAAGCTTCTAGCGGCTCTGCCCCCAGTTGGGGTCCACAAAGTGAGGGATTGTGGTGTACCACAATATCATATATTTCAATATTGATCTCACTTACATCAACGCCACAATATCAACTACCACTAAATTGCTGTAGTAAGTAAATGTGTAATTAAAACAGTAAGTCTTTACTTCCCTACGTAAGCCTACTTCGTGGTAGTCGATGTAGTAGAGTTTATGTTGTACAGTAAATCTACTTCCCTATGTAGCATACTTTGTGATAGTCGATAACTTAGAGTCGATGAGACACAGTCTAAGTCTTTACTCCCCTACATAGTCTGCTTTGTAGTAGTGGATGATGCAGAGTCGATGTCGTGCAGTAAGCCCATAGAGCCTACTTTGTGGTAGTCTACGACATAGAGTTGATGTCGTACAGTAAGTCATTACTTCCCTATGTAGCCTACGTTGTGCTAGTCGATTACATAGAGTCGATGTTGAACAGCAAGTCTTTTCTTTCCTACATAGCCTACCTTGTGGTGGTAGTAGATGGCGTACAGTCGATGTTGTAGAGTCAATTCATTTTTCGGTTCACATTATTGAGGACATTATGATATACTCCTAGTTAGGACCAAGGTCCTCAGAAGACAGATCAACCCTCCTCTTCCTCACAGGGGGTACAGTTAGGTGCAATCTGGTCTATCAGAATCCAGATCTCTGGGATGAGAAGCAACAACAGAACGTGGTGCTCCTGCCTGTGTTCCCAAAGTTTGCTTGGTAGGAAAAACAGTAGGACAGGCAGAATGCACAAGAAGAACCAGGCAGGGTGGTGCAGTCCATAATATCAGGAGGCACATCTGGCCAAACAACAGGATGAAGACTTGTCTTTAAAAAGACATAAACATAGGCCTCAATTTCTCTAGCACAGCACCAAGACTGCCAGGGAAGTGTGAGTTCAGCCCAATGGTTATGTTATGTATACACGGTTAATAGTTACTCTGTCCCTAAACTTGTCAGACCCTGCAGCACGGCTTCGCTCCTGCTTGACAGAGGTAGCCGTATGGATGAGCCTCAGCTGTCTCAGGCTTAATGCGGGTAAAACTGAGGTCCTCATCCTCGGCAAACAGACGTCTATTTGGTCTACGGCTTGGTGGCCAGATACACTGGGATCTCTTCTCAAGCCCAAAGTGAAAAATGTAGGCATCTGGTTTGATTCCAAAATGTCACTCAAAAACCAAATCACAAGCCCAGCAGGACTGTGTTTTAGGATCTTAAATCTCTACAGAAAATTATTGCATACCTGACTGAGGCAGCCAGAAAGAGAGTGGGTTAGTCCCTCATCCATCTAGAATTGACTACTGCAACGTGTTATATTTAGGAGTCTTAGGACTTTAGGTAGTTATTCATTGACTACTTTTATTTTATATTTTTATAATAGTGCCCCATTCCGTGCTTTATCCTTAATGGTGGCACGTTACTTTCTCTAGACTGGGCTTCTCTAAACAAAGGTGCGTGGTTGCTATTAAAGTAAAAGCGTGGAATGGGTAGCTTTTTTAAAAAAAAGCATTTGTTTGTCGACTTGAGAAACAAATGCCTTTATTTGTAAAAGCGCCCCAGTCTGCGCTTTCACTTTAATAGTGGCTGCGCACCTTTCTTCAGACGAGACCACCAGCAGTACCACCACCAATTCCACCAGTACCACCACCAATACCATCACCAATACCGCCAGTGCCAGTACCAACAGTACAGAACCTACAGCACTGAAACCAGTGTGTCTAGCAGAAGCACACTCCCAGAGCCTGGAGGACCTGCCCTGCACTTAACTAACAGAATCTATCACCCGTGAGCACCTGATTTGCTCAAGCCAAAAACTAACCTTCAGAGTCAGGACTCCGCGATTCAGCACCACTCTCCACCCAGCCACCACGGGCCGAGGCCGAGTGGCCCAATACTCCCAAGAGGTTCCCTTGGTGATCTTAAGTTGGGATCTGGTGACCCATGACTTCCCGCAAGCTTCGAAACTACAACTGCAACCTTTACTTGAATGGTCCCCCTGACGGTGACCGAAGGCGGTAAGACAGCTGTTCCCTTGACCGAAGCGGTTCAGGAAGTCCAATTGCATCTGTCCGACTGACCCCGACTGCGACTGATCGCAGCCTAAGAAAAAAACTGACGCCTAAGACACCTCATCCCTCAACGGCTTCTGCCGTGGATGGACCAACCGACTGTGTCCAAGCATCCTCCCAGATCCCCAGTCGTGGGCCGCCTCCACGAAGTCCCCCAGAGTGAGCCTGCAGCTTTCCGGAACCAACGGACTCCACTGAGAAGCCCAGAGGACCTTGACGTCTGCTTTACCTCCTGCACCCGGCTGCCTCGTGCCGTTGGCAGTGTAGTTCTTGTGCCATTCATTGGCCCCTGCAGTGCCCACTGCAACCTTTGGACCTTTGCTTCCACACCCAAGTTGCCTGCTAGCCAACCCAAACCAAAGGCCCTTAGCCCGTTGACTAACATTGGGCCCCTGCACTCTGCACCAGACCGCCCCAGTGCCTCTGATGGTGCAATTAGAGTGTCCTAATCATGAAACCTCAGCCTCATATGTCAAAAGCTTACCTCTGAGTTCGATAACCACTTTTCCTCCAACAGGGACCCATAGTAGGAATATTGGCTCTAAAAAGTGTTCTAGCTAGAACTGCTAATGTATGGAGGAAAGGGACCACTATTGTAAAGTAATCAAAGAATATTTACTGTGTAATTCCTAGTATTCTGAAAAGCAATATCAACCCTGTAACTGTAACAATAACAAGAACAACTGCATTTCCTTGAACAGTTGTGCATTTGCAAGCATTTATTACCTAGCTGTACCAAGTCCTGCTTGGTTCTATAAATAAACCATATATTTACCATTTACCTTTTTTATACTTACCTAATTGGTCTGGAATATGTCCCTGAGTGTGTGAAATCAGCTTTTATTGAGTGAATACAATAAATGCTTAATGCAGCCTCCTGATAAGCGTAGCTGCTAAGCCACACTACCACAAAGAGAGCGGTTAGTACTTACCTAATTTAGCCTCTGCTATACCTCTGGGACTCCCTGGACTCTGTGCACCCTATACCTTACTTTAGTATAGAATATTCAGAGCCAGCTTCCTACAACCTCCTCTTCCACTCAGACAGGAGAAGGCAGAGATCTTTTTTCACAAAAAATCTGGTATCACGGCTCTTCAGGTCCATCTAGCCTGGCTCTGCAGATTGTTGTGCTCGGTACGGAGGATAGTGAAAATACGCCGTAGAGAATTCCAATGGAAGCCCATGTTCTGGTGTTAACCTGGGCTTCTTTTGGAATTCTCAAGGACCTATTATCAAGCCCATTATCGCCGCTTTAGCGGTAGTTTTCTGCAGCTAAACCGGCGATAATTTTACCTCAGTTTGTTGATTATATGGCCCCCAGTGTGCTTTACAAAATAAATAAAAAATACAAATGTGTATTTGTATACCGCACAACTCAGCTGGGAGATGGGGGGGGGGGAGCGGAGGCGGGGGTGTGATCCTGGCACTGAAAACGGTTCATGTTCAAAAGCACAAAATGCTAAGAACTTCTGGTCTGGTGTCCGGGACTAAAACCAGGTGCGCCTGGGCAATTTCTTAGTTAAAAAACACAAACACAAACACAAAAAAACTGATAGTTTGGAATTTTGCTGTGATAAAAGCTCCTGTGAGCCATTTCATATGTTGGAAGTAACTGCCTCCGAAATGAAATCTAAGCCCCTCACACCTGACATTGTTTATTTTTCCCACGGCCGTCCTACCTTCTAATATAATCCAATGGTTCCCCTCTGTACATGTTTGCGTTCTGTATTTGTGTAGCACAATCATGCGTAGCTTGGAGCCCGGCATCAGGAGGTTTGCACCGCAGACAAAGCACAAAGGTGACACAAACACTTGACAAAGGAGGATTCCAAGACTGGGAGGCCCCGGGGCTGGTCCACGACGCCACTTGATGTGTGAATTCATGTTACACACATGTGTAACTTCATATTACACACATGTGTACGTTCATATTACACACATGTGTAACTTCGTATTACACACATGCGTAACTTCATATTACACACATGTGTAAATCATATTACACACGTGTAATTTCATTTTGCACACATGTGTAACTTCATATTACACACATGCGTAACTTCATATTACACACGTGTACGTTCGTATTACACACATGTGTAACTTCGTATTACACACGTGTAACTTCATATTACACACATGTGTAAATCATATTACACACATGTGTAACTTCATTTTGCACACGTGTAACTTCATGTTACACACGCAAACAGATCAGACTCCAGGTACAAAGCTTTCACAGCATTTGAACCTGCTCTTGTGCATCTATTTACCCAGTTGGTAGCCAAGATGTCGTGGGCCTTGTGCAAACAACAGAAATGCCCCCTCTGACTGCTGTTGGGGCTGTAAAGGCATCAAATATCAGGGTTCAGTGGATCCCTGGGGCTCTGGGCCCGGTGCCACTGCACCTGCTGCACCAATGGTGGCGACGCCCCTGTATTTACCCATCAATAATGTTACCCCATGACAAGATGCTGTTAAGCATGAGTAAATCTACTCTAGGGGAATAGAGGGGGCTATCAAGGAGGGGATGTTCATGGGGGCCGAGGGAACCCCCAAACTAGGAGTTATTCAAACACTTTCACTCCCTCGAAATGACCCGAGATTATCTCGTGTCAAGGGCAGGAGTGCATCATTCTATCTTGGAATGGGAAAGGCAGTGGAAGGGAAGTAGATTCACTGCGAAGAAAACGTTTTCCACTGTGAATAAAAAATATAATAACATTTAAAAAGTGCAACTACTAGACCTGAACTCTGGGGCATGCAATGGTTGCAGGGTTCTACTCCTGGAAACCTTTGTGGGTTCCTGGCAACAGCTCATGTTCCCCCATGAGGTGTGTAAACCTGGGGTGCAGCTTGTCTTGAGACCTGGCCCTGTGCTGCTTTGCTCTGTGGGTTTCCTCTCTAACTCATAGACAGCACAGAGCTTCTGTGGTGTACCCACGTGCACAGAGTGTCTTCCGAGGTTCATAAAATCCGGTTCAGTGAAACCGACATCCGCAGTGAGAAACGAATGCTCCAGACACTGCTGGGGGCGGCGGTCAGGGGGTCCTTCCAGGTGAGGGGCAGAGAGGAGGCCATCAGAACAGGGGGCACGCCCACAAAACCATCACTTGTGAAGATTCACAAACATTTCACATGGCTTTTCACGGAGCACTAGTGCACATGACCACTAAAAAGTGTCTGAGTATGTGTAATGCGGGGTGGGGGGCTAAACGTCTGTATTTTAGGTGATGGAGTATCCCAGCATGAAAATCTATAATACACATCCGCAGTTCAGCAGCTCTGGCAGCAGGCTGTCAATCAGCAGGAGTATACACTGGTGGAAATATATCATGTAGATATTCAAGTGCACACCTGGGGAGGTGTACAATGCATACAAGGAAACCCGCGAGCCATAGATTTGGAATTTGTTCAATGTTGTTGATGAATTAACCCCAACATCCATGCACTTATTTGTGGAATGAAGGTGTGCGTATGAGTGGGAGGGAAATCACCTTTTATCTGTGAAAACTGTGCTGTGCAATGCACCATTCGGCATCGTGTCCTTCACAAAGAGCGCATCTACACACGGAGGAATTCCCTTAAGTGCCAGACACCCCTGTGGCAATGTGTGCTTTATGAGACCAAAAACATACTTTTGCTATTATCTAATTGTTTTTATATCTGTTGGGGCCGGACGGCGTGGGGGGTGAGGGGGCTGTTGACCCTCATCAACAATGCAGTTGTAGAAAAACCATGACAAAAGAAAATAAGCATTTGCGAAGGCACAAAGTTGGCTGTAGAGGTCAGAGCCACTGGCTTTGCCAGTGCTTGTTTACAAAGGATGTCTGTAGGAGAACATCTCACGTTGGAGTGGCGCGGGGCCGTGTGAGGGGTTGGTAATCTTCCGGAGGTCACGTGCGGTTGGCGGTCTATGTTCTACCAACATGAACCTTGTCTGCTTCCACACGGAGCAGGGACCTGTAACACTTCTTCTCACACGGGCTGCTGAAAATGGTGCTTGAAGCAGAAAGAGTGTGGCTTTAAACAGCTGCCTCGCTTGCTTTCTTCGCCCCTCGGTTCTCCAAAATAAATCCTGTTTCCACCAGTTGAAAAGTACGTAGTAAAGTAGAAACACTGGGGTCTGTCTGGATACGTTATTAGTGGGACTAGCCCGGCCCCTAACTCTAGTCTCTAGCGCCTTAAAGTTGAGCAGCGCCTGTACTTTGGTCTAACAACTCGTTAGCAGTCGTCAGGGCGCAATTGTTCCATTCGTGTGTGTTTTTTAAAATACAGATCTTTTTATCGAACCTATTGGTTCTCTTAGTTTAGTCCAATTACTCCATTCTCAGCAAACCAATACTACAACTCCCAGAATGCATGAGTTTGTGAAGCAAAAGCCCGGGCTGGAGCAAGGATCAGAGAAACGCCATGAAATGCCATCCCACCTTAAAGGTAGCAAGCTATTTCTGTGTAAGGGGGTCTGTATGCTCGTGTGCAGGAAGTGAGGCCCGCCTGCAGATGAAGGCAGAGGGGCCCGTAAAAGCCGCCTCGGGGCCCCGTGAGAGACAACCTGTGGGCCCCGTGAGAGCAGCATCGAGGACCCCGTGAAAGCCGCCTTGTTCCCTCAGCCCAGACCGCGTCGAGCTGGAGAGAGGCCTTGAGTCCCGGTGTAGTATACTAGTTTAGAAACCACTACATTTATTACTATCCTATCCTATTACACCCGGCCCGGCGGACCACAATGAGCCCTTCTCTTCAAAGAGTCTCTGAAGTGAATTTGCAGACAGAAGTGAAAGACGAGAATTTATCACCAGGATGGCTGTGCGGTGAGGTAGCGCAGAGCTCAGCTGTCGGATGTGGCCAATGTGTTCAGTTGAATGGGTCACCACAGGAAATGTTAGACGGTAGTCCTAATGCGGACAGGGACAGTAAGTACTCCAGCTGCAGGGACTTAACAATGGGGCCTGACTGCGGACAGGGGCCAGGCCTCGCAGCAAGGACTTACCACAGAGCTTGGCTGCTGACAGGGACCAGGCCTCGCAACAAGGACTTAACACAGAGCCTGACTGCAGACAGGGACCAGGCCTCGCAACAAGGACTTAACAAGGGGCCTGACTGAAGACAGGGACCAGGCCTCGCAGCAAGGACTTAACACAGAGCCTGACTGCTGACAGGGACCAGGCCTCGCAACAAGGACTTAACACAGAGCCTGACTGCAGACAGGGACCAGGCCTCGCAGCAAGGACTTAACAAGGGGCCTGACTGAAGACAGGGACCAGGCCTCGCAGCAAGGACTTAACACAGAGCCTGACTGCTGACAGGGACCAGGCCTCGCAACAAGGACTTACCACAGAGCCTGACTGCAGACAGGGACCAGGCCTCGCAGCAAGGACTTAACAAGGGGCCTGACTGCAGACGGGGACCAGGCCTCGCAGCAAGGACTTAACACAGAGCCTGACTGCAGACGGGGACCAGGCCTTGCAGCAAGGACTTAACACAGAGCCTGACTGCAGACGGGGACCAGGCCTCGCAGCAAGAACTTAACACAGAGCCTGACTGCAGACGGGGACCAGGCCTCGCAGCAAGGACTGAACACAGAGCCTCACTGCGGACAGGGGCCAGGCCTCGCAACAAGGACTTACCACAGAGCCTGGCTGCTGACAGGGACCAGGCCTCGCAACAAGGACTTAACACAGACCCTGACTGAAGACAGGGACCAGGCCTCGCAGCAAGGACTTAACACAGAGCCTGGCTGCTGACAGGGACCAGGCCTCGCAACAAGGACTTACCACAGAGCCTGACTGCAGACGGGGACCAGGCCTCGCAGCAAGAACTTAACACAGAGCCTGACTGCAGACAGGGACCAGGCCTCGCAGCGAGGACTGAACACAGATCCTCACTGCAGACAGGGACCAGGCCTCGCAGCAAGGACTTAACAAGGGGCCTGACTGCAGACGGGGACCAGGCCTCGCAGCAAGGACTTAATACAGAGCCTGACTGCAGACGGGGACCAGGCCTCGCAGCAAGAACTTAACACAGAGCCTGACTGCAGACGGGGACCAGGCCTCGCAGCAAGAACTTAACACAGAGCCTGACTGCAGACGGGGACCAGGCCTCGCAGCAAGAACTTAACACAGAGCCTGACTGCAGACAGGGGCCAGGCCTCACAGCAAGGACTTAACACAGAGCCTGACTGCCGACAGGGACCAGGCCTTGCATCAAGAGCTTAACAAGGGGCCTGACTGCGGACAGCGACCAGGCCTCGCACGAAGGACTTAACACAGATCCTCAGTGCAGACAGGGACCAGGCCTCGCAGCAAGGACTTAACAAGGGGCCTGACTGCCGACGGGGACCAGGCCTCGCACAAGGACTTAACACAGAGCCTGACTGCAGACGGGGACCAGGCCTCGCACAAGGACTTAACACAGAGCCTGGCTGCAGACAGGGACCAGGCCTCGCAGCAAGGACTTAACACATAGCCTGACTGCAGACAGGGACCAGGCCTCGCAGCAAGGACTTAACACAGAGCCTGACTGCAGACAGGGACCAGGCCTCGCAGCAAGGACTTAACACAGAGCCTGACTGCAGACAGGGACCAGGCCTCGCAGCAAGGACTTAACACAGAGCCTGACTGCGGACAGCGACCAGGCCTCGCAGCAAGGACTTAACACAGAGCCTGACTGCAGACAGGGACCAGGCCTCGCAGCAAGGACTTAACACAGAGCCTGACTGCAGACAGGGACCAGGCCTCGCAGCAAGGACTTACCACAGAGCTTGGCTGCTGACAGGGACCAGGCCTCGCAACAAGGACTTAACACAGAGCCTGACTGCAGACAGGGACCAGGCCTCGCAGCAAGGACTTAACAAGGGGCCTGACTGAAGACAGGGACCAGGCCTCGCAGCAAGGACTTAACACAGAGCCTGACTGCTGACAGGGACCAGGCCTCGCAACAAGGACTTACCACAGAGCCTGGCTGCTGACAGGGACCAGGCCTCGCAACAAGGACTTAACACAGAGCCTGACTGCAGACAGGGACCAGGCCTCGCAGCAAGGACTTAACAAGGGGCCTGACTGCAGACGGGGACCAGGCCTCGCAGCAAGGACTTAACACAGAGCCTGACTGCAGACGGGGACCAGGCCTTGCAGCAAGGACTTAACACAGAGCCTGACTGCAGACGGGGACCAGGCCTCGCAGCAAGAACTTAACACAGAGCATGACTGCAGACGGGGACCAGGCCTCGCAGCAAGGACTGAACACAGAGCCTCACTGCGGACAGGGGCCAGGCCTCGCAACAAGGACTTACCACAGAGCCTGGCTGCTGACAGGGACCAGGCCTCGCAACAAGGACTTAACACAGACCCTGACTGAAGACAGGGACCAGGCCTCGCATCAAGGACTTAACACAGAGCCTGGCTGCTGACAGGGACCAGGCCTCGCAACAAGGACTTACCACAGAGCCTGACTGCAGACGGGGACCAGGCCTCGCAGCAAGAACTTAACACAGAGCCTGACTGCAGACAGGGACCAGGCCTCGCAGCGAGGACTGAACACAGATCCTCACTGCAGACAGGGACCAGGCCTCGCAGCAAGGACTTAACACAGAGCCTGACTGCTGACAGGGACCAGGCCTCGCAACAAGGACTTAACACAGAGCCTGACTGCTGACAGGGACCAGGCCTCGCAGCGAGGACTGAAGACAGATCCTCACTGCAGACATCGACCAGGCCTCGCAGCAAGGACTTAACAAGGGGCCTGACTGCAGACGGGGACCAGGCCTCGCAGCAAGGACTTAACACAGAGCCTGACTGCAGACGGGGACCAGGCCTCGCAGCAAGAACTTAACACAGAGCCTGACTGCAGACGGGGACCAGGCCTCGCAGCAAGAACTTAACACAGAGCCTGACTGCAGACGGGGACCAGGCCTCGCAGCAAGAACTTAACACAGAGCCTGACTGCAGACGGGGGCCAGGCCTCACAGCAAGGACTTAACACAGAGCCTGACTGCCGACAGGGACCAGGCCTTGCATCAAGAGCTTAACAAGGGGCCTGACTGCGGACAGCGACCAGGCCTCGCACGAAGGACTTAACACAGATCCTCAGTGCAGACAGGGACCAGGCCTCGCAGCAAGGACTTAACAAGGGGCCTGACTGCCGACGGGGACCAGGCCTCGCACAAGGACTTAACACAGAGCCTGACTGCAGACGGGGACCAGGCCTCGCACAAGGACTTAACACAGAGCCTGGCTGCAGACAGGGACCAGGCCTCGCAGCAAGGACTTAACACAGAGCCTGACTGCAGACAGGGACCAGGCCTCGCAGCAAGGACTTAACACAGAGCCTGACTGCAGACAGGGACCAGGCCTCGCAGCAAGGACTTAACACAGAGCCTGACTGCAGACAGGGACCAGGCCTCGCAGCAAGGACTTAACACAGAGCCTGACTGCGGACAGCGACCAGGCCTCGCAGCAAGGACTTAACACAGAGCCTGACTGCAGACAGGGACCAGGCCTCGCAGCAAGGACTTAACACAGAGCCTGACTGCAGACAGGGACCAGGCCTCGCAGCAAGGACTTAACACAGAGCCTGACTGCAGACAGGGACCAGGCCTCGCAGCAAGGACTTAACAAGGGGCCTGACTGCCGACGGGGACCAGGCCTCGCACAAGGACTTAACACAGAGCCTGACTGTGGACAGGGACCAGGCCTCGCAGCAAGGACTTAACACAGAGCCTGACTGCAGACAGGGACCAGGCCTCACAGCAAGGACTTAACACAGAGCCTGACTGCAGACAGGGACCAGGCCTCGCACAAGGACTTAACACAGAGCCTGACTGCAGACGGAGACCAGGCCTCGCACAAGGACTTAACACAGAGCCTGACTGCGGACAGGGACCAGGCCTCGCAACAAGGACTTAACTCAGAGCCTGACTGCAGACAGGGACCAGGCCTCGCAGCAAGGACTTAACACAGAGCCTGACTGCAGACAGGGGCCAGGCCTCGCAGCAAGGACTTAACACAGAGCCTGACTGCAGACAGGGGCCAGGCCTTGCAGCAAGGATTTAACACAGAGCCTGACTGCCAACGGGGACCAGGCCTCGCAGAAAGGACTGAACACAGAGCCTGACTGCAGACAGGGACCAGGCCTTGCAGCAAGGACTTAACAAGGGGCCTAACTGCAGACAGGGACCAGGCCTCGCAACAAGGACTTAACACAGAGCCTGACTGCAGACGGGGACCAGGCCTCGCAGCAAGAGCTTAACATAGAGCCTCACTGCAGACAGGGACAAGGCCTCGCAGCAAGAGCTTAACACAGAGCCTGATTGCAGACAGGGACCAGGCCTCGCAACAAGGACTTAACACAGAGCCTGACTGCCAACGGGGACCAGGCCTCGCAGCAAGGACTTAACACAGAGCCTGACTGCAGACAGGGACCAGGCCTCGCAGCAAGGACTTAACACAGAGCCTGACTGCAGACAGGGACCAGGCCTCGCAGCAAGGACTTAACAAGGGGCCTGACTGCCGACGGGAACCAGGCCTCGCAGCAATGACTTAACATAGAGCCTGACTGCAGACAGGGACCAGGCCTCACAGCAAGGACTTAACACAGAGCCTGACTGCCGACGGGGACCAGGCCTCGCACAAGGACTTAACACAGAGCCTGACTGCAGACAGGGGCCAGGCCTCGCAGCAAGGACTTAACACAGAGCCTGACTGCAGACGTGGACCAGGCCTCGCACAAGGACTTAACACAGAGCCTGACTGCAGACAGGGACCAGGCCTCGCAGCAAGGACTTAACAAGGGGCCTGACCGCAGACAGGGACCAGGCCTCGCAGCAAGGACTGAACACAGAGCCTGACTGCAGACAGGGACCAGGCCTCGCAGCAAGGACTTAACACAGAGCCTGACTGCAGACAGGGGCCAGGCCTCGCAGCAAGGACTTAACACAGAGCCTGACTGCAGACGGGGACCAGGCCTCGCACAAGGACTTAACACAGAGCCTGACTGCAGACAGGGACCAGGCCTCGCAGCAAGGACTTAACAAGGGGCCTGACTGCAGACAGGGACCAGGCCTCACAACAAGGACTTAACTCAGAGCCTGACTGCAGACAGGGACCAGGTCTCGCAGCAAGGACTTAACACAGAGCCTGACTGCAGACAGGGACCAGGCCTCGCAGCAAGGACTTAACACAGAGCCTGACTGCAGACAGGGGCCAGGCCTCGCAGCAAGGACTTAACACAGAGCCTGACTGCAGACAGGGGCCAGGCCTTGCAGCAAGGACTTAACACAGAGCCTGACTGCCAACGGGGACCAGGCCTCGCAGAAAGGACTGAACACAGAGCCTGACTGCAGACAGGGACCAGGCCTTGCAGCAAGGACTTAACAAGGGGCCTAACTGCAGACAGGGACCAGGCCTCGCAACAAGGACTTAACACAGAGCCTGACTGCAGACGGGGACCAGGCCTCGCAGCAAGAGCTTAACATAGAGCCTCACTGCAGACAGGGACAAGGCCTCGCAGCAAGAGCTTAACACAGAGCCTGATTGCAGACAGGGACCAGGCCTGGCAACAAGGACTTAACACAGAGCCTGACTGCCAACGGGGACAAGGCCTCGCAGCAAGGACTTAACACAGAGCCTGACTGCAGACAGGGGCCAGGCCTCGCAGCAAGGACTTAACACAGAGCCTGACTGCAGACAGGGACCAGGCCTCGCAGCAAGGACTTAACACAGAGCCTGACTGCAGACAGGGGCCAGGCCTCGCAGCAAGGACTTAACACAGAGCCTGACTGCAGACAGGGGCCAGGCCTTGCAGCAAGGATTTAACACAGAGCCTGACTGCCAACGGGGACCAGGCCTCGCAGAAAGGACTGAACACAGAGCCTGACTGCAGACAGGGACCAGGCCTTGCAGCAAGGACTTAACAAGGGGCCTAACTGCAGACAGGGACCAGGCCTCGCAACAAGGACTTAACACAGAGCCTGACTGCAGATGGGGACCAGGCCTCGCAGCAAGAGCTTAACATAGAGCCTCACTGCAGACAGGGACAAGGCCTCGCAGCAAGGACTTAACAAGGGGCCTGACTGCCGACGGGGACCAGGCCTCGCAGCAAGGACTTAACACAGAGCCTGACTGCAGACAGGGACCAGGCCTCACAGCAAGGACTTAACATAGAGCCTGACTGCCGACGGGGACCAGGCCTCGCACAAGGACTTAACACAGAGCCTGACTGCAGACAGGGGCCAGGCCTCGCAGCAAGGACTTAACACAGAGCCTGACTGCAGACGGGGACCAGGCCTCGCACAAGGACTTAACACAGAGCCTGACTGCAGACAGGGACCAGGCCTCGCAGCAAGGACTTAACAAGGGGCCTGACCGCAGACAGGGACCAGGCCTCGCAGCAAGGACTGAACACAGAGCCTGACTGCAGACAGGGACCAGGCCTCGCAGCAAGGACTTAACACAGAGCCTGACTGCAGACAGGGGCCAGGCCTCGCAGCAAGGACTTAACACAGAGCCTGACTGCAGACGGGGACCAGGCCTCGCACAAGGACTTAACAAAGAGCCTGACTGCAGACAGGGGCCAGGCCTCGCAGCAAGGACTTAACAAGGGGCCTGACTGCCGACGGGGAACAGGCCTCGCAGCAAGGACTTAACACAGAGCCTGACTGCAGACAGGGACCAGGCCTCACAGCAAGGACTTAACACAGAGCCTGACTGCCGACGGGGACCAGGCCTCGCACAAGGACTTAACACAGAGCCTGACTGCAGACAGGGACCAGGCCTCGCAGCAAGGACTAAACACAGAGCCTGACTGCAGACATGGACCAGGCCTCGCAGCAAGGACTTAACACAGAGCCTGACTGCAGACGGGGACCAGGCCTCGCAGCAAGGACTTAACACAGAGCCTGACTGCAGACAGGGGCCAGGCCTCGCAGCAAGGACTTAACACAGAGCCTGACTGCAGACGGGGACCAGGCCTCGCACAAGGACTTAACACAGAGCCTGACTGCAGACAGGGGCCAGGCCTCGCAGCAAGGACTAAACACAGAGCCTGACTGCGGACAGGGACCAGGCCTCGCAGCAAGGACTTAACAAGGGGCCTGACTGCAGACAGGGACCAGGCCTCGCACAAGGACTTAACACAGAGCCTGACTGCAGACGGGGACCAGGCCTCGCACAAGGACTTAACACAGAGCCTGACTGCAGACAGGGGCCAGGCCTCGCAGCAAGGACTAAACACAGAGCCTGACTGCAGACAGGGACCAGGCCTCGCAGCAAAGACTTAACACAGAGCCTGACTGCCGACGGGGACCAGGCCTCGCAACAAGGACTTAACACAGAGCCTGACTGCTGACAGGGACCAGGCCTCGCAGCAAGGACTTAACAAGGGGCCTGACTGCAGACAGGGACCAGGCCTCGCAACAAGGACTTAACACAGAGCCTGACTGCGGACAGGGACCAGGCCTCACAGCAAGGACTTAACACAGAGCCTGACTGCAGACATGGACCAGGCCTCGCAGCAAGGACTCAACACAGAACCTGACTGCAGACAGGGACCAGGCCTCGCAGCAAGGACTTAACACAGAGCCTGACTGCAGACAGGGACCAGGCCTCGCAACAAGGACTTAACACAGAGCCTCACTGCAGACAGGGACCAGGCCTCGCAACAAGGACTTAAATCAGAGCCTGACTGCAGACGGGGACCAGGCCTTGCAGCAAGGACTTAACACAGAGCCTGACTGCAGACAGAGACCAGGCCTCGCAGCCTTCGGCAGTGAGAACCAAGGCCTGACTGCATAAAGGAACTAGGCCTCACAGACCTTCAGCAGCGAGAAGCAAGGCCAGAGTGCAGACAGTGACCAGGCCTCACAGCTCTCTGGCAGCAAGAACTATGGCCTGATTGAAGATAGAGAGCAGGCTTCACAGCAGACCTTTGGCAGTCAGGCCTTGGTTCTCGCTGCCGAACGGCTGCGAGTCCTGGTCTCTGCATGCAGTCAGGCCTTGGTTCTCGCTGCCGAAGGGCTGCGAGTCCTGGTCTCTGCATGCAGTCAGGCCTTGGTTCTCACTGCCGAATGCCTGCGAGGCCTGGTCACTGTTTGTAGTAAGGCCTTGGTTCGTGCTGCCGAAGGGCTACAGCAAGGCTTCGTCTCTGTTTGCAGTACAGTAATGCCTTGGTTCTGGTCTCTGTCTGCAGTAATGCCTCTGTTCTTGCTGCTGCAGTTCTGCTGCGAGTCCTGGTCTCTGTCTGCAGTAATGATTGGTTCTGTATATTATCACCAGAGATCATCTTGATTGTAACCATCCTAATGAGATATTGTCATCAATCTGTGTGATAAACCAACAAATTTGTAATTGTGACTAATTGTCCTTTGGAGAATCAGGGGTTTACAATATAATTTTAAAAAAGAGCATGTATCAGATATTTTGAGATTGGTTATCAGATGGTAGAGAGTGTCCGATATGATTTGTATGTACCATGAGATGCACTGAACATATATATTTGATATAAGAAAGGATAGAAAAAGCCATATATTTATATATATAGAAAAAGAGAATTTATTAAATAAAAAGAATATTTTTCGATATTTTTGCTCTATCTATTTTGTACTTTTAAAGTGTTCAACGTATGCATTGTTTTATATACCCATGCACAAAACCCGGTGCCTTCTGTTCACTTTTTCTAAGCTCTGACTGCAGTAAGACCTGGTTTCTCAAAATGGCAATGTTTTTTACTTTTGCTTTTTCATGGCAAAAGCGCTCTACAAATATAATTACTCAAATACAAATTTTTAAAAAAAGTAAAAAACATTGTCATTTTCTTTTTTTTTTATTTCAGTAAATTTTTATTGAAAATTATATTTACATGGTGCATGTCATACACATGGGAAGCAATAAGCCAAGAGACCAACGAAACTGCACTCTCCCTACACCTTTCAACTCTGTGCTTCCTCCTCTTTCTCTTTCTTCCTTCCTGCCACTGAGGGGGCGTACAACAGGCCGCGCGTGTGGGACACAACCGCAGACCACAAGACCGCACATAGACTGCAATCACATGGAGGGAGGGGAGGATGAAGGGCACAAAACCAAAGAAAACATTGTCATTTTCAACGCCAACGGCTCTAACTTTAACAGCTGCAAGACCTAAGACCTATTGCATTGCAAATTCTTGTTTTCCATCAGCAGCTAGGCGCTTTCGATCCTTTATCGAAACAGAATCCCCGTTTTTGTCGCGGGTCCGGCTCCACCCTGACAGACCCTCTGTGCTCCCGGACAACGGGTGCAGTGTCTGCGGGTGACGTGACCCGGCTGCCGCTTTATCTCGGTTTAAAACAAGGGTCTCTTTAACCGCGGGCCTTCCTCCGCCCCCGGCTACCGGCCAGCACCGGGTCACATTTAAAGGGAGCCTGTCTCTTTGACATGGTTTACCTCCTATGCCCCGTCCCTGTGTATTTTAGAAAGCGCACTGAAAGTCGTCTGTTGTGCGAGGCGCTGCCGTGCAAGCTATAGTTGTGCTTAGAATGAGGGGGCCGCACAGGGAGGGGAAGGGGCCTCCTAGCGCCCACATTCAACAACAGGCGCCCTGTTCTTCCAAATATGAACCTACAATATCCCAGGATTGTCAGAATATAGGTGTGGTGCCACTCCCCCTTGCTTTCCCTGCTGACTGACTACACCGCATCCCCTAATATACTGGGGTGATGTCACAGGCAGAGGTGTGTGTCTTCCGGTGACATAAACAAAACAAGAGTATTCTATGGCAATGATAGAGACCATCAATAGGGAGCAGATCAACGACTTCACTTAAGGCGTTATATTTTGAAAGAAAGCCCTCACTCACCACCTAGTGATGACATGCTTCATCATCGGGCCCCACAGAGGGGATCTAGCATCCCCTCTGTGTGCTGCGACGCCAGATCTACTGCGGAGCGGGTTGGTGGGTAAGGACAGTGCTGTGCAAAGAATCATAAGTGAGTGTTGTGAAGTTAAAAATAAAGTCTGTAGTGTATCAAAATTAATTTATTAGGATCACTAAGGACTTAGAGATAAAAATGATGTGTAGGAAATACGTCCACAATTAATTTAGTGGTAGTTTCCTAAGTCAGTTGACCAGGTGTGTGTCTTCCGGTGACACCACAGCTTCTTTCATTATATACCCGAGTGACGTCACAGGCAGAGGTGTGTGTCTTCCGGTGACACCACAGCATCCTCTGATAAACTCGGGTGATGTCACAGGCAGAGGTGTTTGTCTTCTGGTGACGCCACAGCTTCTTTCATTATATACTCGAGTGACGTCACAGGCAGAGGTGTGTGTCTTCCGGTGACACCACAGCATCCTCTGATAAACTCGGGTGATGTCACAGGCAGAGGTGTTTGTCTTCTGGTGACGCCACAGCTTCTTTCATTATATACTCGAGTGACGTCACAGGCAGAGGTGTGTGTCTTCCGGTGACACCACAGCATCCTCTGATAAACTCGGGTGATGTCACAGGCAGAGGTGTTTGTCTTCTGGTGACGCCACAGCTTCTTTCATTATATACTCGAGTGACGTCACAGGCAGAGGTGTGTGTCTTCCGGTGACACCACAGCATCCTCTGATAAACTCGGGTGATGTCACAGGCAGAGGTGTGTGTCTTCCGGTGACACCACAGCATCCTTTGATATATTGGGGTGATGTCACAGGCAGAGGTGTGTGTCTTCCGGTGACACCACCGCATCCTCTGATATATTGGGGTGACGTCACAGGCAGAGGTGTGTATCTTCCGGTGACACCACCGCATCCTCTGATATACTCGGCTGACATCACACGCAGAGGTGTGTGTCTTCTGGTGACACCACAGCTTCTTTCATTATATACCCGAGTGACGTCACAGGCAGAGGTGTGTGTCTTCCGGTGACACCACAGCATCCTCTGATAAACTCGGGTGATGTCACAGGCAGAGGTGTTTTGTCTTCTGGTGACGCCACAGCTTCCTTCATTATATACACTGTTGATGTCACAGACAGAGATGTGTGTCTTCCGGTGACACCACAGCATCCTCTAATATCCTCTGGTGATGTCACAGGGAGAGGTGTGTACCAACACTCAGTGACCCCAGGGCATCCATTAAGAAACTCAGGGGATGTGTGCCCTCCCTATCCCTGCACACCCTTTAAGATATTCACAGGGTAATACCACAGGCAGAGGTGTGTGCCCACACCCAGCACCCCCAAGGGTAATACAACAAGCAGAGGTGTGTGCCCACACCCAGCACCCCCAAGGGTAATACAACAAGCAGAGGTGTGTGCCCACACCCAGCACCCCCCAAGGGTAATACAATAGGCAGAGGTGAGTACCCACACCCAGCACCCTCTAGGGTAATACAACAGGCAGAGGTGTGTGTCCACACACAGCAGTCCTAGTGTAATACCACAAGCAGAGGTTTGTGCCTACATGCAGCAACCCCCAAGGGTAATATAACAGGCAGAGGTGTGTGTCTACACCCAGCACCCACCTATGGTAATACAGCAGGCAGAGGTGTGTGCCCACAGCCAGCACCCCCTAGGGTAATACCACAGGCAGAGGTGTGTGTCCGCACCCAGCAACCCCAAGGGTAATACAACAAGCAGATGTGTGTGCCCACACCCAGCAACCCCAAGGGTAATATAATAGGCAGATGTATGTGCCCACACCCAGCACCCTCTAGGGTAATACAACAGGCAGAGGTGTGTGTCCACACCCATTAACCCCTAGGGTAATACAACAAGCAGAGGTGTGTGCCCACACCCAGCAACCAGAAGGGTAATACAATAGGCAGATGTATGTGCCCACACCCAGCACCCTCTAGGGTAATACAACAGGCAGAGGTGTGTGTCCACACCCATTAACCCCTAGGGTAATACAACAAGCAGAGGTGTGTGCCCACACCCAGCACCCCGTAGGGTAATACAACAGGCAGAGGTTTGTGTCCACACCCAGCACCACCCTAGGGTAAAACAACAGGCAGAGGTGTGTGTCCACACCCAACACCCCCCTAGGGTAATACAACAAACAGAGGTGTGTGCCCACACCCAGCAACCCCAAGGGTAATACAATAGGCAGATGTATGTGCCCACACCCAGCACCCTCTAGGGTAATACAACAGGCAGAGGTGTGTGTCCACACCCATTAACCCCTAGGGTAATACAACAAGCAGAGGTGTGTGCCCACACCCAGCAACCCCAAGGGTAATACAATAGGCAGATGTATGTGCCCACACCCAGCACCCTCTAGGGTAATACAACAGGCAGAGGTGTGTGTCCACACCCATTAACCCCTAGGGTAATACAACAAGCAGAGGTGTGTGCCCACACCCAGCACCCCGTAGGGTAATACAACAGGCAGAGGTTTGTGTCCACACCCAGCACCACCCTAGGGTAATACCTCAGGCAGAGGTGTGTGTCCACACCCATTAACCCCTAGGGTAATACAACAAGCAGAGGTGTGTGCCCACACCCAGCAACCCCAAGGGTAATACAATAGGCAGATGTATGTGCCCACACCCAGCACCCTCTAGGGTAATACAACAGGCAGAGGTGTGTGTCCACACCCATTAACCCCTAGGGTAATACAACAAGCAGAGGTGTGTGCCCACACCCAGCACCTCGTAGGGTAATACAACAGGCAGAGGTTTGTGTCCACACCCAGCACCACCCTAGGGTAAAACAACAGGCAGAGGTGTGTGTCCACACCCAACACCCCCCTAGGGTAATACAACAAGCAGAGGTGTGTGCCCACACCCAGCAACCCCAAGGGTAATACAATAGGCAGATGTATGTGCACACACCCAGCACCCTCTAGGGTAATACCACAGGCAGAGGTGTGTGTCCACACCCATTAACCCCTAGGGTAATACAACAAGCAGAGGTGTGTGCCCACAAGCAGCAACCCCCAAGGGTAATTATTATTATTTTTTTGCATTTGTAATGCGCACAGATACCCACAAAGGGTTTCCCGGCGCCATGGCTAAGAGAACAAGGCACAGAAAGCAACTGCTGACAGCACATTGGCCGCTATTTATTTAAACAGTTATTTATTAAACAGCCAGGTTTTAACTTGTTTCTTAAAACTGGCATAGTTCTCCTCTTTGCGCAGGGCTAAAGGAAGGGAGTTCCAAAGAACTGGTCCCAGGTGGGAAAAAGATTTACCTCCCATTCGGGCCAGTTTGAATCTGGGTACCGTGAAGGTTGCTCCATTTAAAGAGCGGAGATTCCGTACAGGTACGTGGGGCCTAACCAGTTTCTGCAGATACCATGGTGCGGTTCCCGCTCTGATCTTGAACATGTAGGTCAAGGCCTTAAACCGGACCCGGTTCTCAACTTTCAACCAGTGTAGGTCTCTAAGGTGACTCGAGATCCTTGCTGTCCTAGGGATCTTACACAACAGCCTGGCTGCGGAGTTCTGGACCAGCTGTAACCGCCTGGTTACAGCTAAGTTGGAGCCCAGGTATAGAATGTTACCGTAGTCAAGCCTAGATGGTATTAGCGCATTGACTACGGTCTTCTGGGTATCCACAGGCAGCATCCAGATAATCTTCCGCAACCATTTAATAATCGTGAAACAAATGCCAGCCACTTTGTTAGCTTGTTGTTTCATCGATAAAGAATCGTCGATGCACACCCCTAAGTTTCTAACCTGGGTAGCTGGACTGGGGAAAGCGCCCAGGGATGGCGGCCAGTGCCTCTCCTGCCACAGATCACGATTTTTTCCCAGGAGAAGAATCTCCGTCTTCTCCCCGTTGAGCTTCAGCTGGTTTGTTGACATCCAGCTGAAGACCTCCTGAAGACCAAGTTTCAGAGCTGAAGGGGATGAAGACTCTGAGTTGGTGAGGGAAAAAATAATCTGTGAGTCATCCGCATAGGTCATGAGTTCAAGACCTACCCGCTCTGCTAAATCAGCGAGGGGGCGGAGATAAAGATTGAAAAATAATGGGCTTAGAATTGAGCCCTGGGGCACGCCATGGGATGACGGAAAAATATCCGACTGGGCATGTGAGGACGAGATCTGAAACGTCCGGTTGCTCAGATAAGATCTAATCCAGTCCAATGCGGTCCCTCCGACACCATCCCCACTCAGCCTGGCAAGCAGTCTGTTGTGCGAGATGATGTCGAAAGCCGCGCTCAAATCGAGCAGGACGAGAGCAACCGTTTGTCCGTCGTCCAAAAGTCCCCTGATCTTCTCCGTGACTCCCAGGAGGGCAGATTCGGTGGAATGGCCTGCCCTGAAGCCCGACTGGGAATAGTGGAGCAAGTTGTTGTTCTCCGTGTACGATGAGAGCACGCCATGGATATGCTTCTCTAAAATTTTTGAGAAAGCAGGCAGCAGAGATATTGGGCGATAGTTTGCAAGAACCTCTGGGTCAGCAGATGGCTTCTTCAACAGAGGGCTGACCATAGCGTGCTTCCACGATGCCGGAACAGTTGCCAGACGGATGGAGGCATTAAGTGTCTCGGCAATAGTTCCTAACGCAACGTCATCCAGTTGGCACAGAATGTTAATAGGGAGGGGATCGCACGGAGAGCCTGATTTGATGGAGGTCGCCAAAAGTTTTAAGGTGCCCACGGAAATGTAAGGCCAGGAATCCAGCCGATTTCCTAGTGGGCTTTCTGAAGGAAGGGCTTCCCTGTCCTCCCTCACCGGGGGGTTGATGTTTGCAAGAATAGTATCGATCTTTCCCACAAAGTACTTAGCAAGATCTTGGCATTTTTGAGGGGTCAGGGGGCGCGCGACCGCCGCAGAATTTGCTCCGGCTAAGTCTTTTACAGTAGTGAAAAGGGTCCGTGCTTTATTGGCAGCCATATTAATGGTCTCCGTTACATAAAATGCCTTAGCTCTGGAACAGGCCGTGTGATAAAGGTTTCTAGCCCTACGGTACAGTTCCTTAGATTGAGGATCATAGTGCTTGCGCCACTTCCTCTCAAGTCCCTTACACTTAGTTTTTTCCAGCTTCAGTTCTTCCGTATACCAGGGAGCCGGGGGCCGATGGACATTCCCTCTGCACCTTGTAACGGGTAGGCAAATATCCACTGCACAGGCAGAGGTGTGTGTCTACACCCAGCACCCACCTATGGTAATACAGCAGGCAGAGGTATGTGCTCATACCCAGCAACCCGAAGGGTAATACAACAGGCAGAGTTGTGTGTCCTCACCCAGCAACCCGAAGGGTAATACAACAGGCAGAGGTGTGTGCCCATACCCAGAAATCCCCATGGGTAATACAGCAAGCAGAGGTGTGTGTCCGCACCCAGCACCCCACAAGGGTAATACAACAAGCAGAGGTGTGTGTCCGCACCCAGCACCCCACAAGGGTAATACAACAGGCAGAGGTGTGTGCCCATACCCAGAAATCCCCAAGGGTAATACTGCAGGCAGAGGTGTGTGTCCGCACCCAGCAACCCCCAAGGGTAATACAATAGGCAGATGTGTGTGCCCACACCCATCACCCTCTAGGGTAATACAACAGGCAGAGGTGTGTGCCCACATCCAACACCCCTCTAGGGTAATACCACAGGCAGAGGTTTGTGCCCACACCCAGCACGCCACAAGGGTAATACCACAAGCAGAGGTGTGTGCCCACACCCAGCAATCCCCAAGGGTAATACAACAGGGAGAAGTGTGTGCCCACACCCAGCAGCCCCAGGGCATCCTTCCTCTAAGATACCCAGGAGTGATGCCAGAGGCAGACCCACCCGCTGACCTCATTCTGTAGGACTGTGGTGACATTTTTTAATTCTGTTGAATCATTTAACAATTACCGGAACCCGGGGACCCCCACTGAATCATTCGTGGAATCTGGGGTCCCCCACTGAGCAGTTCCTGGTAGATGGGGAACCAAGCCTAGGCATTTTTAAGGATTTGAACCGCTTAACAGATTTAGCTACCCTACATATCTGGTATAAAAAGATAATTATTATGGTTTTTATTACAACATGGAGCCCCAGCAGTGCACTAATTGGTCATGTTCTCTGCAGAGATGCAATCGGATCCAGCCAGGACATGAACCGCTACTTATGCTGTTTGTATTATTTCTTAATAACAACAAAAGAGCGAGAAAAGAGGGAAATTGCTAGGTCAGCAAGAGGAGAAACCCCTTAATTTAAAAGAATCCTCACTCACCAACCTAGTTGGTGACATGCTTCATCGTCGGGTTCCCACCAGAGAGGCCGAGTGCCACTCTGAGGTGCTACGATGTCTGACTACAGCGGAGCAGGGTTTTTTGGGGGGCTGGTGTAAGTGTAGGGGTAGTGCAGGTTAAAAGATCGCTGGTTGTTTCCCAAAGTCATTTTAATGGTGGAGAACCAGTGATCGTTTAAAACAAATGAGACGGACGTGAGCTGACTTGTTAAGTATACCAGGAGAGTCCGATTTTTTTTTGCAGAGTTTTATATAGCGCGAACTAGACCCGAACCAGGTATCAGAGCGCTTTACAAATTTTCCAGTTACGTTACATGAGGACACACTTTCATTTTAGGCACGGGGAGATTAAGTGATATACCCAGAATCACAGGAGGTTTTGGCGTCGTTACCGAGACTCGAACCCAGATCCCCAGGTCCGAGGTCGAGCGCCATAGCCGTTAGGCCAACTCCTCTCCCCTAAACATTTAACAATTTTAAACAATAACGTGTAAGTTGGTCACCATGTTTCTGCTTATGGATGCATTTTTAGCTAAGCATTCTTCAGGACCAGAAACCCCATGGCGGTATACGCACGCTAAGGCGTATCCTAACCTATGGGGGTGTGTGCAAGGCAAAACTCACGGTTTCACCAATGCGGCCTCGTGGGATTTCCAAAGGACCGCTGTAATCTGTAAAAAAGAAAACAAATATGAAAAACACACAACCGCTGCGTGACCTCTGTGATGTTCCTCAACAGGTGCGACAGAGGATTACAGTGCTATATCACCTTGTGCTTCGGGAAGTCTGGGTTCACTGCTCAACCCAAAAACATGTCTGGCCCAAAATCAGGTGAACGTGCCGCACAAACATCCACTCCATGTGATTGCGTTGACGGAGCGGTCAAGACACGCATAACTTTCACTCATGCAAACGTGTCACCCAAGCTCCCATTCCATGTAATTGTATGAACGAAAGGGTCCTGAGTACGAATCAATACCCGGGAAACTTCGACTGCAATGTAGTTAAAGTTATCGCATAATTAAAAGTAAATTGCTCAGTGATAGTGCCCAGTAACAGCTCTTAGCGTACGCGCTGTGAAATGGTGGATAAACGAATCGTAAAAGCATGAAGAACTCGGCGCTTACGTGAAAGCGTTAATGGCTTCACTTCATGGGTTCCGGGAGGGGGTAAAGCTACCTAGAAAACCGTGTAGAGGTAGAATAAGAGTCAGAAGTTCACATGTACCTTCTGGTAGAGGTAACTACCCACCTTGGCAACCTGTATCACTTTCTTATTGTGTGGTGCTCTCCCTCTTAAGACCTGCCTGTTGCCGGCCGCGGACCCGAATATTACCACTACACCACGGTAACGGTCCAGAAATAGCAGAGCCCTGTCACGTGACCCAGAAGTGGGTTGATTAGCGTAGCGTGCTCCGGATACGTGATAGGGAGTGCTAGACACCTAAGTTATAACCTCATCCGAATTAAAGCTTTATTGAACACCCAACAAACTTTAGTAGAGCAAACTTTGGCATGCTAGATTGAAAAATCGGAAGATCTAGATTATAATATGAAAATAAAACTCCAATTAGACCCAACTGTAACTCTGCTTTCATAGTGTCCACTTAACTTACTGAGTCAGTACATGAGTGCTACCCTGTGATGACGAAATGCCCTGTGAAGGCCCTCGCTACCCACTGGGGCGGTACGGTGTCTTAGGGAGGTGGTGCCTGAACCCCTAAAATGTCGATGGGTTAGATAGGGGGAGGTGCAACTTCCGGCAGCTTGTAATAGTGTTTAGAAAAAAGGCGATTGAAGGCAAGGAATAACTTGCTGTATCCCATAAATGTCCTTGATCAAGGACCCTTAATTACAGCTGGCTCTGATTGATGCATGCACTGTGTGTAGAGTATCAGTAGTCAGTAGAGCTTGACACAGGACGTTGGAAGGCATAGGGACTGACCCATGTGAAGTGATCAAAGGTTATCAAAAGGTGGAGCAAGGAGACCAAGTGTCAACGTTTTATCACTGTACCCTACGGAATGTTGTCATTCAGTCCTTGATTGTGGGTGCACAAATGGTAGATCCAACCCTGTTTTTTTTCAAACAATAATTGTTGTGTGTTAGAACCCAATTTAAATTGTTCGATGGCAGTCCAGCTCAGATCATTAGTGGTATGCCCTGTCTGCAAGAAATAATCAGTGAGCTTCGTCATGTTCTTCTTACATCGGATATTGCTGCGATGTTCGGAAATTCGTTGCTTTACTTTGTGTGAAGTCATACCGACGTACCTGAGCCCACAAGGGCAGGTGATCAGGTACACCACGTTGGTAGAATTACAATTGGTGTGTGTCCTTTGCGTCCATAGTTTCCCCGTCTCCAGTGTTAGTTGCTTTGTGGGGGTTGTCAGATGGCATACGCTGCAGGCTCCACACAGGAAATGGCCTGTTACTGGTGGGAGGCCCCAGGCATTTAGGACCGACTGATTATCGTCCCTACTCGTGTTCTTGGGGCGAGTGTGAACAACGGAATCCTTAATACTCCTAGCTCTTTTAAAGGAAAAGAGGGGTTTCTCCCATTTGTGGTTGTTACTCTCAAGGATTCTCCAGTGTTTTCTAATGGATTTTCTGACAGCGTTGGAAGCTACATTGTACGTTGTTAAGCATGTCAGAGGCATCTCATCAGTAAGTTTAGGGGGTCTTCAAGGAGGGCTTCTCTATGTTGGTTCCGTGCTCTCTTACAGCTTTTTTTGAGTATTTTTCTTGGGTAACCCCGCTTCTGAAGTTTGTTTGTCAGATCCTTGGCCTTGTGCAGCGTTGGATCTACCGTTTGTCCACCCACAAGCAAGGACTGAATGACAACATTCCGTGGGGTACAGTGATGAAACATTGACCTTTTGTTGACCTTTGACCACTTCACATGGGTCAGTCCCTATGCCTTCCAACGTCCTGTGTCAAGCTCTGCTGACTACTGACACTCTACACAGTGCATGCATCAATCAGAGCCAGATGTAATTAAGGGTCCTTGATCAGGGACATTTATAGGATATAGCAAGTTATTCCTTGCCTTCAATCGCCTTTTTGCTAAACACTGTTACAAGCTGCCGGAAGTTGCAGATCCCCCTATCTGACACATCGACATTTTAGGGGTTCAGGCACCACCTCCCTAAGACACAGATCCGCCCCAGTGGGTAGCGAGGGCCTTCAAAGGGCATTTCGTCATCACAGGGTAGCACTCATGTACTGACTCAGTAAGTTAAGTGCACACTATGAAAGCAGAGTTACAGTTGGGTCTAATTGGATTTTTATTTTCATATTATAATTTAGATCTTCTGATTTGCCAATCTAGCACGACAAAGTTTGCTCTACTAAAGTTTGTCGGGTGTTCAATAAAGCTTTAATTCGGATGAGGTCATAGGTTAGCGGTGTAGTACTTCCAATCACGTGACCGGAGCACGCTATGCTAATCAACCCACTTCCGGGTCACGTGCCACGGCTCTGCTATTTCTGGACACTTACCGTGGTGTAGCGGTAATATTCGGGTCTGCGGCAGGCAACAGGCAGGTCTTAAGAGGGAGAGCACCAAACAATAAATAAGTGATATGGGTTGCCATGATGGGGAGTTACCTCTACCAGAAGGTACATGTGAAATTCTGACTCTTATTCTACCTCTAAACGGTTTTCTAGGTAGCTTTACCCCCTCCCGGAACCCATGAAGTGAAGTCATTAACGCTTTCATGTAAGCGCCGAGTTCTTCATGCTTTAACTGTTAGTTTATCCACCATTTAACAGCGTGTGCGCTAAGAGCTGTGACTGGGCACTATCACCGAGCCATTTACTTTTAATTATGCGATAACTTTAACTACATTGCAGTCGAAGTTCCCCGGGTATTGATCCGGACTCAGGACCCCTCCGTTCATACATGGAATGTGGGCCTGGATGACACGTTTGCATGAGTGAAAGTCACACGTGTCTTGACCGCTCCATCAATGCAATCACACGGAGTAGATGTTTGTGTAGCACGTTCACCGGATTTTGGGCCAGGCGTGTTTTTGGGTTGAGCAATGAGCCCAGAATTCCCGAAGCACGAGGTGATATACAGCCTGATTCATCATTCTCCCGTTTTGCGAGCCCCTAATAGCGATTCATAAGGAATCGCTATTAAGGACTTGCAAAACGGGATTCATGTAGGAATTGCTAAATAAATAGCGATTCCTACACATTCCTTATTTGCGAGTAGCAAATTGCTAATCGCAAATAAGGAATAACTCCCCATACATTCCTATGGGCCAAAAGGCCCATAGGAATGATTGGGGAGTATTCCTTATTTGCGATTAGCAATTAGCTAATCGCAAATAAGATAGCGATTTAAAGGGTGCCAGGGGTGTACAAAGGACACCCTATAGCACCCCTTAAATGCAAATTGAAACAGGTGTTGCGCACACACATGTCCAAAGGACATGTGTGTGTACAACATGCAACTTAGAAAAATGCTTTTAAAAGCATTTTTCTAAGTTTTCGCTATTTACCACGAGGTTTGACCTCGCGGTAAATAGCGGGCCGAAATTGCGAATTCGCAATTTTTAAATGGATGATGAATTGCATTTAAGGAATCTCTAATAGAGATTCCTTAAATGTAAATCCTCGCAAAATAGCGAAATCGCTATTACCGATTTTTGCATTTGGGAATCCCAAATGCAAAAATAGCGCTCTCAAAGGGCCAGATTCTCAGAATCTGGCCCTTTGCGAGCCGATTTCGGCTTGATGAATCAGGCTGATAGCACTGTAATCCTCTGTCGCACTTGTGGAGTAACATCACAGTGGTCATGCAGCTGTCGTGTGTTTTTTCAGATTACAGCAGTCCTTTGGAAATCCCACAAGGTCTCATTGGTGAAACCGTGAGTTTTGCCTTACGCACACCCCCCATAGGTTAGGATACGCCCTAGCGTGCGATTACCGCCATGTGGTTTCTGGTCCTGAAGAATGCTTAGCTAAAAATGCATCCGTAAGCAGAAACATGTTGACCAACTTTCACGTTATTGTTTAAATCGGACTCTCCTGGTATACCTAACCAGCCAGCTTACGTCTGTGTCACTTGTTTTAAACGATCACTAGTTCTCCACAATTAAAATTATTTAGGGAAACAACCAGCGATCTTTTAACCTGCAGTACCCCAACACTTACACTACACCCCCAAATAAACCTGCTCCGCTGTAATTCAGGCATCAAAGCACACCAGGAGGACACTCGGCCTCTCTGGTGGGAACCCGTTGATGAAGCATGTCACCAACTCGGTTGGTGAGTGAGGATTCTTTTAAATAAAGAGGTTTCTCCTCGTGTTGCCCCAGCAATTTTCCTCTTTTCTTGCCCTTTTATTGTTATTAAGTATATTCATCAGGGGGACGAAGAGTGACAATTCCCCCACTCTCTAGTTGTTAATTTATTTTTGCATTCTTTCACCATAAGTAGTTTAACTAAACAGAACATGGGCAAGTCCCACCTAAAAATGCCGAAAGGATTGTACCACATTTGATTTCATTTTATCCATCACTGTTCCTTCAAACTACTGATACCTTATATTAACATGCATAGGTTTAATACATTATTGTGAAACTGCATCCCCCCCCGCCATTTGCTCTCCGTTTCTATTAAAATGAAGCTGAAGGAGCTGGCAGATATGTCCCTGGGCACGAGCCAGGGTTGCCATCCTCTGAGAAAAGGTCTGGGCATTTGTACTTGTTTGAGACCCAGGAGCAGCCGGGAAATGATGCTTTTATGAGATGATTTTATGTACAAGCTACGATTCCCATTTGTAGCGCTTAATTCTGCTTCTGTTTGCTTTAATACTAATTTGGGTTGTTATAAACACCTCTAAAAATACTATTGAAGTGCGTTTATCTGCTTTTTGATATCTTGTGTTTACCCTTCAAACTGAAAATTAAAACCTTTAGACGATTTTCCCACTTTAGCTGGCTTCACACAGAAATTCTAGCCACCGCTTAACAGTACCAGCTAAGTGGTGCCCTAACCAGAGAAAGCTGCTGAGGTAAACAGCTAGACAGTACCCTAACCAGAGAGAGCTGCTGTGCTGAACAGCTAGACGGTACCCTAACCAGAGAGAGCTGCTGTGCTGAACAGCTAGACAGTACCCTAACCAGAGAGAGCTTCTGTGGAGAACAGCTAGACAGTACCCTAACCAGAGAGAGCTGCTGTGCTGAACAGCTAGACAGTACCCTAACCAGAGAGAGCTGCTGTGGCGAACAGCTAGACAGTACCCTAATCAGAGAGAGCTACTGTGCTGAACAGCTAGACAGTACCCTAACCAGAGAGAGCTGCTGTGGTGAACAGCTAGACAGTACCCTAACCAGAGAGAGCTGCTGTGGTGAACAGCGAGACAATACCTTAACCAGAGAGAGTTGCTGTGCTGAACAGCTAGACAGTACCCTAACCAGAGAGAGCTGCAGCTAGACAGTATCCTAACCAGAGAGAGCTGCTGTGCTGAACAGCTAGACAGTACCCTTACCAGAGAGAGCTGCTGTGGTGAACAGCTAGACAGTACCCTAACCAGAGAGAGCTGCTGTGCTGAACAGCTAGACAGTACCCTAACCAGAGAGAGCTGCTGTGCTGAACAGCTAGACAGTACCCTAACCAGAGAGAGCTGCTGTGGTGAACAGCGAGACAATACCTTAACCAGAGAGAGTTGCTGTGCTGAACAGCTAGACAGTACCCTAACCAGAGAGAGCTGCTGTGCTGAACAGCTAGACAGTACCCTAACCAGGGAGAGCTGCTGAGGTGAACTGATAGACAGTACCCTAACCAGAGAGAACTGCTGAGGTGAACAGCTAGACAGTACCCTAACCAGAGAGAGCAGCTGTGGTGAACAGCTAGACAGTACCCTAACCAGAGAGAGCTGCTGTGCTGAACAGCTAGACAGTACCCTAACCAGAGAGAGCTGCTGTGGTCGAACAGCTAGACAGTACCCTAACCAGAGAGAGCTGTTCAGGTGAACAGCTAGACAGTACCCTAACCAGAGAGAGCTGCTGTGGTGAACAGCTAGACAGTACCCTAACCAGAGAGAGCTGCTGTGCTGAACAGCTAGACAGTACCCTAACCAGAGAGAGCTGATGTGCTGAACAGGGAGACAGTGCCCTCACCAGAGAGAGCTGCTGTGGTGAACAGCTAGACAGTGCCCTCACCAGAGAGAGCTTCTGTGGTGAACAGCTAGACAGTACCCTAACCAGAGAGAGCTGGTGAGGTGAACAGATAGACAGTACCCTAACCAGAGAGAACTGCTGAGGTGAACAGCTAGACAGTACCCTAACCAGAGAGAGCTGCTGTGCTGAACAGGGAGACAGTACCCTAACTAGAGAGAGCTGCTGTGGTGAACAGCTAGACAGTGCCCTCACCCGAGAGAGCTGCTGTGGTGAACAGCGAGACAATACCCTAACCAGAGAGAGCTGCTGTGGGGGACAGCTAGACAGTACCCTAACCAGAGAGAGCTGCTGTGGTGAACAGCGAGACAATACCCTAACCAGAGAGAGCTGCTGTGCTGAACAGGGAGACAGTACCCTAACTAGAGAGAGCTGCTGTGGTGAACAGCTAGACAGTACCCTCATCAGAGAGAGCTGCTGAGGTGAACAGCTAGACAGTACCCTAACCAGAGAGAGCTGCTGTGCTGAACAGGGAGACAGTGCCCTCACCAGAGAGAGCTGCTGTGGTGAACAGCTAGACAGTACCCTAACCAGAGAGAGCTGCTGTGCTGAACAGGGAGACAGTACCATAACTAGAGAGAGCTGCTGTGGTGAACAGCTAGACAGTACCCTAACCAGAGAGAGCTGCTGTGCTGAACAGGGAGACAGTACCCTAACTAGAGAGAGCTGCTGTGGTGAACAGCTAGACAGTACCCTAACCAGAGAGAGCTGCTGTGCTGAACAGGGAGACAGTACCCTAACCAGAGAGAGCTGCTGTGGTGAACAGCTAGACAGTACCCTAACTAGAGAGAGCTGCTGTGGTGAACAGATAGACAGTACCCTAACCAGAGAGAACTGCTGAGGTGAACAGCTAGACAGTACCCTAACCAGAGAGAGCTGCTGTGCTGAACAGGGAGACAGTACCCTAACTAGAGAGAGCTGCTGTGGTGAACAGCTAGACAGTACCCTAACCAGAGAGAGCTGCTATGGTGAACAGCTAGACAGTACCCTAACTAGAGAGAGCTGCTGTGGTGAACAGCTAGACAGTACCCTAACTAGAGAGAGCTGCTGTGGTGAACAGGGAGACAGTACCCTAACTAGAGAGAGCTGCTGTGGTGAACAGCTAGACAGTACCCTAACTAGAGAGAGCTGCTGTGGTGAACAGCTAGACAGTGCCCTCACCCGAGAGAGCTGCTGAGCTGAACAGGGAGACAGTACCCTAACTAGAGAGAGCTGCTGTGGTGAACAGCTAGACAGTACCCTAACCAGAGAGAGCTGCTGTGGTGAACAGCTAGACAGTACCCTAACCAGAGAGAGCTGCTGTGCTGAACAGGGAGACAGTACCCTAAATAGAGAGAGCTGCTGTGGTGAACAGCTAGACAGTACCCTAACCAGAGAGAGCTGCTGAGGTGAACAGATAGACAGTACCCTAACCAGAGGGAACTGCTGAGGTGAACAGCTAGACAGTACCCTAACCAGAGAGAGCTGCTGTGCTGAACAGGGAGACAGTACCCTAACTAGGGAGAGCTGCTGTGGTGAACAGCTAGACAGTGCCCTCACCCGAGAGAGCTGCTGTGGTGAACAGCGAGACAATACCCTAACCAGAGAGAGCTGCTGTGGTGAACAGCTAGACAGTACCCTCATCAGAGAGAGCTGCTGAGGTGAACAGCTAGACAGTACCCTAACCAGAGAGAGCTGCTGTGCTGAACAGGGAGACAGTGCCCTCACCAGAGGAAGCTGCTGTGGTGAACAGCTAGACAGTACCCTAACCAGAGAGAGCTGCTGTGCTGAACAGGGAGACAGTACCCTAACTAGAGAGAGCTGCTGTGGTGAACAGCTAGACAGTACCCTAACTAGAGAGAGCTGCTGTGCTGAACAGGGAGACAGTACCCTAACTAGAGAGAGCTGCTGTGGTGAACAGCTAGACAGTACCCTAACCAGAGAGAGCTGCTGTGCTGAACAGGGAGACAGTACCCTAACCAGAGAGAGCTGCTGTGGTGAACAGCTAGACTGTACCCTAACTAGAGAGAGCTGCTGAGGTGAACAGCTAGACAGTACCCTAACCAGAGAGAGCTGCTGTGCTGAACAGGGAAACAGTACCCTAACTAGAGAGAGCTGCTGTGGTGAACAGCTAGACAAGGCCCTCACCCGAGAGAGCTGCTGTGGTGAACAGCGAGACAATACCCTAACCAGAGAGAGCTGCTGTGGGGGACAGCTAGACAGTACCCTAACCAGAGAGAGCTGCTGTGGTGAACAGCGAGACAATACCCTAACCAGAGAGAGCTGCTATGCTGAACAGGGAGACAGTACCCTAACTAGAGAGAGCTGCTGTGGTGAACAGCTAGACAGTACCCTCATCAGAGAGAGCTGCTGAGGTGAACAGCTAGACAGTACTCTAACCAGAGAGAGCTGCTGTGCTGAACAGGGAGACAGTGCCCTCACCAGAGAGAGCTGCTGTGGTGAACAGCTAGACAGTACCCTAACCAGAGAGAGCTGCTGTGCTGAACAGGGAGACAGTACCCTAACTAGAGAGAGCTGCTGTGGTGAACAGCTAGACAGTACCCTAACCAGAGAGAGCTGCTGTGCTGAACAGGGAGACAGTACCCTAACTAGAGAGAGCTGCTGTGGTGAACAGCTAGACAGTACCCTAACCAGAGAGAGCTGCTGAGGTGAACAGATAGACAGTACCCTAACCAGAGAGAACTGCTGTGGTGAACAGCTAGACAGTACCCTAACTAGAGAGAGCTGCTGTGGTGAACAGATAGACAGTACCCTAACCAGAGAGAACTGCTGAGGTGAACAGCTAGACAGTACCCTAACCAGAGAGAGCTGCTGTGCTGAACAGGGAGACAGTACCCTAACTAGAGAGAGCTGCTGTGGTGAACAGCTAGACAGTACCCTAACCAGAGAGAGCTGCTATGGTGAACAGCTAGACAGTACCCTAACTAGAGAGAGCTGCTGTGGTGAACAGCTAGACAGTACCCTAACTAGAGAGAGCTGCTGTGGTGAACAGGGAGACAGTACCCTAACTAGAGAGAGCTGCTGTGGTGAACAGCTAGACAGTACCCTAACTAGAGAGAGCTGCTGTGGTGAACAGCTAGACAGTGCCCTCACCCGAGAGAGCTGCTGAGCTGAACAGGGAGACAGTACCCTAACTAGAGAGAGCTGCTGTGGTGAACAGCTAGACAGTACCCTAACCAGAGAGAGCTGCTGTGGTGAACAGCTAGACAGTACCCTAACCAGAGAGAGCTGCTGAGGTGAACAGCTAGATAGTACCCTAACTAGAGAGAGCTGCTGTGGTGAACAGCTAGACAGTGCCCTCACCCGAGAGAGCTGCTGTGGTGAACAGCGAGACAATACCCTAACCAGAGAGAGCTGCTGTGGGGGACAGCTAGACAGTACCCTAACCAGAGAGAGCTGCTGTGGTGAACAGCTAGACAATACCCTAACCAGAGAGAGCTGCTGTGGTGAACAGCTAGACAGTACCCTAACTAGAGAGAGCTGCTGTGTTGAACAGGGAGACAGTACCCTAACTAGAGAGAGCTGCTGTGGTGAACAGCTAGACAGTACCCTAACTAGAGAGAGCTGCTGTGGTGAACAGCTAGACAGTACCCTAACTAGAGAGAGCTTCTGTGGTGAACAGGGAGACAGTACCCTAACCAGAGAGAACTGCTGAGGTGAACAGCTAGACAGTACCCTAACCAGAGAGAGCTGCTGTGCTGAACAGGGAGACAGTACCCTAACTAGAGAGAGCTGCTGTGGTGAACAGCTAGACAGTGCCCTCACCCGAGAGAGCTGCTGAGCTGAACAGGGAGACAGTACCCTAACTAGAGAGAGCTGCTGTGGTGAACAGCTAGACAGTACCCTAACCAGAGAGAGCTGCTGTGGTGAACAGCTAGACAGTACCCTAACCAGAGAGAGCTGCTGTGCTGAACAGGGAGACAGTACCCTAACTAGAGAGAGCTGCTGTGGTGAACAGCTAGACAGTACCCTAACCAGAGAGAGCTGCTGAGGTGAACAGATAGACAGTACCCTAACCAGAGAGAACTGCTGAGGTGAACAGCTAGACAGTACCCTAACCAGAGAGAGCTGCTGTGCTGAACAGGGAGACAGTACCCTAACTAGAGAGAGCTGCTGTGGTGAACAGCTAGACAGTGCCCTCACCCGAGAGAGCTGCTGTGGTGAACAGCGAGACAATACCCTAACCAGAGAGAGCTGCTGTGGTGAACAGCTAGACAGTACCCTCATCAGAGAGAGCTGCTGAGGTGAACAGCTAGACAGTACCCTAACCAGAGAGAGCTGCTGTGCTGAACAGGGAGACAGTGCCCTCACCAGAGAGAGCTCCTGTGGTGAACAGCTAGACAATACCCTAACCAGAGAGAGCTGCTGTGCTGAACAGGGAGACAGTACCCTAACTAGAGAGAGCTGCTGTGGTGAACAGCTAGACAGTACCCTAACCAGAGAGAGCTGCTGTGCTGAACACGGAGACAGTACCCTAACTAGAGAGAGCTGCTGTGGTGAACAGCTAGACAGTACCCTAACCAGAGAGAGCTGCTGTGCTGAACAGGGAGACAGTACCCTAACCAGAGAGAGCTGCTGTGGTGAACAGCTAGACTGTACCCTAACTAGAGAGAGCTGCTGAGGTGAACAGCTAGACAGTACCCTAACCAGAGAGAGCTGTTGTGCTGAACAGGGAGACAGTACCCTAACTAGAGAGAGCTGCTGTGGTGAACAGCTAGACAGTGCCCTCACCCGAGAGAGCTGCTGTGGTGAACAGCGAGACAATACCCTAACCAGAGAGAGCTGCTGTGGGGGACAGCTAGACAGTACCCTAACCAGAGAGAGCTGCTGTGGTGAACAGCGAGACAATACCCTAACCAGAGAGAGCTGCTATGCTGAACAGGGAGACAGTACCCTAACTAGAGAGAGCTGCTGTGGTGAACAGCTAGACAGTACCCTCATCAGAGAGAGCTGCTGAGGTGAACAGCTAGACAGTACTCTAACCAGAGAGAGCTGCTGTGCTGAACAGGGAGACAGTGCCCTCACCGGAGAGAGCTGCTGTGGTGAACAGCTAGACAGTACCCTAACCAGAGAGAGCTGCTGTGCTGAACAGGGAGACAGTACCCTAACTAGAGAGAGCTGCTGTGGTGAACAGCTAGACAGTACCCTAAGCAGAGAGAGCTGCTGTGCTGAACAGGGAGACAGTACCCTAACTAGAGAGAGCTGCTGTGGTGAACAGCTAGACAGTACCCTAACCAGAGAGAGCTGCTGAGGTGAACAGATAGACAGTACCCTAACCAGAGAGAACTGCTGTGGTGAACAGCTAGACAGTACCCTAACTAGAGAGAGCTGCTGTGGTGAACAGATAGACAGTACCCTAACCAGAGAGAACTGCTGAGGTGAACAGCTAGACAGTACCCTAACCAGAGAGAGCTGCTGTGCTGAACAGGGAGACAGTACCCTAACTAGAGAGAGCTGCTGTGGTGAACAGCTAGACAGTACCCTAACCAGAGAGAGCTGCTATGGTGAACAGCTAGACAGTACCCTAACTAGAGAGAGCTGCTGTGGTGAACAGCTAGACAGTACCCTAACTAGAGAGAGCTGCTGTGGTGAACAGGGAGACAGTACCCTAACTAGAGAGAGCTGCTGTGGTGAACAGCTAGACAGTACCCTAACTAGAGAGAGCTGCTGTGGTGAACAGCTAGACGGTGCCCTCACCCGAGAGAGCTGCTGAGCTGAACAGGGAGACAGTACCCTAACTAGAGAGAGCTGCTGTGGTGAACAGCTAGACAGTACCCTAACCAGAGAGAGCTGCTGTGGTGAACAGCTAGACAGTACCCTAACCAGAGAGAGCTGTTGAGGTGAACAGCTAGACAGTACCCTAACCAGAGAGAGCTGCTGTGCTGAACAGGGAGACAGTACCCTAACTAGAGAGAGCTGCTGTGGTGAACAGCTAGACAGTACCCTAACCAGAGAGAGCTGCTGTGCTGAACAGGGAGACAGTACCCTAACCAGAGAGAGCTGCTGTGGTGAACAGCTAGACTGTACCCTAACTAGAGAGAGCTGCTGAGGAGAACAGCTAGACAGTACCCTAACCAGAGAAAGCTGCTGTGCTGAACAGGGAAACAGTACCCTAACTAGAGAGAGCTGCTGTGGTGAACAGCTAGACAGTGCCCTCACCCGAGAGAGCTGCTGTGGTGAACAGCGAGACAATACCCTAACCAGAGAGAGCTGCTGTGGGGGACAGCTAGACAGTACCCTAACCAGAGAGAGCTGCTGTGGTGAACAGCGAGACAATACCCTAACCAGAGAGAGCTGCTATGCTGAACAGGGAGACAGTACCCTAACTAGAGAGAGCTGCTGTGGTGAACAGCTAGACAGTACCCTCATCAGAGAGAGCTGCTGAGGTGAACAGCTAGACAGTACTCTAACCAGAGAGAGCTGCTGTGCTGAACAGGGAGACAGTGCCCTCACCAGAGAGAGCTGCTGTGGTGAACAGCTAGACAGTACCCTAACCAGAGAGAGCTGCTGTGCTGAACAGGGAGACAGTACCCTAACTAGAGAGAGCTGCTGTGGTGAACAGCTAGACAGTACCCTAACCAGAGAGAGCTGCTGTGCTGAACAGGGAGACAGTACCCTAACTAGAGAGAGCTGCTGTGGTGAACAGCTAGACAGTACCCTAACCAGAGAGAGCTGCTGAGGTGAACAGATAGACAGTACCCTAACCAGAGAGAACTGCTGTGGTGAACAGATAGACAGTACCCTAACTAGAGAGAGCTGCTGTGGTGAACAGATAGACAGTACCCTAACCAGAGAGAACTGCTGAGGTGAACAGCTAGACAGTACCCTAACCAGAGAGAGCTGCTGTGCTGAACAGGGAGACAGTACCCTAACTAGAGAGAGCTGCTGTGGTGAACAGCTAGACAGTACCCTAACCAGAGAGAGCTGCTATGGTGAACAGCTAGACAGTACCCTAACTAGAGAGAGCTGCTGTGGTGAACAGCTAGACAGTACCCTAACTAGAGAGAGCTGCTGTGGTGAACAGGGAGACAGTACCCTAACTAGAGAGAGCTGCTGTGGTGAACAGCTAGACAGTACCCTAACTAGAGAGAGCTGCTGTGGTGAACAGCTAGACAGTGCCCTTACCCGAGAGAGCTGCTGAGCTGAACAGGGAGACAGTACCCTAACTAGAGAGAGCTGCTGTGGTGAACAGCTAGACAGTACCCTAACCAGAGAGAGCTGCTGTGGTGAACAGCTAGACAGTACCCTAACCAGAGAGAGCTGCTGAGGTGAACAGCTAGATAGTACCCTAACTAGAGAGAGCTGCTGTGGTGAACAGCTAGACAGTGCCCTCACCCGAGAGAGCTGCTGTGGTGAACAGCGAGACAATACCCTAACCAGAGAGAGCTGCTGTGGGGGACAGCTAGACAGTACCCTAACCAGAGAGAGCTGCTGTGGTGAACAGCGAGACAATACCCTAACCAGAGAGAGCTGCTGTGGTGAACAGCTAGACAGTACCCTAACTAGAGAGAGCTGCTGTGGTGAACAGGGAGACAGTACCCTAACTAGAGAGAGCTGCTGTGGTGAACAGCTAGACAGTACCCTAACTAGAGAGAGCTGCTGTGGTGAACAGCTAGACAGTACCCTAACTAGAGAGAGCTTCTGTGGTGAACAGGGAGACAGTACCCTAACCAGAGAGAACTGCTGAGGTGAACAGCTAGACAGTACCCTAACCAGAGAGAGCTGCTGTGCTGAACAGGGAGACAGTACCCTAACTAGAGAGAGCTGCTGTGGTGAACAGCTAGACAGTGCCCTCACCCGAGAGAGCTGCTGAGCTGAACAGGGAGACAGTACCCTAACTAGAGAGAGCTGCTGTGGTGAACAGCTAGACAGTACCCTAACCAGAGAGAGCTGCTGTGGTGAACAGCTAGACAGTACCCTAACCAGAGAGAGCTGCTGTGCTGAACAGGGAGACAGTACCCTAACTAGAGAGAGCTGCTGTGGTGAACAGCTAGACAGTACCCTAACCAGAGAGAGCTGCTGAGGTGAACAGATAGACAGTACCCTAACCAGAGAGAACTGCTGAGGTGAACAGCTAGACAGTACCCTAACCAGAGAGAGCTGCTGTGCTGAACAGGGAGACAGTACCCTAACTAGAGAGAGCTGCTGTGGTGAACAGCTAGACAGTGCCCTCACCCGAGAGAGCTGCTGTGGTGAACAGCGAGACAATACCCTAACCAGAGAGAGCTGCTGTGGTGAACAGCTAGACAGTACCCTCATCAGAGAGAGCTGCTGAGGTGAACAGCTAGACAGTACCCTAACCAGAGAGAGCTGCTGTGCTGAACAGGGAGACAGTGCCCTCACCAGAGAGAGCTCCTGTGGTGAACAGCTAGACAGTACCCTAACCAGAGAGAGCTGCTGTGCTGAACAGGGAGACAGTACCCTAACTAGAGAGAGCTGCTGTGGTGAACAGCTAGACAGTACCCTAACCAGAGAGAGCTGCTGTGCTGAACACGGAGACAGTACCCTAACTAGAGAGAGCTGCTGTGGTGAACAGCTAGACAGTACCCTAACCAGACAGAGCTGCTGTGCTGAACAGGGAGACAGTACCCTAACCAGAGAGAGCTGCTGTGGTGAACAGCTAGACTGTACCCTAACTAGAGAGAGCTGCTGTGGTGAACAGCTAGACAGTGCCCTCACCCGAGAGAGCTGCTGTGGTGAACAGCGAGACAATACCCTAACCAGAGAGAGCTGCTGTGGGGGACAGCTAGACAGTACCCTAACCAGAGAGAGCTGCTGTGGTGAACAGCGAGACAATACCCTAACCAGAGAGAGCTGCTATGCTGAACAGGGAGACAGTACCCTAACTAGAGAGAGCTGCTGTGGTGAACAGCTAGACAGTACCCTCATCAGAGAGAGCTGCTGAGGTGAACAGCTAGACAGTACTCTAACCAGAGAGAGCTGCTGTGCTGAACAGGGATACAGTGCCCTCACCAGAGAGAGCTGCTGTGGTGAACAGCTAGACAGTACCCTAACCAGAGAGAGCTGCTGTGCTGAACAGGGAGACAGTACCCTAACTAGAGAGAGCTGCTGTGGTGAACAGCTAGACAGTACCCTAAGCAGAGAGAGCTGCTGTGCTGAACAGGGAGACAGTACCCTAACTAGAGAGAGCTGCTGTGGTGAACAGCTAGACAGTACCCTAACCAGAGAGAGCTGCTGAGGTGAACAGATAGACAGTACCCTAACCAGAGAGAACTGCTGTGGTGAACAGCTAGACAGTACCCTAACTAGAGAGAGCTGCTGTGGTGAACAGATAGACAGTACCCTAACCAGAGAGAACTGCTGAGGTGAACAGCTAGACAGTACCCTAACCAGAGAGAGCTGCTGTGCTGAACAGGGAGACAGTACCCTAACTAGAGAGAGCTGCTGTGGTGAACAGCTAGACAGTACCCTAACCAGAGAGAGCTGCTATGGTGAACAGCTAGACAGTACCCTAACTAGAGAGAGCTGCTGTGGTGAACAGCTAGACAGTACCCTAACTAGAGAGAGCTGCTGTGGTGAACAGGGAGACAGTACCCTAACTAGAGAGAGCTGCTGTGGTGAACAGCTAGACAGTACCCTAACTAGAGAGAGCTGCTGTGGTGAACAGCTAGACAGTGCCCTCACCCGAGAGAGCTGCTGAGCTGAACAGGGAGACAGTACCCTAACTAGAGAGAGCTGCTGTGGTGAACAGCTAGACAGTACCCTAACCAGAGAGAGCTGCTGTGGTGAACAGCTAGACAGTACCCTAACCAGAGAGAGCTGTTGAGGTGAACAGCTAGATAGTACCCTAACTAGAGAGAGCTGCTGTGGTGAACAGCTAGACAGTGCCCTCACCCGAGAGAGCTGCTGTGGTGAACAGCGAGACAATACCCTAACCAGAGAGAGCTGCTGTGGGGGACAGCTAGACAGTACCCTAACCAGAGAGAGCTGCTGTGGTGAACAGCGAGACAATACCCTAACCAGAGAGAGCTGCTGTGGTGAACAGCTAGACAGTACCCTAACTAGAGAGAGCTGCTGTGGTGAACAGGGAGACAGTACCCTAACTAGAGAGAGCTGCTGTGGTGAACAGCTAGACAGTACCCTAACTAGAGAGAGCTGCTGTGGTGAACAGCTAGACAGTACCCTAACTAGAGAGAGCTTCTGTGGTGAACAGGGAGACAGTACCCTAACCAGAGAGAACTGCTGAGGTGAACAGCTAGACAGTACCCTAACCAGAGAGAGCTGCTGTGCTGAACAGGGAGACAGTACCCTAACTAGAGAGAGCTGCTGTGGTGAACAGCTAGACAGTGCCCTCACCCGAGAGAGCTGCTGAGCTGAACAGGGAGACAGTACCCTAACTAGAGAGAGCTGCTGTGGTGAACAGCTAGACAGTACCCTAACCAGAGAGAGCTGCTGTGGTGAACAGCTAGACAGTACCCTAACCAGAGAGAGCTGCTGTGCTGAACAGGGAGACAGTACCCTAACTAGAGAGAGCTGCTGTGGTGAACAGCTAGACAGTACCCTAACCAGAGAGAGCTGCTGAGGTGAACAGATAGACAGTACCCTAACCAGAGAGAACTGCTGAGGTGAACAGCTAGACAGTACCCTAACCAGAGAGAGCTGCTGTGCTGAACAGGGAGACAGTACCCTAACTAGAGAGAGCTGCTGTGGTGAACAGCTAGACAGTGCCCTCACCCGAGAGAGCTGCTGTGGTGAACAGCGAGACAATACCCTAACCAGAGAGAGCTGCTGTGCTGAACAGGGAGACAGTACCCTAACTAGAGAGAGCTGCTGTGGTGAACAGTTAGACAGTACCCTAACCAGAGAGAGCTGCTGTGCTGAACAGGGAGACAGTACCCTAACCAGAGAGAGCTGCTGTGGTGAACAGCTAGACTGTACCCTAACTAGAGAGAGCTGCTGAGGTGAACAGCTAGACAGTACCCTAACCAGAGAGAGCTGCTGTGCTGAACAGGGAGACAGTACCCTAACTAGAGAGAGCTGCTGTGGTGAACAGCTAGACAGTGCCCTCACCCGAGAGAGCTGCTGTGGTGAACAGCGAGACAATACCCTAACCAGAGAGAGCTGCTGTGGGGGACAGCTAGACAGTACCCTAACCAGAGAGAGCTGCTGTGGTGAACAGCGAGACAATACCCTAACCAGAGAGAGCTGCTATGCTGAACAGGGAGACAGTACCCTAACTAGAGAGAGCTGCTGTGGTGAACAGCTAGACAGTACCCTCATCAGAGAGAGCTGCTGAGGTGAACAGCTAGACAGTACTCTAACCAGAGAGAGCTGCTGTGCTGAACAGGGAGACAGTGCCCTCACCAGAGAGAGCTGCTGTGGTGAACAGCTAGACAGTACCCTAACCAGAGAGAGCTGCTGTGCTGAACAGGGAGACAGTACCCTAACTAGAGAGAGCTGCTGTGGTGAACAGCTAGACAGTACCCTAAGCAGAGAGAGCTGCTGTGCTGAACAGGGAGACAGTACCCTAACTAGAGAGAGCTGCTGTGGTGAACAGCTAGACAGTGCCCTCACCCGAGAGAGCTGCTGAGCTGAACAGGGAGACAGTACCCTAACTAGAGAGAGCTGCTGTGGTGAACAGCTAGACAGTATCCTAACCGGAGAGAGCTGCTGTGGTGAACAGTGGAGTTCTGGACTTTTTGGTTCCGTCCAGAGGTGTCAGGGATAACACCCGAAGACCCCGGAGTTCAACCTGCCTCGGTGCACAAACAAACAGAAACACGGGCTTCTCGATGGTGGCGTCAAAGACCAAAGGTTTATTACTGCAGGGACACAGAAGTCACAGAAACTACACATGGGCAGTATCTAGGAGCCTGTTCAATTTGTACAAAGAGGGTTGCTCCTTATATACTGAATATTGGGCTTCAGGCAAATTTCTTTACATGTTAGCACATTCCAAAACCTTTGTATCTTAAACAATAAATATTTGGCGTTGCACAGCACTCGTCAACAATATCTGATGTCAAAACATTACGAACGAGGGGTTCCCACTATTCCATCATAATCCCATGTCAACTTTCCATTCAAGACCCGGACCGCCTCATCGTAAATTTCGTTACCTCCCCCTAATAAAGGCCCAGAAGGAAAGGAGCAGAGCCAGGTGCAGAAGATAGAAAAGTAGGATAAGAGATGTTTGTGGGTCGTAAATGGGCACGGTTACCAGCTTCGGCCGCCTAATCATGATCAGACCAACGAACACGAGAACCAGTATAGCAGGACTGGCCTCAGGCTGGGGAGACAGCTCTTGCCGAGTCATGCTGCCACAGCGTTGCTGGCCTAAGGTGCACGTGTCACTAGCAAGGTGAATTGCCGGCTAAAGCCTACGTGTCCTTAAATGAAAAAGAGGTAATTGCGTGTCCATTGACTATGTGAGGGCAAGGAATACAAAATGGCTTCCTTGTTCTAAGATGGATGCCACGGGTAGAACAGAAATGTGTTTGTAACAGGAGTGCTCTTGCTCGTAGCATAGCGAAAACACCAGGATATACTAAATGGATCATTTGCGGTTCACTGATACCAAAATTATGCATTTGCGACAATGTTACAAACACGGGTTAAAATCGTCACGGAACCTCAGACCCTCCTTTTGCCCTTACATAGGCAATTACTCAGTCTATGTCAGAATCTAACTCTATGCTCATTAGGTCACTGACATGTTGTTGCATCATCATTCTGTCTCGTGTCTTTTCTCCTAATGCCGGTGGTTTTCTGAAACAGGTTGCAGCACAGAGGCTACACAAAGCAGGACCACATTGGATAATAAGGCAGCATGAGAACAGAAATACTAGGATGACACCAATGACCATCAGAACCTTCCATCCCCACGCTGATACCAGAGTCCAAAACCACTCCATGAAGGACCAGTTTCCCTTGTCTACGTGTATAGAGTCGGAAATCTTGTGTAGCTTAGAGATCGCTTCATAGACGGTTGGAGCATTATTGGGAATAAAACACAGCAGCTCGATTGGATCATTCTGCATACCCCACCTCGATCTGCAAGTATTACGTCTAGAACCATACGGTTCTGCAACGTCATGAGACGATGCGCCTGAAGCTCAGCTGTTAAGTTACTAAGGGCACCAGCAGTTTCTGTAATAGTAGATTCAACTACCCGTGTTAGTTGACGTAGATTTCTAATATTGGCCATAGGCCCCCAAAACGGAAGGAAACCTTTGAAGAAGTCTCCGGCTTCCTGACCAGCGGTATCTTCCTTGCTGAAGACACCTCTTGCTACTCTGGTCTTGTGATAATCTGAAGAAGCAGTGTATGTCGGAGGTAACAATCGAGCAATATAACATGAACCTGAGAAGTCAGCAGGCATCCATGTATACGCTCTGTCTTGACAGATGAAGTAAGTACCCCTAGCAGTAAGGAAGGCAGGGGAGGAGTTAGACGGAAATACGTAAGTCTCAACGCACTCACTCCTCCCTAGCTGAGCTCTCAGATTTCTCCCATTTCCTTGCAAACAGACCTGACCTCGGTGAGGCACGACCCAGACTGAAGTGGAGCTTTTACGCTTGCTTTCTCCCAAACTAAGGCGATACTCGGTAGAGTTCCAACTCAAATACACCCGTAATTCATCTCTAGGGTAAGATGGAGTATTATTGACGTCTTTAATCATGTCAATTATTCCCTGGACTAAAGCTTTGTTGGCTGAGTTGTATTTAGTGGACCGTGGTGGACGCGGAGGATAGGTCTCAAGGGCATAGGAAAAAATGGTCTGAAAGGCCTGAAATGATCCATTATAGCTAAAAGGCAAGACTAGATAGGGAATGCCTTTATCCATAGTGTGAGGTATCAAGCCACACACCCAGCAGTCTGTAGTATTAACTACCAGTTGGTGTTGATGCAAGAGCTGTACAAATGTATTGTTAATAAATTCAGAGCGTCGAGCTTGTTCGTGTTCAGGAAACGAGTGAAAAGAATGCATAGAAGAAACCGTAGAAGTAGTAGGATCAAGGGGAGGTACTGTAGTTACCGGCATAAAAATCAAATGCACACCAAAGATGATTCCACCCACCAACGTTATAAAAACAATTAAAAATGTAACTGCACATTGCATTAGAAAGCATTTGCTGTGAAGTATTCGGTACAGTCTATTTCTGCGAACATAAATTACATTCTTTCGTTGCAGCTCAGGAAGCTCCATCTTCTACAATCCGCTCGTGACCACTGATGATGTGTACGTAGATAAAAATGCCTCTATCAGCCCTGGGAGTTCCCAGAACTAACAGAAAAGATCGACCTTATGTCTGACCCCCGCAGATTCAACTAGGCACACAGCCACGACCCTACGGCTACCCAGACGGCAAGGCAAAATTTAAAACAACAAAATAATAGCAAACTTCCTGGCTGGAGGCAATGTATAGAAAATTCTAATCTGAAAATAGGCAGTTTCCTGCTTTATTTGTCCATATTGCGAGGTCGCAAGTTGTATCTCAGTTTTGCAGGAGCTGTCTGATCTGGAAACAATATATTTTCAGCCGACGCTGCAATGTTCGCGTTTGCAGATGACAAATGTTCTTTTGGTGCAGATGGCAAATGTTCAGGGTTCAAAAGAGCAGTTTCAGGAGGAGAGTCAGAGTTTGATGTATCAGTGATCAGTTCTGCATCACTGAAAGGGATGAACCTGGGTATTTGTTCTGCTTCAGAGGCACTGATTCCTTTCTTTACCCAGTTGTTGTAAGGGAGTGGCAGAGGCACACGTTTGACATGTGTCGTGTGGATCCAATTCTTCCTTCCGGCCACTCGAATAGCAGTTCTCGTCGCCAATAGGACTTGGAAAGGGCCAACGAATCTGGGCTGAAGATTTTTCGTTCTTGCAAAATTTCTAATGACTACTTGATCCCCAGGTTTCAGCTGATGACCTGGACTCTCCGGTGGCTTTGGCAATGCATCGAAAACCTGTTGGTGAATAAGGCTCAATTTAGCAGTCAAGTCGAAAAGATAATCAATTAACATTGGGTATTCCAGCTGCTTAAATTCTTTCGGTCTAGGTACCCCCCAAACATTTGCAGGACGACCAAAAATTATTTCATATGGACTAAGCCCTACTCTAGAATGTACAGTTGCTCTTGTTGATAACAAAGCCAAAGGCAGTGCATCTGGCCAGGGCAAACCCGTGGATGCTTGTATCTTAGCAAGTTTCAGTTTAAGGGTGCCATTGTAACCCTCAACTAAACCCGCGGACTGGGGATGATTCGCACTGTGAAACTTTTGTCTAATCCCTAGGCCGGCACACACACTCTGCATAACTTTCCCTACGAACTCACTTCCGTTATCTGACCATACAATCCGTGGCATTCCGAATCTGGGGAAGTATTCTTTAAGAAGGATCTTGGCAGTGGACAAAGCAGTATTGTCCTTCAGTGGGTATGCTTCGATCCATCTGGAGAACGCACAAACTACCACTAGGACGTACTTTAGATTATTACAACGATCCATGTGAATGAAGTCTAGCTGGATCACTTCAAAGGGGCAGGAAGGAGGAGCGAAGTGACCTGCAGGTGTGGGGATTCCCTTGCCAGGATTATGCATCAAGCATACCATACAATTTCTCACCACTCTCTCTGCACACTTACTAATCCCATCATTCTTCCAAACTGGAGCCAACATCTTACAAATCCCTTTAGAACTGATGTGCGCTGCTCCATGTGCCATCGTTACTACTGCAAGCACATACGCATCAGGCAACATCCAACGCTGTTGTTCCGACAAGTCAATCCAACACCCACTCGAGTCCAATTTACCCGTGCTCTCTTTCCATGCACGCTTTTCCTCCTCAGTCGCCTCTTTCTGAATTTCTTTCACGCTTTCCACTGTGTCCTCACACATTCCAGACTCAGAAATCCATCTTGCAGACGTTGCAACATACATTCTACTCATCATATTTCTAGCTGTCTGTTTTGCAGTCTCATCAGCAAAAGCATTCCCACGACCAACATCATCCGTGATTGCTTTATGAGCACTGCATTTCACAATCGCAACTTCAGTCGGCAAGGTTAGAGATTCCAACAAGTCATTAACTAGCTGGCCATGTTGAATCTTAGTCCCATGGTGGAGTTCTGGACTTTTTGGTTCCGTCCAGAGGTGTCAGGGAAAACACCCGAAGACCCCGGAGTTCAACCTGTCTCGGTGCACAAACAAACAGAAACACGGGCTTCTCGATGGTGGCGTCAAAGACCAAAGGTTTATTACTGCAGGGACACAGAAGTCACAGAAACTGCACACGGGCAGTGTCTAGGAGCCTGTTCAATTTGTACAAAGAGGGTTGTTCCTTATATACTAAATATTCTGCTCGGGGCAAATTCTTTACATGTTACCACAGTTCTAAACATTCGTGTCTTAAACAATAAATATTTGGCGTTGCACAGGAATCGTCAACAGTATCTGATGTCAAAACATTACGAATGAGGGGTTCCCACTAGTCCATCATAATCCCATGTCAATTCTTCATTCAAGACCCGGACCGCCTCATCGTAAATTTCGTTACCTCCCCCTAATAAAGGCCCAGAAGGAAAGGAGCAGAGCCAGGTGTGGAAGATAGAAAGACAGGATAAGAGATGTTTGTGGGTCGTAAATGGGCACGGTTACCAGCTTCGGCCGCCTAATCATGATCAGGCCAACGAACACAAGAACCAGTATAGCAGGACTGGCCTCAGGCTGGGGAGGCAGCTCTTGCCGAGTCATGCTGCCACAGCGTTGCTGGCCTAAGGTGCACGTGTCACTCGCAAGGTGAATCGCCGGCTAAAGCCTACGTGTCCTTAAATAAAAAGAGGTCATTGCGTGTCCATTGACTATGTGAGGGCAAGGAGTACAAAATGGCTTCCGTGTCTAAGATGGATGCCATGGGTAGAACAGAAATGTGTTTGTAACAGGAGTGCTCTTGCTCGTAGCATAGCGAAAACACCAGGATATACTAAATGGATCATTTGCGGTTCACTGATACCGAAATTATGTATTTACGACAATGTTACAAACACGAGTAAAATCGTCACGGAACCTCAGACCCTCCTTTTGCCCTTACATAGGCAATTACTCAGTCTATATCAGAGTCAGAGTCTAATTCTATGCTCATTAGGTCAGTGACATGTTGTTGTATCATCATCCTGTCTCGTGCCTTTTCTCCTAATGCAGGTGGTTTTCTGAAACAGGTTGCAGCACAGAGACTACACAGAGCGGGACCACATTGGATAATAAGACAGCACGAGAACAGAAATACTAGGATGACACCAATGACCATCAGAACCTTCCATCCCCACGCTGATACCAGAGTCCAAAACCACTCCATGAAGGACCAGTTTCCCTTATCTACGTGTATAGAGTCGGAAATCTTGTGAAGCTTAGAGATCGCTTCATAGACTGTTGGAGCATTATTTGGAATAAAGACACAGCAGCTCGATTGGATCATTCTGCATACCCCACCTCGATCTGCAAGTATTACGTCTAGAACCATTCGGTTCTGCAACGTCATGAGACGATCCGCCTGAAGCTCAGCTGTTAAGTTACTAAGGGCACCAGCAGTTTCTGTAATAGTAGATTCAACTACCCGTGTTAGTTGACGTAGATTTCTACTATTGGCCATAGGCCCCCAAAACGGAAGGAAACCTTTGAAAAAGTCTCCAGCTTCTTGACCAGCGGTATCTTCCTTGCTGAAGACACCTCTTGCTACTCTGGTCTTGTGATAATCTGAAGAAGCAGTGTATGTCGGAGGTAACAATCGAGCAATATAACATGAATCTGAAAAGTCAGCAGGCAGCCATGTATATGCTCTGTCCTGACAGATGAAGTAGGTACCCCTAGCAGTCAGAAAGGCAGGGGAGGAGTTAGACGGAAATACGTAAGTCTCAACGCACTCACTCCTCCCTAGCTGAGCTCTCAGATTTCTCCCATTTCCTTGCAAACAGACCTGACCTAGGTGAGGCACGACCCAAACTGAAGTGGAGCTTTTACGCTTGCTTTCTCCCAAACTAAGGCGATACTCTGTAGAGTTCCAACTCAAATACACCCGTAATTCATCTCTAGGGTAAGATGGAGTATTATTGACGTCTTTAATCATGTCAATAATTCCCTGGACTAAAGCTTTGTTGGCTGAGTTGTATTTAGTGGACCGTGGTGGACGCGGAGGATAGGTCTCAAGGGCATATGAAAAAATGGTCTGAAAGGCCTGAAATGATCCATTGTAGCTAAAAGGCAAGACTAGATAGGGAATGCCTTTATCCATAGTGTGAGGTATTAGGCCACACACCCAGCAGTCTGTAGTATTAACTACCAGTTGGTGTTGATGCAAGAGCTGTACAAATGTATTGTTAATAAATTCTGAGCGTCGAGCTTGTTCGTGTTCAGGAAATGAGTGAAAAGAATGCATAGAAGAAACCGTAGAAGTAGTAGGATCAAGGGGAGGTACTGTAGTTACTGGCATAAAAATCAAATGTACACCAAAGACGATTCCACCCACCAACGTTATCAAAACAATTAAAAATGTAACTGCACATTGCATTAGAAAGCATTTGCTGTGAAGTATTCTGTACAGTCTATTTCTGCGTACATAAATTACATTTTCTCGTTGCAGCTCAGGAAGCTCCATCTTCTACGACCGTTCGCGACCACTGATGATGTGTACGTAGATGAAAATGCCTCTATCAGCCCTGGGAGTTCCCAGAACTAACAGAAAGATCGACCTTGTGTCTGACCCCCGCAGATTCAACTAGGCACACAGCCACGACCCTACGGCTACCCAGACGGCAAGGCAATTTTTAAAACAAAAAGAAACAATACAAAGTTTTAGCAAACTTCCTGGCTGGAGGCAGTGTATAGGAAATTCAAATCTGAAAATAGGCAGTTTCCTGCTTTATTTGTCCATATTGCGAGAACGTAAGTTGTATCTCAGTTTTGCAGGAGCTGTCTGGTCTGGAAACAATGTATTTTCAGCCGACGTTGCAATGCTCACGTTTTCAGATGACAAATGTTCTTTTGGTGCAGATGGCAAATGTTCGTTGGGTGTGGATGACAAATGTTCAGGGTTCAAAAGAGCAGTTTCAAGAGGAGAGTCAGAATTTGGTGAATCAGTGATCAGTTCTGCATCGCTGAAAGGTATGAACCTGGGGACTTGTTCCGTTTCAGAGGCACCGATTCCTTTCTTTACCCAGTTGTCGTAAGGAAGTGGCAAAGGCACACGTTTGACATGTGTCGTATGGATCCAGTTCTTCCTTCCGGCCACACGAATAGCAGTTCTCGTTGCTAGTAGGACTTGGAAAGGGCCAATGAATCTGGGCTGAAGATTTTTCGTTCTTGCAAAATTTCTAATGACCACCTGATCACCCGGTTTCAGCTGATGGCCTGGACTCTCCGGTGGCTTTGGCAATGCATCGAAAACCTGTTGGTGAATAAGACTCAATTTAGCAGTCAAGTCGAAAAGGTAATCAATTAACATTGGGTATTCCAGCTGCTTGAATTCTTTTGGTCTAGGTACCCCCCAAACATTTGCAGGACGACCGAAAACTATTTCATAAGGACTAAGCCCTACTCTAGAATGTACAGTTGCTCTTGTTGATAGCAAAGCCAAAGGCAATGCGTCTGGCCAGGACAAACCCGTGGATGCTTGTATCTTAGCAAGTTTCAGTTTAAGGGTGCCATTGTAACCCTCGACTAAACCCGCGGACTGGGGATGGTTCGCACTATGAAACTTCTGTCTAATCCCTAGGCCGGCACACACACTCTGCATAACTTTCCCTACGAACTCACTTCCGTTATCTGACCATACAATCCGTGGCATTCCGTATCTGGGGAAGTATTCTTTAAGAAGAATTTTGGCAGTGGATAAGGCAGTATTGTCCTTTAGCGGGTATGCTTCGATCCATCTGGAGAAAGCACAAACTACCACTAGGACGTATTTCAGATTATTACAACGATCCATGTGAATGAAGTCTAGCTGGATCACTTCAAAGGGGCAGGAAGGAGGAGCGAAGTGACCTGCAGGTGTGGGGATTCCCTTGCCAGGATTATGCATCAAGCATACCATACAATTTCTCACCACTCTCTCTGCACACTTACTAATCCCATCATTCTTCCAGACCGGAGCCAACATCTTACAAATCCCTTTTGAGCTGATGTGCGCTGTTCCATGTGCCATTGTCACTACTGCAAGCACATACGCATCAGGCAACATCCAACGCTGTTGTTCCGACAAGTCAATCCAACACCCACTCGAGTCCAATTTACCCGTGCTCTCTCTCCATGCAAGTTTTTCCTCCTCAGTCGCCTCTTTCTGAATTTCTTTCACGCTTTCTACTGTGTCTTCACACATTCCAGACTCAGAAATCCATCTTGCAGATGTTGCAACATACATTCTACTCATCATATTTCTAGCTGTCTGTTTTGCAGTCTCATCGGCAAAAGCATTCCCACGACCAACATCATCCGTGATTGCTTTATGAGCACTGCATTTCACAATCGCAACTTCAGTCGGCAAGGTTAGAGATTCCAACAAGTCATTAACTAGCTGGCCATGTTGAATCTTAGTCCCATGGGACGTAATGAAACCTCTCTCTTTCCACAAACGGCCAAAACTATGGGCCACGCCGAACGCGTACTGACTATCTGTGTACACATTCACTCTCTTTCCCTTAGCTAAAACGCACGCTCTTGTTAGCGCGATCAATTCTGCAGCCTGGGCAGAATTCTGACTCACTCTTGCAGTCTCCACAATCGTACTCAAGGTCGTTACTGCATAAGCAGCAGTCACATCACCATTCTCCAATTTGAAGCAAGACCCATCAACATACAGCGTGCCATCTGGATCTGATAACGGAGTGTTTTTTAGATCAATTCGTCCTTTTGTTTCTTCCTCAGTTTTGAAATAACAGTCGTGTGGTTCGGAATCACTCGACTCTTGGCTAGTCGGCAACAATGTTGCTGGATTCAATACATTGCATCTTTTGATCTGAATATGACTAGCTAACAGTGTCAGTTCATAACCTGATAATCTAGCACTGGTAAGGTGTTGCGTCTTGGTTCGGTTCATGAGTGTATCCACCGCATGAGGAACCATAACCACTAGCATATTGTTCATTACTAAACCAGCAGATTGTCGAATGGAAGCTGCAGCTGCGGCTGTAGCTCTCAAGCAACTAGGCAACGCTCTAGCTACTGGATCTAATGTTGATGAAAAATACGCACAAGGGCGTTGTTTATCACCAAATTTCTGCGTCAACACACTCAATGCACAACCTTCTCTCTCGTGGACATAGAGCGTGAATGGCTTACTGTAGTCGGGTGTACCCAATACAGGTGCTGAACACAGTGCATTTCGCAATTCAGAAAAACTCTGTTGACATTCTGCAGACCATGGTACCGGACTCGGAACATTTTTCCCAGTCAAGGCTACCAATGGTTTTGCTAAAAGAGAAAAATTTGGGATCCATTGCCTACAATATGAGGTAATACCTAAAAAGGCACGTACTTCTCTCTGCGTGCTAGGAACATTCATCTGTGTAATTGCCTTTATTCTCTCTGGGGTCAACTTCCTTCCCTCCTTTGACAAGAGATGACCTAGGTAGGTCACTTCTTGGCAGCAGTATTGCATTTTTGAAGGTGACACCTTGTGATTCAAATTTGACAAATGATGCAATAAAGAAATCGTAGCTGTTTTGCAAGTTTCCTTGTCATCAGCAGCCACTAGAAGATCATCAACATATTGTATTAAAGCAGAACCAAGAGGAAGTACGAAGGAATCTAACTGGCTTTTTAATGCTTGACTGTAAATGGATGGGCTTTCACAATAGCCTTGTGGAGCGCGTTTAAACCTGAAGCTTCGTCCTCCTAGAGAGAAACCGAAGATATCTCTGCTTTCTTCGGCTATCGGAATGCTGAAAAAGGCATTTTTCAAGTCGACAACCGAAAACCATGCTGCTGTAGCAGGAATCAACGTTAACAATGCAGTAATGTCTGGAACCACAGGAAACTGTGGAATCACAATTTTATTAACCTCTCTGAGATCAATTACAAACCTATATACTGGAGGTTTTGTAGGGTCAGTTCGTTTCAAAATAGGCAGTACAGGACTATTACAGACATTACCTCTAGTTTCTTCTATAACGTCTTTCTCAATCAGATCATGCACTATCAGTAGGAGCGCACACTCACCTTCACTAGAGATTCTGTATTGTGGAATTCGTGGAAGTTTGACATTTGCTTTCAAAGTTACTACATAGGGTGGAATTTCCAATAGACCTACATCATTAGGACCAGTCGCCCAAAGAGTATCAGGGAGTGAACGCAGCTCTGGTGGGAGCGCATCCATCGACAAGTACATCGGAGAGATTATTCTTTTACCCAACGTAAGCTGTAATCCTGCTGGAGAACAGTACAATGTCGCGTACAGGCGTTTTAACAAGTCTAAACCAAGCAGATTTTCATTACAACCTGTCGTCAAAATCAGGGGTGCTTTCACGTGGCAGGGTCCAACAGAAATAGATAAAGGACCAGAAACAGGGTTATGAACAGGGGCGCCCGAAAAACCTACTGAAACGTTTGTTGAGCCAGACAAAGGTGCGCCAGGGAGTTTCGCATGTATGATAGAACTTTTTGCTGCACCAGTATCCAACAGAAACGGTTCGACTATACCTGATGTTGCTACTGCGACATAAGGCCCACTCTGATCTACTGGAACTGATACTACTCCCTCTCTTTGTCCATGGCTGTCCTAGTACTCACTTTGCTGAACTTCCTCACTAGCTTCATAATAGTCTTCAACATGATATTGTGGAGACCTATTCTGTTGGGCAGATTGTCCATTTCGCTGGTCGAAATAATTAGAAGGGCGATCACTCGTCTGCGGAGGCATAGCACCTCGTCCTCGACCTCTAGAGTTTTGCATGGAACTACCACGACCTCTCTGAGCTGCCGCAGCATTATTTTGTGCCCGAACTGGACACTCATTTTTGTAATGACCTTCCACTTTGCAATAAGCACATTGATTCCATTGGTATTGTGGCCTTTGAAAATTATAATCCGTTCTTTGATATGACCCTTGCTGCATATTAGTCTGATTTGTGCAAGGCGGATAAGCTTGCTGTAAAAGTACTTTAGTTTTTAAATCTTTCGTCTTTTTATCTGATTTTTCCTTCTCTTCTTTATCCCTATTTTCATAGTACTGGGCAGTTGCAAGTATTTGCGCAGTCGTAGAGACAGCCCACGCACTTTCAGAATTCTTTAATTTACCACTAAGTTCTGGCAACAGATTGTGCACAAATTTATCAACAAATAATCTCTGGCCTCCTTCTGTGCTCATATCCTGACCACTATGATCCACGAAAGTCTCCTCGAATCTTGTGAAAAAGTCGGAGACGCTTTCGTCTTTCTTTTGTTTGCACGCGGACAATTTGTCCCAGTTAACGCGTAATGCTGGCATCAAGGTTTTCATTAAATCGATTATCCTACCAGGCAAATTAGCAATTAGGGGTTCTGGTTTGGAACCACCTATTTGTTGACCATCCGCTGCAATTATAGCTGCCCAGTCACCACCTAGGGCAACTGGATGATTCTCTTTACGAATTTTAGCCCAAATTGGTTGCGGTACTACATTACCAAATAGCAGATCTATGTCAGCAAGATTCAATACACAAGCGTCAACTGTTTGAGCCAACTCTTTGTAGTACCCTGCAGGATTTTTACGCGGATCTGGCAAGGCCTGTTTCACTGCTAATACTTCAGCTCGCTTCCATGGAATATGTATCCATACTCTCTGGAATTGGGCCGGAGCGGCTGCAATACCAAGGTTTGCATTAGCTTGCACAGCTTCACGCCAAATTGGTGGAACCTCTCTCATTGGGTATTGACGATTTTGTTTCGTACTGCGTTTCTCTAACTCTCTCGGTGAACGAAGGGATGAGTCGGTCCTATAACTTAGAACCAGTTCCATCGCTTTTTTTATATTTTGACCGACTATCATACCTGCAGCAAACTCTTTCTGAACATTAATTAATTCTCCTAGATTTGATTCAGGGTCATCCTCTTCCAATTCCTCACGTAGAAGGAAACACATTTCATCGAACACATATCGTTGTGTCGGTTCATTCCATTGCATAAATGTATCTAATACATTTTGTACATTATATCTTTCAACTTTTGAAACCCATCTAAGAGCAGTGGAATCTAATATTCCTCTTTCTTCAGTACTGGGAAGCTGACTACGCCTCTGCACAGAGTCAGAGGTAGGAGTCTTAATCAGAGTTTTATAGAAGGGAGATAGAATATTAGAGACAGAATCAGTGATTCTCCGACGAACAGAAAGTGGAGTCATAATATTAGCAGAAGCAGTAAATAGAGTAGCAGTTGGAACAGATAGATTAGGAACAGTAGGAGTAGCAGGAAAAATAACTTGTGAACTAGCAGGTGTGAGCGACACAGGCATAGGTAAAGAAGCCGGCAACCCTAGAAGAGGGGTTGTCGAAGGAACATTAATATTGACCACAGGAGGTACAGGAACTTGATTCAGGGGAGCGGGAACAGGGACACCGAGTTGTCCAGCAACCGGTAATTGAACATTCGGTATAGGTGGAGCCGTAGCACCCTGTGCATACGGTGGGGGTGATCGTAACAAGTAAGACAACAGGGGATCCTTTTCAGGGTCCTCTACTATCTTAGCCGTACTCGATGGTAAAGCAGGATAGCACTTGTCTATCGCTAAATTACGCTCTCTATTGGCCACCTCCATCGCTTTCTCAGACTCGTTGAGTTGCAGCTGCCTAGCAGACTGTTCTAAAGTCAACTCTTGCTCTTTCTGTTCTTTCTTCAACTTTTTAATTTCTCTCTGTTTAGATTCTTTTCGCCAATAACGGAAAGAATCAAACATTGCCGGCCGGGCTTTCTTCTTAAACAACCTTCTTTCTAGATTATCGAGAACGTCAGGTTCAAAACTACCATGTAGTGGCCAACTAAGGACACCATCTTTCTCTGTGAAGCGGATCCATACCTCGTTATAAGAGATAGGGCCCACACCAAATTTGCAATATAGATCATAAAGGGGAGTTCCAATCGGAGGAACCAAACACGAGTCCTCCAACTGGGAATCACTGTTGCAACTAAAACAAGACAACATACAATTTTTCCGACTTACCATTTTATAATCCGGAACACAAAACAAACAAGACACAAACAGAAAAGATGCGCACTCGAACCAAGAACTTAGGCCTACCAGAACTGATAAACGTATCGATACCTGAACTGAACAGAATGATTATCGTAACCAGAATAACCAGTGATAATCTTACAGAACTGAACTGAACTGAGAACTAAAAGGATTATCCAAACAGGAGCAACCCTCACAAAATACTTAACTGAGGTACTGAAGACGTCACCAAGGAGAAACCCGTCACGTCTCGCCGTACTAAGGACTGCACCTCGGGTCCAAGACAGGGCGACGGTCAAGGCAACGGACCACTGCAGCCGTCTGAACGGGAACCCTCGCGGAAGAGAACGTCGGGGCCACTTTTGCGATATGCCGGGATCGATGAAGTGGGGCGCCTCCCTCTGAAATCTTCACACGAAGCTCCTCGAACTCTTCAGGCTTTTGGACCGGTACCGAATGACGTCGCCCACGTTGGGCGCCAATTGGAGTTCTGGACTTTTTGGTTCCGTCCAGAGGTGTCAGGGAAAACACCCGAAGACCCCGGAGTTCAACCTGTCTCGGTGCACAAACAAACAGAAACACGGGCTTCTCGATGGTGGCGTCAAAGACCAAAGGTTTATTACTGCAGGGACACAGAAGTCACAGAAACTGCACACGGGCAGTGTCTAGGAGCCTGTTCAATTTGTACAAAGAGGGTTGTTCCTTATATACTAAATATTCTGCTCGGGGCAAATTCTTTACATGTTACCACAGTTCTAAACATTCGTGTCTTAAACAATAAATATTTGGCGTTGCACAGGAATCGTCAACAGTATCTGATGTCAAAACATTACGAATGAGGGGTTCCCACTAGTCCATCATAATCCCATGTCAATTCTTCATTCAAGACCCGGACCGCCTCATCGTAAATTTCGTTACCTCCCCCTAATAAAGGCCCAGAAGGAAAGGAGCAGAGCCAGGTGTGGAAGATAGAAAGACAGGATAAGAGATGTTTGTGGGTCGTAAATGGGCACGGTTACCAGCTTCGGCCGCCTAATCATGATCAGGCCAACGAACACAAGAACCAGTATAGCAGGACTGGCCTCAGGCTGGGGAGGCAGCTCTTGCCGAGTCATGCTGCCACAGCGTTGCTGGCCTAAGGTGCACGTGTCACTCGCAAGGTGAATCGCCGGCTAAAGCCTACGTGTCCTTAAATAAAAAGAGGTCATTGCGTGTCCATTGACTATGTGAGGGCAAGGAGTACAAAATGGCTTCCGTGTCTAAGATGGATGCCATGGGTAGAACAGAAATGTGTTTGTAACAGGAGTGCTCTTGCTCGTAGCATAGCGAAAACACCAGGATATACTAAATGGATCATTTGCGGTTCACTGATACCGAAATTATGTATTTACGACAATGTTACAAACACGAGTAAAATCGTCACGGAACCTCAATGGGACGTAATGAAACCTCTCTCTTTCCACAAACGGCCAAAACTATGGGCCACGCCGAACGCGTACTGACTATCTGTGAACACATTCACTCTCTTTCCCTTAGCTAAAACGCACGCTCTTGTCAGCGCGATCAATTCTGCAGCCTGGGCAGAATTCTGACTCACTCTCGCAGTCTCCACAATCGTACTCAAAGTCGTTACTGCATAGGCAGCAGTCACATCACCATTCTCCAATTTGAAGCAAGACCCGTCAACATACAACGTGCCATCTGGATCTGATAATGGAGTGTCTTTTAAATCAATTCGTCCTTTTGTTTCTTCCTCAGTTCTGAAACAACAGTCGTGTGGTTCGGAATCACTCGACTCTTGGCTAGTCGGCAACAATGTTGCTGGATTCAATACATTGCATCTTTTGATCTGAATATGACTTGCTAGCAATGTCAGTTCGTAACCTGATAATCTAGCACTGGTAAGGTGCTGCGTCTTGGTTCGGTTCATGAGTGTATCCACAGCATGAGGAACCATAACTACTAGCATGTTGTTCATTACCAAACCAGCAGATTGTCGAATGGAGGCTGCAGCTGCGGCTGTAGCTCTCAAGCAACTAGGCAACGCTCTAGCTACTGGATCTAATGTTGATGAAAAATACGCACAAGGGCGTTGTTTATCACCAAATTTCTGTGTCAAAACACTCAACGCACAACCTTCTCTCTCATGGACATAGAGCGTGAATGGTTTACTGTAATCGGGTGTACCCAATACAGGAGCTGAACACAGTGCATTTCGTAACTCAGAAAAACTCTCCTGACATTCGGCAGACCATGGCACTGGACTCGGAACATTTTTCCCAGTCAAAGCTACCAACGGTTTTGCCAAAAGAGAAAAATTTGGGATCCATTGCCTACAATATGAGGTAATACCTAAAAAGGCACGTACTTCTCTCTGCGTGCTAGGAACATTCATCTGTGTAATTGCTTTTATTCTCTCTGGGGTCAACTTCCTTCCCTCCTTTGACAAGAGATGACCTAGGTAGGTCACTTCTTGGCAACAGTATTGCATTTTTGAAGGTGACACCTTGTGATTCAAATTTGACAAATGATGCAATAAAGAAATTGTAGCTGTTTTGCAAGTTTCCTTGTCATCGGCAGCCACTAGAAGATCATCGACATATTGTATTAAAGCAGAACCAGGAGGAAGTACAAATGAGTCTAACTGGCTTTTTAATGCTTGACTGTAAATGGATGGGCTTTCACAATAACCTTGTGGAGCGCGTTTAAACCTGAAGCTTCGTCCTCCTAGAGAGAAACCGAAGATATCTCTGCTTTCCTCGGCTATCGGAATGCTGAAAAAGGCATTTTTCAAGTCGATAACTGAAAACCATGCCGCTGTAGCAGGAATTAACGTTAACAATGCAGTAATGTCTGGAACCACAGGAAACTGTGGAATCACAATTTTATTAACCTCTCTAAGATCAATTACAAATCTATATACTGGAGGTTTTGTTGGGTCAGTTCGTTTCAGAATGGGCAGTACAGGACTATTACAGACATTACCTCTAGTTTCTTCTATAACGCCTTTCTTGATCAGATCTTGTACTATCAGTAGGAGCGCACGCTCACCTTCAGTAGAAATTCTGTATTGTGGAATTCGTGGAAATTTTACATTCGCTTTCAAAGTTACTACATATGGTGGAATTTCTAAAAGACCTACATCATTAGGACCAGTCGCCCAAAGAGTATCAGGGAGTGAACGCAGCTCTGGTGGGAGTGCATCCATCGACAAGTACATTGGAGAGATGATTCTTTTACCCAACGTAAGCTGTACTCCTTCTGGAGAACAGTACAATGTCGCATATAGGCGTTTTAATAAGTCTAAACCAAGCAGATTTTCATTACAACCTGTCGTCAAAATCAGGGGTGCTTTCAATTGTCGGGGTCCAACAGAAATAGACAAAGGACCAGAAACAGGGTTGTGAACAGGGGCGCCTGAAAAACCTACTGAAACGTTTGTTGAGCCAGACAAAGGTGCGCCAGGGAGTTTCGCATGTATGATAGAACTTTTTGCTGCACCAGTATCCAACAGAAACGGTTCGACTATACCTGATGTTGCTACTGCGACATAAGGCCCACTCTGATCTACTGGAACTGATACTACTCCCTCTCTTTGTCCATGGCTGTCCTAGTACTCCCTTGGCTGAACTTCCTCACTAGCTTCATAGTAATCTTCAACATGATATTGTTGAGACCTATTCTGTTGGGCAGATTGTCCATTTCGTTGGTCGAAATAATTAGAAGGGCGATCACTTGTCTGTGGAGGCATAGCACCTCTTCCTCGACCTCTAGAATTCTGCATATAACCACCACGACCTCTCTGAGCTGCCGCAGTATTATTTTGTGCCCGTACCGGACACTCAGTCTTATAATGGCCTTCCATTTTGCAATAAGCACACTGATTCCATTGGTACTGTGGCCTCTGAGAATTATACTCCGTTCTTTGATATGACCCTTGCTGTGTATTGGTCTGATTGGTGCGAGGCGGATATGCTTGCTGTAAAAGAACTTTAGTTTTTAACTCTTTCGTCTTTTTATCTGATTTTTCTTTCTCCTCTTTGTCCCTATTTTCATAGTACTGGGCAGTAGCAAGTATTTGCGCAGTCGTAGAGACAGCCCACGCACTTTCAGAATTTTTTAATTTACCACTAAGTTCTGGCAACAGATTGTGCACACATTTATCAACAAATAATCTCTGGCCTCCTTCTGTGCTCATATCCTGACCACTATGATCCACAAAAGTCTCCTCGAATCTTGTGAAAAAGTCGGAGACGCTTTCGTCTTTCTTCTGTTTGCACGCGGACAATTTGTCCCAGTTAACGCGTAATGCTGGCATTAGGGTTTTCATTAAATCGATTATTCTACCAGGCAAATTAGCAATTAAGGGTTCAGGTTTAGAACCACCTATTTGTTGACCATCCGCTGCAATTATAGCTGCCCAATCACCACCTAGGGCAACTGGATGATTCTCTTTACGAATTTTAGCCCAAATTGGTTGCGGTACTACATTACCAAATAGCAGATCTATGTCAGCTAGATTTAATATACAAGCGTCAACTGTCTGAGCCAACTCTTTGTAGTACCCTGCAGGATTTTTACGCGGATCCGGCAAGGCCTGTTTCACTGCTAATACTTCAGCTCGCTTCCATGGAATATGTATCCATACTCTCTGGAATTGGGCCGGAGCGGCTGCAATACCAAGGTTTACATTAGCTTGCACAGCTTCACGCCAAATTGGTGGAACCTCTCTCATTGGATATTGACGATTTTGTTTCGTACTACGTTTCTCTGACTCCCTCGGAGAACGAAGGGATGGGTCATTCCTATAACTTAAAACCAGTTCCATCGCTTCTTTTATATTTTGTCCAACTATCATACCTGCAGCAAACTCTTTCTGAACATTAATTAATTCTTCTAGATTTGATTCAGGGTCATCCTCTTCCAATTCCTCACGTAGAAGGAAGCACATTTCATCAAACACATATCGTTGTGTCGGTTCGTTCCATTGCATAAATGTATCTAATACATCTTGTACATTATATCTTCCAACTTTCGAAATCCATCTAAGAGCAGTGGAATCTAATATCCCTCTTTCTTCAGTACTGGGAAGCTGACTACGTCTCTGCACAGAGTCAGAGGTAGGAGTCTTAATCAGAGTTTTATAGAAGGGAGATAGAATGTTAGAGACAGAATCAGTGATTCTTCGACGAACAGAAAGTGGGGTCATAATATTAGCAGAAGCAGTAAATAGAGTAGCAGTTGGGACAGATAGATCAGGAACAGTAGGAGTAGCGGGCAAAACAGCTTGCGAACTAGCAGGTGTGAGCGATACAGGTATAGGTAAAGAAGCCGGCAACCCTGAAAGAGGGGGTGCCGAAGGAACATTAATAGTGACCACAGGAGGTACAGGAACTTGATTCAGAGGAGCGGGAACACCAGGTTGTCCAGCAACCGGTACTTGAACATTCGGTATAGGTGGAGCCGTAGCACCCTGTGCATACGGTGGGGGTGATCGTAACAAATAAGACAACAGGGGATCCTTTTCAGGGTCCTCTACTATCTTAGCTGTACTTGATGGCAAAGCAGGATAGCACTTGTCTATTGCTAAATTATGCTCTCTATTGGCCACCTCCATCGCTTTCTCAGACTCGTTGAGTTGTAGCTGCTTAGCAGACTGTTCTAAAGTCAACTCTTGCTCTTTCTGTTCTTTCTTCAACTTTTTAATTTCTCTCTGTTTAGATTCTTTTCGCCAATAACGGAAAGAATCAAACATTGCCGGCCGGGCTTTCTTCTTGAATAATTTAGTTTCTAAATTATCAAGAACTTGGGGTTCAAAACTACCATGCAGTGGCCAACTAAGGACACCATCTTTCTCTGTATAGTGGATCCATACCTCATTATAAGCGATAGGGCCCACACCAAATTTGCAATATAGATCATAAAGGGGAGTTCCAATCGGAGGAACCGAACACGAGTCCTCCAACTGGGAATCCCTGTTGCAACTAAAACAAGACAACATACAATTTTTCCGACTTACCATTTTATAACCCGGAACACAAAACAGACGAAACACAAATTAAAAGAAAGGTGCGCACTTGAACCAAGAACTTAGGCCTACCGGAACAGACAAACGTATCGATACCCGAACTGAACTGAATAATTATCGTAACCAGAATAACCAGCGATAATCTTATGAAACCGAACCAAACCAAAAACTAAAAGGATTATCCAAACAGGAGCAACCCTTACGAAGTAACCAACTATCAACCACTTAATACTTAACTGAGGCACTGAAGACGTCACCAAGGAGAAACCCGTCACGTCTCGCCGTACTAAGGACTGCACCTCGGGTCCAAGACAGGGCGACGGTCAAGGCAACGAACCACTGCAGCCGTCTGAACGGGAACCCTCGTGGAAGAGAACGTCGGGCCACTTTTGCGATATGCCGGGATCGATGAAGTGGGGCGCCTCCCTCTGAAATCTTCACACGAAGCTTCTCGAACTCTTCAGGCTTTTGGACCGGTACCGAATGACGTCGCCCCACGTTGGGCGCCAATTGGAGTTCTGGACTTTTTGGTTCCGTCCAGAGGTGTCAGGGATAACACCCGAAGACCCCGGAGTTCAACCTGCCTCGGTGCACAAACAAACAGAAACACGGGCTTCTCGATGGTGGCGTCAAAGACCAAAGGTTTATTACTGCAGGGACACAGAAGTCACAGAAACTACACATGGGCAGTATCTAGGAGCCTGTTCAATTTGTACAAAGAGGGTTGCTCCTTATATACTGAATATTGGGCTTCAGGCAAATTTCTTTACATGTTAGCACATTCCAAAACCTTTGTATCTTAAACAATAAATATTTGGCGTTGCACAGCACTCGTCAACAATATCTGATGTCAAAACATTACGAACGAGGGGTTCCCACTATTCCATCATAATCCCATGTCAACTTTCCATTCAAGACCCGGACCGCCTCATCGTAAATTTCGTTACCTCCCCCTAATAAAGGCCCAGAAGGAAAGGAGCAGAGCCAGGTGCAGAAGATAGAAAAGTAGGATAAGAGATGTTTGTGGGTCGTAAATGGGCACGGTTACCAGCTTCGGCCGCCTAATCATGATCAGACCAACGAACACGAGAACCAGTATAGCAGGACTGGCCTCAGGCTGGGGAGACAGCTCTTGCCGAGTCATGCTGCCACAGCGTTGCTGGCCTAAGGTGCACGTGTCACTAGCAAGGTGAATTGCCGGCTAAAGCCTACGTGTCCTTAAATGAAAAAGAGGTCATTGCGTGTCCATTGACTATGTGAGGGCAAGGAATACAAAATGGCTTCCTTGTTCTAAGATGGATGCCACGGGTAGAACAGAAATGTGTTTGTAACAGGAGTGCTCTTGCTCGTAGCATAGCGAAAACACCAGGATATACTAAATGGATCATTTGCGGTTCACTGATACCAAAATTATGCATTTGCGACAATGTTACAAACACGGGTTAAAATCGTCACGGAACCTCAACAGCTAGACAGTACCCTAACCAGAGAGAGCTGCTGAGGTGAACAGCTAGACAGTACCCTAACTAGAGAGAGCTGCTGTGGTGAACAGCTAGACAGTGCCCTCACCCGAGAGAGCTGCTGTGGTGAACAGCGAGACAATACCCTAACCAGAGAGAGCTGCTGTGGGGGACAGCTAGACAGTACCCTAACCAGAGAGAGCTGCTGTGGTGAACAGCGAGACAATACCCTAACCAGAGAGAGCTGCTGTGCTGAACAAGGAGACAGTGCCCTCACCAGAGAGAGCTGCTGTGGTGAACAGCTAGACAGTACCCTAACCAGAGAGAGCTGCTGTGCTGAACAGGGAGACAGTACCCTAACTAGAGAGAGCTGCTGTGGTGAACAGCTAGACAGTACCCTAACCAGAGAGAGCTGCTGTGCTGAACAGGGAGACAGTACCCTAACTAGAGAGAGCTGCTGTGGTGAACAGCTAGACAGTACCCTAACCAGAGAGAGCTGCTGTGCTGAACAGGGAGACAGTACCCTAACCAGAGAGAGCTGCTGTGGTGAACAGCTAGACAGTACCCTAACTAGAGAGATCTGCTGTGGTGAACAGATAGACAGTACCCTAACCAGAGAGAACTGCTGAGGTGAACAGCTAGACAGTACCCTAACCAGAGAGAGCAGCTGTGCTGAACAGGGAGACAGTACCCTAACTAGAGAGAGCTGCTGTGGTGAACAGCTAGACAGTTACCTAACCAGAGAGAGCTGCTATGGTGAACAGCTAGACAGTACCCTAACTAGAGAGAGCTGCTGTGGTGAACAGCTAGACACTCAGTACCCTAACTAGAGAGAGCTGCTGTGGTGAACAGGGAGACAGTACCCTACCTAGAGAGAGCTGCTGTGGTAACAGCTAGACAGTACCCTAACTAGAGAGAGCTGCTGTGGTGAACAGCTAGACAGTGCCCTCACCCGAGAGAGCTGCTGAGCTGAACAGGGAGACAGTACCCTAACTAGAGAGAGCTGCTGTGGTGAACAGCTAGACAGTACCCTAACCAGAGAGAGCTGCTGTGGTGAACAGCTAGACAGTACCCTAACCAGAGAGAGCTGCTGTGCTGAACAGGGAGACAGTACCCTAACTAGAGAGAGCTGCTGTGGTGAACAGCTAGACAGTACCCTCATCAGAGAGAGCTGCTGAGGTGAACAGCTAGACAGTACTCTAACCAGAGAGAGCTGCTGTGCTGAACAGGGAGACAGTGCCCTCACCAGAGAGAGCTGCTGTGGTGAACTGCTAGACAGTACCCTAACCAGAGAGAGCTGCTGTGCTGAACAGGGAGACAGTACCCTAACTAGAGAGAGCTGCTGTGGTGAACAGCTAGACAGTACCCTAACCAGATAGAGCTGCTGTGCTGAACAGGGAGACAGTACCCTAACTAGAGAGAGCTGCTGTGGTGAACAGCTAGACAGTACCCTAACCAGAGAGAGCTGCTGTGCTGAACAGGGAGACAGTACCCTAACCAGAGAGAGCTGCTGTGGTGAACAGCTAGACAGTACCCTAACTAGAGAGAGCTGCTGTGGTGAACAGATAGACAGTACCCTAACCAGAGAGAACTGCTGAGCTGAACAGGGAGACAGTACCCTAACTAGAGAGAGCTGCTGTGGTGAACAGCTAGACAGTACCCTAACCAGAGAGAGCTGCTGTGGTGAACAGCTAGACAGTACCCTAACTAGAGAGAGCTGCTGTGGTGAACAGCTAGACAGTACCCTAACCAGAGAGAGCTGCTATGGTGAACAGCTAGACAGTACCCTAACTAGAGAGAGCTGCTGTGGTGAACAGCTAGACAGTACCCTAGAGAGAGCTGCTTTGGTGAACAGGGAGACAGTACCCTAACTAGAGAGAGCTGCTGTGGTGAACAGCTAGACAGTACCCTAACTAGAGAGAGCTGCTGTGGTGAACAGCTAGACAGTGCCCTCACCCGAGAGAGCTGCTGAGCTGAACAGGGAGACAGTACCCTAACTAGAGAGAGCTGCTGTGGTGAACAGCTAGACAGTACCCTAACCAGAGAGAGCTGCTGTGGTGAACAGCTAGACAGTACCCTAACCAGAGAGAGCTACTGAGGTGAACAGCTAGACAGTACCCTAACCAGAGAGAGCTGCTGTGCTGAACAGCTAGACAGTACCCTAACCAGAGAGAGCTGCTGTGGTGAACAGCGAGACAATACCCTAACTAGAGAGAGCTGCTGTGCTGAACAGGGAGACAGTACCCTAACTAGAGAGAGCTGCTGTGGTGAACAGCTAGACAGTACCCTCATCAGAGAGAGCTGCTGAGGTGAACAGCTAGACAGTACCCTAACTAGAGAGAGCTGCTGTGGTGAACAGATAGACAGTACCCTAACCAGAGAGAACTGCTGAGGTGAACAGCTAGACAGTACCCTAACCAGAGAGAGCTGCTGTGCTGAACAGGGAGACAGTACCCTAACTAGAGAGAGCTGCTGTGGTGAACAGCTAGACAGTACCCTAACCAGAGAGAGCTGCTGTGGTGAACAGCTAGACAGTACCCTAACTAGAGAGAGCTGCTGTGGTGAACAGCTAGACAGTACCCTAACTAGAGAGAGCTGCTGTGGTGAACAGGGAGACAGTACCCTAACTAGAGAGAGCTGCTGTGGTGAACAGCTAGACAGTGCCCTCACCCGAGAGAGCTGCTGAGCTGAACAGGGGGACAGTACCCTAACTAGAGAGAGCTGCTGTGGTGAACAGCTAGGCAGTACCCTAACCAGAGAAAGCGGCTGAGGTGAACAGGGAGACAGTACCCTAACCAGAGAGAGCTGCTGTGGTGAACAGGGAGACAGTACCCTAACTAGAGAGAGCTGCTGTGGTGAACAGCTAGACAGTACCCTAACCAGAGAAAGCGGCTGAGGTGAACAGGGAGACAGTACCCAAACTAGAGAGAGCTGCTGTGGTGAACAGCTAGACAGTACCCTAACTAGAGAGAGCTGCTGTGGTGAACAGCTAGACAGTACCCTAACCAGAGAGAACTGCTGAGCTGAACAGGGAGACAGTACCCTAACTAGAGAGAGCTGCTGTGGTGAACAGCTAGACAGTACCCTAACCAGAGAGAGCTGCTGTGGTGAACAGCTAGACAGTACCCTAACCAGAGAGAGCTGCTGAGGTGAACAGCTAGACAGTACCCTAACCAGAGAGAGCTGCTGTGCTGAACAGCTAGACAGTACCCTAACCAGAGAGAGCTGCTGTGGTGAACAGCGAGACAATACCCTAACTAGAGAGAGCTGCTGTGCTGAACAGGGAGACAGTACCCTAACTAGAGAGAGCTGCTGTGGTGAACAGCTAGACAGTACCCTCATCAGAGAGAGCTGCTGAGGTGAACAGCTAGACAGTACCCTAAACAGAGAGAGCTGCTGTGCTGAACAGGGAGACAGTGCCCTCACCAGAGAGAGCTGCTGTGGTGAACAGCTAGACAGTACCCTAACCAGAGAGAGCTGCTGTGCTGAACAGGGAGACAGTACCCTAACTAGAGAGAGCTGCTGTGGTGAACAGCTAGACAGTACCCTAACCAGAGAGAGCTGCTGTGCTGAACAGGGAGACAGTACCCTAACCAGAGAGAGCTGCTGTGGTGAACAGCTAGACAGTACCCTAACTAGAGAGAGCTGCTGTGGTGAACAGATAGACAGTACCCTAACCAGAGAGAACTGCTGAGGTGAACAGCTAGACAGTACCCTAACCAGAGAGAGCTGCTGTGCTGAACAGGGAGACAGTACCCTAACTAGAGAGAGCTGCTGTGGTGAACAGCTAGACAGTACCCTAACCAGAGAGAGCTGCTGTGGTGAACAGCTAGACAGTACCCTAACTAGAGAGAGCTGCTGTGGTGAACAGCTAGACAGTACCCTAACTAGAGAGAGCTGCTGTGGTGAACAGGGAGACAGTACCCTAACTAGAGAGAGCTGCTGTGGTGAACAGCTAGACAGTGCCCTCACCCGAGAGAGCTGCTGAGCTGAACAGGGGGACAGTACCCTAACTAGAGAGAGCTGCTGTGGTGAACAGCTAGACAGTACCCTAACCAGAGAAAGCAGCTGAGGTGAACAGGGAGACAGTACCCTAACCAGAGAGATCTGCTGTGGTGAACAGGGAGACAGTACCCTAACTAGAGAGAGCTGCTGTGGTGAACAGCTAGACAGTACCCTAACTAGAGAGAGCTGCTGTGGTGAACAGCTAGACAGTACCCTAACCAGAGAGAGCTGCTGTGGTGAACAGCTAGACAGTACCCTAACTAGAGAGAGCTGCTGTGGTGAACAGCTAGACAGTACCCTAACTAGAGAGAGCTGCTGTGGTGAACAGCTAGACAGTACCCTAACCAGAGAGAGCTGCTGTGGTGAACAGCTAGACAGTACCCTAACTAGAGAGAGCTGGTGTGGTGAACAGCTAGACAGTACCCTAACCAGAGAGAGCTGCTGTGGTGAACAGCTAGACAGTACCCTTACTAGAGAGAGCTGCTGTGGTGAACAGCTAGACAGTACCCTAACCAGAGAAAGCTGCTGTGGTGAGCAGCTAGACAGTACCCTAACTAGAGAGAGCTGCTGTGGTGAACAGCTAGACAGTACCCTAACTAGAGAGAGCTGCTGTGGGGAACAGAGAGACAGTACCCTAACTAGAGAGAGCTGCTGTGGTGAACAGCTAGACAGTATCCTAACTAGAGAGAGCTGCTGTGGTGAACAGCTAGACAGTACCCTAACTAGAGAGAGCTGCTGTGGTGAACAGCTAGACAGTACCCTAACCAGAGAGAGCTGCTGTGGTGAACAGGGAGACAGTACCCTAACTAGAGAGAGCTGCTGTGGTGAACAGCTAGACAGTACCCTAACTAGAGAGAGCTGCTGTGGTGAACAGCTAGACAGTACCCTAATCAGAGAGAGCTGCTGTGCTGAACAGGGAGACAGTACCCTAACCAGAGAGAGCTGCTGAGGTGAACAGCTAGACAGTACCCTAACCAGAGAGAGCTGCTGAGGTGAACAGATAGACAGTACCCTAACCAGAGAGAACTGCTGACGTGAACAGCTAGACAGTACCCTAACCAGAGAGAGCTGCTGTGCTGAACAGGGAGACAGTACCCTAACTAGAGAGAGCTGCTGTGGTGAACAGCTAGACAGTACCCTAACCAGAGAGAGCTGCTGTGGTGAACAGCTAGACAGTACCCTAACTAGAGAGAGCTGCTGTGGTGAACAGCTAGACAGTACCCTAACTAGAGAGAGCTGCTGTGGTGAACAGGGAGACAGTACCCTAACTAGAGAGAGCTGCTGTGGTGAACAGCTAGACAGTACCCTAACTAGAGAGAGCTGCTGTGGTGAACAGCTAGACAGTGCCCTCACCCGAGAGAGCTGCTGAGCTGAACAGGGAGACAGTACCCTAACTAGAGAGAGCTGCTGTGGTGAACAGCTAGACAGTACCCTAACTAGAGAGAGCTGCTGTGGTGAACAGCTAGACAGTACCCTAACTAGAGAGAGCAGCTGTGGTGAACAGCGAGACAATACCCTAACCAGAGAGAGCTGCTGTGATGAACAGCTAGACAGTACCCTAACCAGAGAGAGCGGCTGAGGTGAACAGGGAGACAGTACCCTAACCAGAGAGCGATGCTGTGGTGAACAGGGGGACAGTACCCTAACTAGAGAGAGCTGCTGTGGTGAACAGCTAGACAGTACCCTAACTAGAGAGAGCTGCTGTGGTGAACAGCTAGACAGTACCCTAACTAGAGAGAGCTGCTGTGGTGAACAGCTAGACAGTACCCTAACTAGAGAGAGCTGCTGTGGTGAACAGCTAGACAGTACCCTAACCAGAGAGAGCTGCTGTGGTGAACAGCTAGACAGTACCCTAACTAGAGAGAGCTGCTGTGGTGAACAGCTAGACAGTACCCTAACTAGAGAGAGCTGCTGTGGTGAACAGCTAGACAGTACCCTAACTAGAGAGAGCTGCTGTGGTGAACAGCTAGACAGTACCCTAACCAGAGAGAGCTGCTGTGGTGAACAGGGAGACAGTACCCTAACTAGAGAGAGCTGCTGTGGTGAACAGCTAGACAGTACCCTTACTAGAGAGAGCTGCTGTGGTGAACAGCTAGACAGTACCCTTACTAGAGAGAGCTGCTGTGGTGAACAGCTAGACAGTACCCTAACTAGAGAGAGCTGCTGTGGTGAACAGCTAGACAGTACCCTAACTAGAGAGAGCTGCTGTGGTGAACAGCTAGACAGTACCCTTACTAGAGAGAGCTGCTGTGGTGAACAGCTAGACAGTACCCTAACCAGAGAGAACTGCTGAGGTGAACAGCTAGACAGTACCCTAACCAGAGAGAGCTGCTGTGGTGAACAGCTAGACAGTACCCTAACTAGAGAGAGCTGCTGTGGTGAACAGCTAGACAGTACCCTAACCAGAGAGAGCTGCTGTGCTGAACAGCTAGACAGTACCCTAACTAGAGAGAGCTGTTGTGGTGAACATGGAGACAGTACCCTAACTAGAGAGAGCTGCTGTGGTGAACAGCTAGACAGTACCCTAACCAGAGAGAGCAGCTGTTGTGAACAGGGAGACAGTACCCTAACCAGAGAGAGCTGCTGTGGTGAACAGCGAGACAATACCCTAACCAGAGAGAGCTGCTGTGCTGAACAGCTAGACAGTACCCTAACCAGAGAGAGCTGCTGTGGTGAACAGCTAGACAGTACCTTAACCAGAGAGAGCGGCTGTGGTGAACAGGGAGACAGTACCCTAACCAGAGAGAACTGCTGAGGTTAACAGCTAGACAGTACCCTAACCAGAGAGAGCAGCTGTGGTGAACAGGGAGACAGTACCCTAACTAGAGAGAGCTGCTGTGGTGAACAGCTAGACAGTACCCTAACCAGAGAGAGCAGCTGTGGTGAACAGGGAGACAGTACCCTAACCAGAGAGAGCTGCTGTGGTGAACAGCTAGACAGTACCCTTACTAGAGAGAGCTGCTGTGGTGAACAGCTAGACAGTACCCTAACCAGAGAGAACTGCTGAGGTGAACAGCTAGACAGTACCCTAACCAGAGAGAGCTGCTGTGGTGAACAGCTAGACAGTACCCTAACTAGAGAGAGCTGCTGTGGTGAAAAGCAAGAAAATACCCTAACCAGAGAGAGCTGCTGTGCTGAACAGCTAGACAGTACCCTAACCAGAGAGAGCTGCTGTGGTGAACAGCTAGACAGTACCCTAACTAGAGAGAGCTGCTGTGGTGAACAGCTAGACAGTACCCTAACTAGAGAGAGCTGCTGTGTTGAACAGGGAGACAGTACCCTAACTAGAGAGAGCTGCTGTGGTGAACAGCTAGACAGTACCCTAACCAGAGAGAGCTGCTGTGGTGAACAGCTAGACAGTACCCTAACCAGAGAGAGCTGCTGTGCTGAACAGGGAGACAGTACCCTAACTAGAGAGAGCTGCTGTGGTGAACAGCTAGACAGTACCCTCATCAGAGAGAGCTGCTGAGGTGAACAGCTAGACAGTACTCTAACCAGAGAGAGCTGCTGTGCTGAACAGGGAGACAGTGCCCTCACCAGAGAGAGCTGCTGTGGTGAACTGCTAGACAGTACCCTAACCAGAGAGAGCTGCTGTTCTGAACAGGGAGACAGTACCCTAACTAGAGAGAGCTGCTGTGGTGAACAGCTAGACAGTACCCTAACCAGATAGAGCTGCTGTGCTGAACAGGGAGACAGTACCCTAACTAGAGAGAGCTGCTGTGGTGAACAGCTAGACAGTACCCTAACCAGAGAGAGCTGCTGTGCTGAACAGGGAGACAGTACCCTAACCAGAGAGAGCTGTTGTGGTGAACAGCTAGACAGTACCCTAACTAGAGAGAGCTGCTGTGGTGAACAGATAGACAGTACCCTAACCAGAGAGAACTGCTGAGCTGAACAGGGAGACAGTACCCTAACTAGAGAGAGCTGCTGTGGTGAACAGCTAGACAGTACCCTAACCAGAGAGAGCTGCTGTGGTGAACAGCTAGACAGTACCCTAACTAGAGAGAGCTGCTGTGGCGAACAGCTAGACAGTACCCTAACCAGAGAGAGCTGCTATGGTGAACAGCTAGACAGTACCCTAACTAGAGAGAGCTGCTGTGGTGAACAGCTAGACAGTACCCTAACTAGAGAGAGCTGCTGTGGTGAACAGGGAGACAGTACCCTAACTAGAGAGAGCTGCTGTGGTGAACAGCTAGACAGTACCCTAACTAGAGTGAGCTGCTGTGGTGAACAGCTAGACAATGCCCTCACCCGAGAGAGCTGCTGAGCTGAACAGGGAGACAGTACCCTAACTAGAGAGAGCTGTTGCGGTGAACAGCTAGACAGTACCCTAACCAGAGAGAGCTGCTGTGGTGAACAGCTAGACAGTACCCTAACCAGAGAGAGCTACTGAGGTGAACAGCTAGACAGTACCCTAACCAGAGAGAGCTGCTGTGCTGAACAGCTAGACAGTACCCTAACCAGAGAGAGCTGCTGTGGTGAACAGCGAGACAATACCCTAACTAGAGAGAGCTGCTGTGCTGAACAGGGAGACAGTACCCTAACTAGAGAGAGCTGCTGTGGTGAACAGCTAGACAGTACCCTCATCAGAGAGAGCTGCTGAGGTGAACAGCTAGACAGTACCCTAACCAGAGAGGGCTGCTGTGCTGAACAGGGAGACAGTGCCCTCACCAGAGAGAGCTGCTGTGGTGAACAGCTAGACAGTACCCTAACCAGAGAGAGCTGCAGTGCTGAACAGGGAGACAGTACCCTAACTAGAGAGAGCTGCTGTGGTGAACAGCTAGACAGTACCCTAACCAGAGAGTGCTGCTGTGCTGAACAGGGAGACAGTACCCTAACCAGAGAGAGCTGCTGTGGTTAACAGCTAGACAGTACCCTAACTAGAGAGAGCTGCTGTGGTGAACAGATAGACAGTACCCTAACCAGAGAGAACTGCTGAGGTGAACAGCTAGACAGTACCCTAACCAGAGAGAGCTGCTGTGCTGAACAGGGAGACAGTACCCTAACTAGAGAGAGCTGCTGTGGTGAACAGCTAGACAGTACCCTAACCAGAGAGAGCTGCTGTGGTGAACAGCTAGACAGTACCCTAACTAGAGAGAGCTGCTGTGGTGAACAGCTAGACAGTACCCTAACTAGAGAGAGCTGCTGTGGTGAACAGGGAGACAGTACCCTAACTAGAGAGAGCTGCTGTGGTGAACAGCTAGACAGTGCCCTCACCCGAGAGAGCTGCTGAGCTGAACAGGGGGACAGTACCCTAACTAGAGAGAGCTGCTGTGGTGAACAGCTAGGCAGTACCCTAACCAGAGAAAGCGGCTGAGGTGAACAGGGAGACAGTACCCTAACCAGAGAGAGCTGCTGTGGTGAACAGGGAGACAGTACCCTAACTAGAGAGAGCTGCTGTGGTGAACAGCTAGACAGTACCCTAACCAGAGAAAGCGGGTGAGGTGAACAGGGAGACAGTACCCTAACTAGAGAGAGCTGCTGTGGTGAACAGCTAGACAGTACCCTAACTAGAGAGAGCTGCTGTGGTGAACAGCTAGACAGTACCCTAACCAGAGAGAACTGCTGGGCTGAACAGGGAGACAGTACCCTAACTAGAGAGAGCTGCTGTGGTGAACAGCTAGACAGTACCCTAACCAGAGAGAGCTGCTGTGGTGAACAGCTAGACAGTACCCTAACCAGAGAGAGCTGCTGAGGTGAACAGCTAGACAGTACCCTAACCAGAGAGAGCTGCTGTGCTGAACAGCTAGACAGTACCCTAACCAGAGAGAGCTGCTGTGGTGAACAGCGAGACAATACCCTAACTAGAGAGAGCTGCTGTGCTGAACAGGGAGACAGTACCCTAACTAGAGAGAGCTGCTGTGGTGAACAGCTAGACAGTACCCTCATCAGAGAGAGCTGCTGAGGTGAACAGCTAGACAGTACCCTAACCAGAGAGAGCTGCTGTGCTGAACAGGGAGACAGTGCCCTCACCAGAGAGAGCTGCTGTGGTGAACAGCTAGACAGTACCCTAACCAGAGAGAGCTGCTGTGCTGAACAGGGAGACAGTACCCTAACTAGAGAGAGCTGCTGTGGTGAACAGCTAGACAGTACCCTAACCAGAGAGAGCTGCTGTGCTGAACAGGGAGACAGTACCCTAACCAGAGAGAGCTGCTGTGGTGAACAGCTAGACAGTACCCTAACTAGAGAGAGCTGCTGTGGTGAACAGATAGACAGTACCCTAACCAGAGAGAACTGCTGAGGTGAACAGCTAGACAGTACCCTAACCAGAGAGAGCTGCTGTGCTGAACAGGGAGACAGTACCCTAACTAGAGAGAGCTGCTGTGGTGAACAGCTAGACAGTACCCTAACCAGAGAGAGCTGCTGTGGTGAACAGCTAGACAGTACCCTAACCAGAGAGAGCTGCTGTGCTGAACAGGGAGACAGTACCCTAACCAGAGAGAGCTGCTGTGGTGAACAGCTAGACAGTACCCTAACTAGAGAGAGCTGCTGTGGTGAACAGATAGACAGTACCCTAACCAGAGAGAACTGCTGAGGTGAACAGCTAGACAGTACCCTAACCAGAGAGAGCTGCTGTGCTGAACAGGGAGACAGTACCCTAACTAGAGAGAGCTGCTGTGGTGAACAGCTAGACAGTACCCTAACCAGAGAGAGCTGCTGTGGTGAACAGCTAGACAGTACCCTAACTAGAGAGAGCTGCTGTGGTGAACAGCTAGACAGTACCCTAACTAGAGAGAGCTGCTGTGGTGAACAGGGCGACAGTACCCTAACTAGAGAGAGCTGCTGTGGTGAACAGCTAGACAGTGCCCTCACCCGAGAGAGCTGCTGAGCTGAACAGGGGGACAGTACCCTAACTAGAGAGAGCTGCTGTGGTGAACAGCTAGACAGTACCCTAACCAGAGAAAGCGGCTGAGGTGAACAGGGAGACAGTACCCTAACCAGAGAGATCTGCTGTGGTGAACAGGGAGACAGTACCCTAACTAGAGAGAGCTGCTGTGGTGAACAGCTAGACAGTACCCTAACTAGAGAGAGCTGCTGTGGTGAACAGCTAGACAGTACCCTAACCAGAGAGAGCTGCTGTGGTGAACAGCTAGACAGTACCCTAACTAGAGAGAGCTGCTGTGGTGAACAGCTAGACAGTACCCTAACTAGAGAGAGCTGCTGTGGTGAACAGCTAGACAGTACCCTAACCAGAGAGAGCTGCTGTGGTGAACAGCTAGACAGTACCCTAACTAGAGAGAGCTGCTGTGGTGAACAGCTAGACAGTACCCTAACCAGAGAGAGCTGCTGTGGTGAACAGCTAGACAGTACCCTTACTAGAGAGAGCTGCTGTGGTGAACAGCTAGACAGTACCCTAACCAGAGAAAGCTGCTGTGGTGAGCAGCTAGACAGTACCCTAACTAGAGAGAGCTGCTGAGCTGAACAGGGAGACAGTACCCTAACTAGAGAGAGCTGCTGTGGTGAACAGCTAGACAGTACCCTAACCAGAGAGAGCTGCTGTGGTGAACAGCTAGACAGTACCCTAACCAGAGAGGGCTGCTGAGGTGAACAGCTAGACAGTACCCTAACCAGAGAGAGCTGCTGTGCTGAACAGCTAGACAGTACCCTAACCAGAGAGAGCTGCTGTGGTGAACAGCGAGACAATACCCTAACTAGAGAGAGCTGCTGTGCTGAACAGGGAGACAGTACCCTAACTAGAGAGAGCTGCTGTGGTGAACAGCTAGACAGTACCCTCATCAGAGAGAGCTGCTGAGGTGAACAGCTAGACAGTACCCTAACCAGAGAGAGCTGCTGTGCTGAACAGGGAGACAGTGCCCTCACCAGAGAGAGCTGCTGTGGTGAACAGCTAGACAGTACCCTAACCAGAGAGAGCTGCTGTGCTGAACAGGGAGACAGTACCCTAACTAGAGAGAGCTGCTGTGGTGAACAGCTAGACAGTACCCTAACCAGAGAGAGCTGCTGTGCTGAACAGGGAGACAGTACCCTAACCAGAGAGAGCTGCTGTGGTGAACAGCTAGACAGTACCCTAACTAGAGAGAGCTGCTGTGGTGAACAGATAGACAGTACCCTAACCAGAGAGAACTGCTGAGGTGAACAGCTAGACAGTACCCTAACCAGAGAGAGCTGCTGTGCTGAACAGGGAGACAGTACCCTAACTAGAGAGAGCTGCTGTGGTGAACAGCTAGACAGTACCCTAACCAGAGAGAGCTGCTGTGGTGAACAGCTAGACAGTACCCTAACTAGAGAGAGCTGCTGTGGTGAACAGCTAGACAGTACCCTAACTAGAGAGAGCTGCTGTGGTGAACAGGGCGACAGTACCCTAACTAGAGAGAGCTGCTGTGGTGAACAGCTAGACAGTGCCCTCACCCGAGAGAGCTGCTGAGCTGAACAGGGGGACAGTACCCTATCTAGAGAGAGCTGCTGTGGTGAACAGCTAGACAGTACCCTAACCAGAGAAAGCGGCTGGGGTGAACAGGGAGACAGTACCCTAACCAGAGAGATCTGCTGTGGTGAACAGGGAGACAGTACCCTAACTAGAGAGAGCTGCTGTGGTGAACAGCTAGACAGTACCCTAACTAGAGAGAGCTGCTGTGGTGAACAGCTAGACAGTACCCTAACCAGAGAGAGCTGCTGTGGTGAACAGCTAGACAGTACCCTAACTAGAGAGAGCTGCTGTGGTGAACAGCTAGACAGTACCCTAACCAGAGAGAGCTGCTGTGGTGAACAGCTAGACAGTACCCTTACTAGAGAGAGCTGCTGTGGTGAACAGCTAGACAGTACCCTAACCAGAGAAAGCTGCTGTGGTGAGCAGCTAGACAGTACCCTAACTAGAGAGAGCTGCTGTGGTGAACAGCTAGACAGTACCCTAACTAGAGAGAGCTGCTGTGGGGAACAGAGAGACAGTAACCTAACTAGAGAGAGCTGCTGTGGTGAACAGATAGACAGTACCCTAACCAGAGAGAACTGCTGAGGTGAACAGCTAGACAGTACCCTAACCAGAGAGAGCTGCTTTGCTGAACAGGGAGACAGTACCCTAACTAGAGAGAGCTGCTGTGGTGAACAGCTAGACAGTACCCTAACCAGAGAGAGCTGCTGTGGTGAACAGCTAGACAGTACCCTAACTAGAGAGAGCTGCTGTGGTGAACAGCTAGACAGTACCCTAACTAGAGAGAGCTGCTGTGGTGAACAGGGCGACAGTACCCTAACTAGAGAGAGCTGCTGTGGTGAACAGCTAGACAGTGCCCTCACCCGAGAGAGCTGCTGAGCTGAACAGGGGGACAGTACCCTAACTAGAGAGAGCTGCTGTGGTGAACAGCTAGACAGTACCCTAACCAGAGAAAGCGGCTGAGGTGAACAGGGAGACAGTACCCTAACCAGAGAGATCTGCTGTGGTGAACAGGGAGACAGTACCCTAACTAGAGAGAGCTGCTGTGGTGAACAGCTAGACAGTACCCTAACTAGAGAGAGCTGCTGTGGTGAACAGCTAGACAGTACCCTAACCAGAGAGAGCTGATGTGGTGAACAGCTAGACAGTACCCTAACTAGAGAGAGCTGATGTGGTGAACAGCTAGACAGTACCCTAACTAGAGAGAGCTGCTGTGGTGAACAGCTAGACAGTACCCTAACCAGAGAGAGCTGCTGTGGTGAACAGCTAGACAGTACCCTAACTAGAGAGAGCTGCTGTGGTGAACAGCTAGACAGTACCCTAACCAGAGAGAGCTGCTGTGGTGAACAGCTAGACAGTACCCTTACTAGAGAGAGCTGCTGTGGTGAACAGCTAGACAGTACCCTAACCAGAGAAAGCTGCTGTGGTGAGCAGCTAGACAGTACCCTAACTAGAGAGAGCTGCTGTGGTGAACAGCTAGACAGTACCCTAACTAGAGAGAGCTGCTGTGGTGAACAGCTAGACAGTACCCTAACTAGAGAGAGCTGCTGTGGTGAACAGCTAGACAGTACCCTAACCAGAGAGAGCTGCTGTGGTGAACAGGGAGACAGTACCCTAACTAGAGAGAGCTGCTGTGGTGAACAGCTAGACAGTACCCTAACTAGAGAGAGCTGCTGTGGTGAACAGCTAGACAGTACCCTATTCAGAGAGAGCTGCTGTGCTGAACAGGGAGACAGTACCCTAACCAGAGAGAGCTGCTGAGGTGAACAGCTAGACAGTACCCTAACCAGAGAGAGCTGCTGAGGTGAACAGATAGACAGTACCCTAACCAGAGAGAACTGCTGCGGTGAACAGCTAGACAGTACCCTAACCAGAGAGAGCTGCTGTGCTGAACAGGGAGACAGTACCCTAACTAGAGAGAGCTGCTGTGGTGAACAGCTAGACAGTACCCTAACCAGAGAGAGCTGCTGTGGTGAACAGCTAGACAGTACCCTAACTAGAGAGAGCTGCTGTGGTGAACAGCTAGACAGTACCCTAACTAGAGAGAGCTGCTGTGGTGAACAGGGAGACAGTACCCTAACTAGAGAGAGCTGCTGTGGTGAACAGCTAGACAGTACCCTAACTAGAGAGAGCTGCTGTGGTGAACAGCTAGACAGTGCCCTCACCCGAGAGAGCTGCTGAGCTGAACAGGGAGACAGTACCCTAACTAGAGAGAGCTGCTGTGGTGAACAGCTAGACAGTACCCTAACCAGAGAGAGCTGCTGTGGTGAACAGCTAGACAGTACCCTAACTAGAGAGAGCAGCTGTGGTGAACAGCGAGACAATACCCTAACCAGAGAGAGCTGCTGGGATGAACAGCTAGACAGTACCCTAACCAGAGAGAGCGGCTGAGGTGAACAGGGAGACAGTACCCTAACCAGAGAGAGCTGCTGTGGTGAACAGCTAGACAGTACCCTAACTAGAGAGAGCTGCTGTGGTGAACAGCTAGACAGTACCCTAACCAGAGAGAGCTGCTGTGGTGAACAGCTAGACAGTACCCTTACTAGAGAGAGCTGCTGTGGTGAACAGCTAGACAGTACCCTAACCAGAGAAAGCTGCTGTGGTGAGCAGCTAGACAGTACCCTAACTAGAGAGAGCTGCTGTGGTGAACAGCTAGACAGTACCCTAACTAGAGAGAGCTGCTGTGGTGAACAGCTAGACAGTACCCTAACTAGAGAGAGCTGCTGTGGTGAACAGCTAGACAGTACCCTAACCAGAGAGAGCTGCTGTGGTGAACAGGGAGACAGTACCCTAACTAGAGAGAGCTGCTGTGGTGAACAGCTAGACAGTACCCTAACTAGAGAGAGCTGCTGTGGTGAACAGCTAGACAGTACCCTATTCAGAGAGAGCTGCTGTGCTGAACAGGGAGACAGTACCCTAACCAGAGAGAGCTGCTGAGGTGAACAGCTAGACAGTACCCTAACCAGAGAGAGCTGCTGAGGTGAACAGATAGACAGTACCCTAACCAGAGAGAACTGCTGCGGTGAACAGCTAGACAGTACCCTAACCAGAGAGAGCTGCTGTGCTGAACAGGGAGACAGTACCCTAACTAGAGAGAGCTGCTGTGGTGAACAGCTAGACAGTACCCTAACCAGAGAGAGCTGCTGTGGTGAACAGCTAGACAGTACCCTAACTAGAGAGAGCTGCTGTGGTGAACAGCTAGACAGTACCCTAACTAGAGAGATCTGCTGTGGTGAACAGGGAGACAGTACCCTAACTAGAGAGAGCTGCTGTGGTGAACAGCTAGACAGTACCCTAACTAGAGAGAGCTGCTGTGGTGAACAGCTAGACAGTGCCCTCACCCGAGAGAGCTGCTGAGCTGAACAGGGAGACAGTACCCTAACTAGAGAGAGCTGCTGTGGTGAACAGCTAGACAGTACCCTAACCAGAGAGAGCTGCTGTGGTGAACAGCTAGACAGTACCCTAACTAGAGAGAGCAGCTGTGGTGAACAGCGAGACAATACCCTAACCAGAGAGAGCTGCTGGGATGAACAGCTAGACAGTACCCTAACCAGAGAGAGCGGCTGAGGTGAACAGGGAGACAGTACCCTAACCAGAGAGAGCTGCTGTGGTGAACAGGGAGACAGTACCCTAACTAGAGAGAGCTGCTGTGGTGAACAGCTAGACAGTACCCTAACTAGAGAGAGCTGCTGTGGTGAACAGCTAGACAGTACCCTAACTAGAGAGAGCTGCTGTGGTGAACAGCTAGACAGTACCCTAACCAGAGAGAGCTGCTGTGGTGAACAGCTAGACAGTACCCTAACTAGAGAGAGCTGCTGTGGTGAACAGCTAGACAGTACCCTAACTAGAGAGAGCTGCTGTGGTGAACAGCTAGACAGTACCCTAACTAGAGAGAGCTGCTGTGGTGAACAGCTAGACAGTACCCTTACCAGAGAGAGCTGCTGTGGTGAACAGGGAGACAGTACCCTAACTAGAGACAGCTGCTGTGGTGAACAGCTAGACAGTACCCTAACTAGAGAGAGCTGCTGTGGTGAACAGCTAGACAGTACCCTTACTAGAGAGAGCTGCTGTGGTGAACAGCTAGACAGTACCCTTACTAGAGAGAGCTGCTGTGGTGAACAGCTAGACAGTACCCTAACTAGAGAGAGCTGCTGTGGTGAACAGCTAGACAGTACCCTAACTAGAGAGAGCTGCTGTGGTGAACAGCTAGACAGTACCCTTACTAGAGAGAGCTGCTGTGGTGAACAGCTAGACAGTACCCTAACCAGAGAGAACTGCTGAGGTGAACAGCTAGACAGTACCCTAACCAGAGAGAGCTGCTGTGGTGAACAGCTAGACAGTACCCTAACTAGAGAGAGCTGCTGTGGTGAACAGCTAGACAGTACCCTAACCAGAGAGAGCTGCTGTGCTGAACAGCTAGACAGTACCCTAACTAGAGAGAGCTGTTGTGGTGAACATGGAGACAGTACCCTAACTAGAGAGAGCTGCTGTGGTGAACAGCTAGACAGTACCCTAACCAGAGAGAGCAGCTGTTGTGAACAGGGAGACAGTACCCTAACCAGAGAGAGCTGCTGTGGTGAACAGCGAGACAATACCCTAACCAGAGAGAGCTGCTGTGCTGAACAGCTAGACAGTACCCTAACCAGAGAGAGCTGCTGTGGTGAACAGCTAGACAGTACCTTAACCAGAGAGAGCGGCTGTGGTGAACAGGGAGACAGTACCCTAACCAGAGAGAACTGCTGAGGTTAACAGCTAGACAGTACCCTAACCAGAGAGAGCAGCTGTGGTGAACAGGGAGACAGTACCCTAACTAGAGAGAGCTGCTGTGGTGAACAGCTAGACAGTACCCTAACCAGAGAGAGCAGCTGTGGTGAACAGGGATACAGTACCCTAACCAGAGAGAGCTGCTGTGGTGAACAGCTAGACAGTACCCTTACTAGAGAGAGCTGCTGTGGTGAACAGCTAGACAGTACCCTAACCAGAGAGAACTGCTGAGGTGAACAGCTAGACAGTACCCTAACCAGAGAGAGCTGCTGTGGTGAACAGCTAGACAGTACCCTAACTAGAGAGAGCTGCTGTGGTGAACAGCTAGACAGTACCCTAACCAGAGAGAGCTGCTGTGGTGAACAGCTAGACAGTACCCTAACCAGAGAGAGCAGCTGTGGTGAACAGGGAGACAGTACCCTAACCAGAGAGAGCTGCTGTGGTGAAAAGCAAGAAAATACCCTAACCAGAGAGAGCTGCTGTGCTGAACAGCTAGACAGTACCCTAACCAGAGAGAGCTGCTGTGGTGAACAGCTAGACAGTACCTTAACCAGAGAGAGCGGCTGTGGTGAACAGGGAGACAGTACCCTAACCAGAGAGAACTGCTGAGGTGAACAGCTAGACAGTACCCTAACCAGAGAGAGCAGCTGTGGTGAACAGGGAGACAGTACCCTAACCAGAGAGAACTGCTGAGGTGAACAGCTAGACAGTACCCTAACCAGAGAGAGCAGCTGTGGTGAACAGGGAGACAGTGCCCTAACCAGAGAGAGCTGCTGTGGTGAACAGCTAGACAGTACCTTAACCAGAGAGGGCGGCTGTGGTGAACAGGGAGACAGTACCCTAACCAGAGAGAACTGCTGAGGTGAACAGCTAGACAGTACCCTAACCAGAGAGAGCTGCTGTGCTGAACAGCTAGACAGTACCCTAACCAGAGAGAGCTTCTGTGGTGAACAGCTAGACAGTACCCTAACCAGAGAGAGCAGCTGTGGTGAACAGCTAGACAGTACCCTAACCAGAGAGAGCTGCTGTGCTGAACAGCTAGACAGTTCCCTAACCAGAGAGAGCTGCTGTGGTGAACAGCTAGACAGTACCCTAACCAGAGAGAGCGGCTGTGGTGAACAGGGAGACAGTACCCTAACCAGAGAGAACTGCTGAGGTGAACAGCTAGACAGTACCCTAACCAGAGAGAGCAGCTGTGGTGAACAGGGAGACAGTACCCTAAACAGAGAGAACTGCTGAGGTGAACAGCTAGACAGTACCCTAACCAGAGAGAGCAGCTGTGGTGAACAGGGAGACAGTGCCCTAACCAGAGAGAACTGCTGAGGTGAACAGCTAGACAGTACCCTAACCAGAGAGAGCAGCTGTGGTGAACAGGGAGACAGTACCCTAACCAGAGAGAGCAGCTGTGGTGAACAGGGAGACAGTACCCTAACCAGAGTGAACTGCTGAGGTGAACAGCTAGACAGTACCCTAACTAGAGAGAGCTGCTGTGCTGAACAGGGAGACAGTACCCTAACTAGAGAGAGCTGCTGTGGTGAACAGCTAGACAGTACCCTAACCAGAGAGAGCAGCTGTGGTGAACAGGGAGACAGTACCCTAACTAGAGAGAGCTGCTGTGGTGAACAACTAGACAGTACCCTAACCAGAGAGAGCAGCTGTGGTGAACAGGGAGACAGTACCCTAACCAGAGTGAACTGCTGAGGTGAACAGCTAGACAGTACCCTAACCAGAGAGAGCTGCTGTGCTGAACAGCTAGACAGTACCCTAACTAGAGAGAGCTGCTGTGGTGAACAGCTAGACAGTACCCTAACCAGAGAGAGCAGCTGTGGTGAACAGGGAGACAGTACCCTAACCAGAGTGAACTGCTGAGGTGAACAGCTAGACAGTACCCTAACCAGAGAGAGCTGCTGTGCTGAACAGCTAGACAGTACCCTAACTAGAGAGAGCTGCTGTGGTGAACAGCTAGACAGTACCCTAACCAGAGAGAGCAGCTGTGGTGAACAGGGAGACAGTACCCTAACCAGAGAGAGCTGCTGTGGTGAACAGCAAGACAATACCCTAACCAGAGAGAGCTGCTGTGCTGAACAGCTAGACAGTACCCTAACCAGAGAGAGCTGCTGTGGTGAACAGCTAGACAGTACCTTAACCAGAGAGAGCGGCTGTGGTGAACAGGGAGACAGTACCCTAACCAGAGAGAACTGCTGAGGTGAACAGCTAGACAGTACCCTAACCAGAGAGAGCAGCTGTGGTGAACAGGGAGACAGTACCCTAACCAGAGAGAACTGCTGAGGTGAACAGCTAGACAGTACCCTAACCAGAGAGAGCAGCTGTGGTGAACAGGGAAACAGTGCCCTAACCAGAGAGAGCTGCTGTGGTGAACAGCTAGACAGTACCTTAACCAGAGAGAGCGGCTGTGGTGAACAGGGAGACAGTACCCTAACCAGAGAGAACTGCTGAGGTGAACAGCTAGGCAGTACCCTAACCAGAGAGAGCTGCTGTGCTGAACAGCTAGACAGTACCCTAACCAGAGAGAGCTGCTGTGGTGAACAGCTAGACAGTACCCTAACCAGAGAGAGCAGCTGTGGTGAACAGCTAGACAGTACCCTAACCAGAGAGAGCTGCTGTGCTGAACAGCTAGACAGTTCCCTAACCAGAGAGAGCTGCTGTGGTGAACAGCTAGACAGTACCCTAACCAGAGAGAGCGGCTGTGGTGAACAGGGAGACAGTACCCTAACCAGAGAGAACTGCTGAGGTGAACAGCTAGACAGTACCCTAACCAGAGAGAGAAGCTGTGGTGAACAGGGAGACAGTACCCTAACCAGAGAGAACTGCTGAGGTGTACAGCTAGACAGTACCCTAACCAGAGAGAGCAGCTGTGGTGAACAGGGAGACAGTGCCCTAACCAGAGAGAACTGCTGAGGTGAACAGCTAGACAGTACCCTAACCAGAGAGAGCAGCTGTGGTGAACAGGGAGACAGTACCCTAACCAGAGAGAGCAGCTGTGGTGAACAGGGAGACAGTACCCTAACCAGAGTGAACTGCTGAGGTGAACAGCTAGACAGTACCCTAACTAGAGAGAGCTGCTGTGCTGAACAGGGAGACAGTACCCTAACTAGAGAGAGCTGCTGTGGTGAACAGCTAGACGGTACCCTAACCAGAGAGAGTAGCTGTGGTGAACAGGGAGACAGTACCCTAAATAGAGAGAGCTGCTGTGGTGAACAGCTAGACAGTACCCTAACCAGAGAGAGCAGCTGTGGTGAACAGGGAGACAGTACCCTAACCAGAGTGAACTGCTGAGGTGAACAGCTAGACAGTACCCTAACCAGAGAGAGCTGCTGTGCTGAACAGCTAGACAGTACCCTAACTAGAGAGAGCTGCTGTGGTGAACAGCTAGACAGTACCCTAACCAGAGAGAGCAGCTGTGGTGAACAGGGAGACAGTACCCTAACCAGAGTGAACTGCTGAGGTGAACAGCTAGACAGTACCCTAACCAGAGAGAGCTGCTGTGCTGAACAGCTAGACAGTACCCTAACTAGAGAGAGCTGCTGTGGTGAACAGCTAGACAGTACCCTAACCAGAGAGAGCAGCTGTGGTGAACAGGGAGACAGTACCCTAACTAGAGAGAGCTGCTGTGCTGAACAGCTAGACAGTACCCTAACCAGAGAGAGCTGCTGTGCTGAACAGCTAGATAGTACCCTAACTAGAGAGAGCTGCTGTGCTGAACAGCTAGACAGTACCCTAACTAGAGAGAGCTGCTGTGCTGAATAGGGAGACAGTACCCTAACTAGAGAGAGCTGCTGTACTGAACAGCTAGACAGTACCCTAACCAGAGAGAGCTGTTGTGCTGAACAGCTAGACAGTACCCTAACTAGAGAGAGCTGCTGTGCTGAACAGCTAGACAGTACCCTAACTAGAGAGAGCTGCTGTGCTGAACAGGGAGACAGTACCCTAACTAGAGAGAGCTGCTGTGCTGAACAGCTAGACAGTACCCTAACCAGAGAGAGCTGCTGTGGTGAACAGCTAGACAGTACCCTAACCAGAGAGAGCAGCTGTGGTGAACAGGGAGACAGTACCCTAACTAGAGAGAGCTGCTGTGCTGAACAGCTAGACAGTACCCTAACCAGAGAGAGCTGCTGTGCTGAACAGCTAGACAGTACCCTAACTAGAGAGAGCTGCTGTGCTGAACAGCTAGACAGTACCCTAACTAGAGAGAGCTGCTGTGCTGAACAGGGAGACAGTACCCTAACTAGAGAGAGCTGCTGTGCTGAACAGCTAGACAGTACCCTAACCAGAGAGAGCTGCTGTGCTGAACAGCTAGACAGTACCCTAACTAGAGAGAGCTGCTGTGCTGAACAGCTAGACAGTACCCTAACTAGAGAGAGCTGCTGTGCTGAACAGGGAGACAGTACCCTAACTAGAGAGAGCTGCTGTGCTGAACAGCTAGACAGTACCCTAACCAGAGTGAACTGCTGAGGTGAACAGCTAGACAGTACCCTAACCAGAGAGAGCTGCTGTGCTGAACAGCTAGACAGTACCCTAACTAGAGAGAGCTGCTGTGGTGAACAGCTAGACAGTACCCTAACCAGAGAGAGCAGCTGTGGTGAACAGGGAGACAGTACCCTAACCAGAGTGAACTGCTGAGGTGAACAGCTAGACAGTACCCTAACCAGAGAGAGCTGCTGTGCTGAACAGCTAGACAGTACCCTAACCAGAGAGAGCAGCTGTGGTGAACAGGGAGACAGTACCCTAACCAGAGAGAGCAGCTGTGGTGAACAGGGAGACAGTACCCTAAACAGAGAGAGCTGCTGTGCTGAACAGCTAGACAGTGCCCTCACCCGAGAGAGCTGCTGTGGTGAACAGCGAGACAATACCCTAACCAGAGAGAGCTGCTGTGGTGAACAGCTAGACAGTACCCTAACCAGAGAGAGCAGCTGTGGTGAACAGGGAGACAGTACCCTAACCAGAGAGAGCAGCTGTGGTGAACAGGGAGACAGTACCCTAAACAGAGAGAGCTGCTGTGCTGAACAGCTAGACAGTGCCCTCACCCGAGAGAGCTGCTGTGGTGAACAGCGAGACAATACCCTAACCAGAGAGAGCTGCTGTGGTGAACAGCTAGACAGTACCCTAACCAGAGAGAGCTGCTGTGCTGAACAGCTAGACAGTACCCTAACTAGAGAGAGCTGCTGTGCTGAACAGGGAGACAGTACCCTAACTAGAGAGAGCTGCTGTGCTGAACAGCTAGACAGTACCCTAACCAGAGTGAACTGCTGAGGTGAACAGCTAGACAGTACCCTAACCAGAGAGAGCTGCTGTGCTGAACAGCTAGACAGTACCCTAACTAGAGAGAGCTGCTGTGGTGAACAGCTAGACAGTACCCTAACCAGAGAGACCAGCTGTGGTGAACAGGGAGACAGTACCCTAACTAGAGAGAGCTGCTGTGGTGAACAGCTAGACAGTACCCTAACTAGAGAGAGCTGCTGTGGTGAACAGCTAGACAGTGCCCTCACCCGAGAGAGCTGCTGAGCTGAACAGGGAGACAGTACCCTAACTAGAGAGAGCTGCTGTGGTGAACAGCTAGACAGTACCCTAACCAGAGAGAGCTGCTGTGGTGAACAGCTAGACAGTACCCTAACTAGAGAGAGCAGCTGTGGTGAACAGCGAGACAATACCCTAACCAGAGAGAGCTGCTGTGATGAACAGCTAGACAGTACCCTAACCAGAGAGAGCGGCTGAGGTGAACAGGGAGACAGTACCCTAACCAGAGAGAGCTGCTGTGGTGAACAGGGAGACAGTACCCTAACTAGAGAGAGCTGCTGTGGTGAACAGCTAGACAGTACCCTAACTAGAGAGAGCTGCTGTGGTGAACAGCTAGACAGTACCCTAACTAGAGAGAGCTGCTGTGGTGAACAGCTAGACAGTACCCTAACTAGAGAGAGCTGCTGTGGTGAACAGCTAGACAGTACCCTAACCAGAGAGAGCTGCTGTGGTGAACAGCTAGACAGTACCTTAACTAGAGAGAGCTGCTGTGGTGAACAGCTAGACAGTACCCTAACTAGAGAGAGCTGCTGTGGTGAACAGCTAGACAGTACCCTAACTAGAGAGAGCTGCTGTGGTGAACAGCTAGACAGTACCCTAACCAGGGAGAGCTGCTGTGGTGAACAGGGAGACAGTACCCTAACTAGAGAGAGCTGCTGTGGTGAACAGCTAGACAGTACCCTAACTAGAGAGAGCTGCTGTGGTGAACAGCTAGACAGTACCCTTACTAGAGAGAGCTGCTGTGGTGAACAGCTAGACAGTACCCTAACCAGAGAGAGCTGCTGTGCTGAACAGCTAGACAGTACCCTAACTAGAGAGAGCTGTTGTGGTGAACATGGAGACAGTACCCTAACTAGAGAGAGCTGCTGTGGTGAACAGCTAGACAGTACCCTAACCAGAGAGAGCAGCTGTTGTGAACAGGGAGACAGTACCCTAACCAGAGAGAGCTGCTGTGGTGAACAGCGAGACAATACCCTAACCAGAGAGAGCTGCTGTGCTGAACAGCTAGACAGTACCCTAACCAGAGAGAGCTGCTGTGGTGAACAGCTAGACAGTACCTTAACCAGAGAGAGCGGCTGTGGTGAACAGGGAGACAGTACCCTAACCAGAGAGAACTGCTGAGGTTAACAGCTAGACAGTACCCTAACCAGAGAGAGCAGCTGTGGTGAACAGGGAGACAGTACCCTAACTAGAGAGAGCTGCTGTGGTGAACAGCTAGACAGTACCCTAACCAGAGAGAGCAGCTGTGGTGAACAGGGAGACAGTACCCTAACCAGAGAGAGCTGCTGTGGTGAACAGCTAGACAGTACCCTTACTAGAGAGAGCTGCTGTGGTGAACAGCTAGACAGTACCCTAACCAGAGAGAACTGCTGAGGTGAACAGCTAGACAGTACCCTAACCAGAGAGAGCTGCTGTGGTGAACAGCTAGACAGTACCCTAACTAGAGAGAGCTGCTGTGGTGAAAAGCAAGAAAATACCCTAACCAGAGAGAGCTGCTGTGCTGAACAGCTAGACAGTACCCTAACCAGAGAGAGCTGCTGTGGTGAACAGCTAGACAGTACCCTAACTAGAGAGAGCTGCTGTGGTGAACAGCTAGACAGTACCCTAACTAGAGAGAGCTGCTGTGGTGAACAGGGAGACAGTACCCTAACTAGAGAGAGCTGCTGTGGTGAACAGCTAGACAGTACCCTAACCAGAGAGAGCTGCTGTGGTGAACAGCTAGACAGTACCCTAACCAGAGAGAGCTGCTGTGCTGAACAGGGAGACAGTACCCTAACTAGAGAGAGCTGCTGTGGTGAACAGCTAGACAGTACCCTCATCAGAGAGAGCTGCTGAGGTGAACAGCTAGACAGTACTCTAACCAGAGAGAGCTGCTGTGCTGAACAGGGAGACAGTGCCCTCACCAGAGAGAGCTGCTGTGGTGAACTGCTAGACAGTACCCTAACCAGAGAGAGCTGCTGTTCTGAACAGGGAGACAGTACCCTAACTAGAGAGAGCTGCTGTGGTGAACAGCTAGACAGTACCCTAACCAGATAGAGCTGCTGTGCTGAACAGGGAGACAGTACCCTAACTAGAGAGAGCTGCTGTGGTGAACAGCTAGACAGTACCCTAACCAGAGAGAGCTGCTGTGCTGAACAGGGAGACAGTACCCTAACCAGAGAGAGCTGCTGTGGTGAACAGCTAGACAGTACCCTAACTAGAGAGAGCTGCTGTGGTGAACAGATAGACAGTACCCTAACCAGAGAGAACTGCTGAGCTGAACAGGGAGACAGTACCCTAACTAGAGAGAGCTGCTGTGGTGAACAGCTAGACAGTACCCTAACCAGAGAGAGCTGCTGTGGTGAACAGCTAGACAGTACCCTAACTAGAGAGAGCTGCTGTGGTGAACAGCTAGACAGTACCCTAACCAGAGAGAGCTGCTATGGTGAACAGCTAGACAGTACCCTAACTAGAGAGAGCTGCTGTGGTGAACAGCTAGACAGTACCCTAACTAGAGAGAGCTGCTGTGGTGAACAGGGAGACAGTACCCTAACTAGAGAGAGCTGCTGTGGTGAACAGCTAGACAGTACCCTAACTAGAGTGAGCTGCTGTGGTGAACAGCTAGACAGTGCCCTCACCCGAGAGAGCTGCTGAGCTGAACAGGGAGACAGTACCCTAACTAGAGAGAGCTGCTGTGGTGAACAGCTAGACAGTACCCTAACCAGAGAGAGCTGCTGTGGTGAACAGCTAGACAGTACCCTAACCAGAGAGAGCTACTGAGGTGAACAGCTAGACAGTACCCTAACCAGAGAGAGCTGCTGTGCTGAACAGCTAGACAGTACCCTAACCAGAGAGAGCTGCTGTGGTGAACAGCGAGACAATACCCTAACTAGAGAGAGCTGCTGTGCTGAACAGGGAGACAGTACCCTAACTAGAGAGAGCTGCTGTGGTGAACAGCTAGACAGTACCCTCATCAGAGAGAGCTGCTGAGGTGAACAGCTAGACAGTACCCTAACCAGAGAGAGCTGCTGTGCTGAACAGGGAGACAGTGCCCTCACCAGAGAGAGCTGCTGTGGTGAACAGCTAGACAGTACCCTAACCAGAGAGAGCTGCTGTGCTGAACAGGGAGACAGTACCCTAACTAGAGAGAGCTGCTGTGGTGAACAGCTAGACAGTACCCTAACCAGAGAGAGCTGCTGTGCTGAACAGGGAGACAGTACCCTAACCAGAGAGAGCTGCTGTGGTTAACAGCGAGACAATACCCTAACCAGAGAGAGCTGCTGTGCTGAACAGCTAGACAGTACCCTAACCAGAGAGAGCTGCTGTGGTGAACAGCTAGACAGTACCTTAACCAGAGAGAGCGGCTGTGGTGAACAGGGAGACAGTACCCTAACCAGAGAGAACTGCTGAGGTTAACAGCTAGACAGTACCCTAACCAGAGAGAGCAGCTGTGGTGAACAGGGAGACAGTACCCTAACTAGAGAGAGCTGCTGTGGTGAACAGCTAGACAGTACCCTAACCAGAGAGAGCAGCTGTGGTGAACAGGGAGACAGTACCCTAACCAGAGAGAGCTGCTGTGGTGAACAGCTAGACAGTACCCTTACTAGAGAGAGCTGCTGTGGTGAACAGCTAGACAGTACCCTAACCAGAGAGAACTGCTGAGGTGAACAGCTAGACAGTACCCTAACCAGAGAGAGCTGCTGTGGTGAACAGCTAGACAGTACCCTAACTAGAGAGAGCTGCTGTGGTGAAAAGCAAGAAAATACCCTAACCAGAGAGAGCTGCTGTGCTGAACAGCTAGACAGTACCCTAACTAGAGAGAGCTGCTGTGGTGAACAGCTAGACAGTACCCTAACTAGAGAGAGCTGCTGTGGTGAACAGCTAGACAGTACCCTAACTAGAGAGAGCTGCTGTGGTGAACAGGGAGACAGTACCCTAACTAGAGAGAGCTGCTGTGGTGAACAGCTAGACAGTACCCTAACCAGAGAGAGCTGCTGTGGTGAACAGCTAGACAGTACCCTAACCAGAGAGAGCTGCTGTGCTGAACAGGGAGACAGTACCCTAACTAGAGAGAGCTGCTGTGGTGAACAGCTAGACAGTACCCTCATCAGAGAGAGCTGCTGAGGTGAACAGCTAGACAGTACTCTAACCAGAGAGAGCTGCTGTGCTGAACAGGGAGACAGTGCCCTCACCAGAGAGAGCTGCTGTGGTGAACTGCTAGACAGTACCCTAACCAGAGAGAGCTGCTGTTCTGAACAGGGAGACAGTACCCTAACTAGAGAGAGCTGCTGTGGTGAACAGCTAGACAGTACCCTAACCAGATAGAGCTGCTGTGCTGAACAGGGAGACAGTACCCTAACTAGAGAGAGCTGCTGTGGTGAACAGCTAGACAGTACCCTAACCAGAGAGAGCTGCTGTGCTGAACAGGGAGACAGTACCCTAACCAGAGAGAGCTGCTGTGGTGAACAGCTAGACAGTACCCTAACTAGAGAGAGCTGCTGTGGTGAACAGATAGAAAGTACCCTAACCAGAGAGAACTGCTGAGCTGAACAGGGAGACAGTACCCTAACTAGAGAGAGCTGCTGTGGTGAACAGCTAGACAGTACCCTAACCAGAGAGAGCTGCTGTGGTGAACAGCTAGACAGTACCCTAACTAGAGAGAGCTGCTGTGGTGAACAGCTAGACAGTACCCTAACCAGAGAGAGCTGCTATGGTGAACAGCTAGACAGTACCCTAACTAGAGAGAGCTGCTGTGGTGAACAGCTAGACAGTACCCTAACTAGAGAGAGCTGCTGTGGTGAACAGGGAGACAGTACCCTAACTAGAGAGAGCTGCTGTGGTGAACAGCTAGACAGTACCCTAACTAGAGTGAGCTGCTGTGGTGAACAGCTAGACAGTGCCCTCACCCGAGAGAGCTGCTGAGCTGAACAGGGAGACAGTACCCTAACTAGAGAGAGCTGCTGTGGTGAACAGCTAGACAGTACCCTAACCAGAGAGAGCTGCTGTGGTGAACAGCTAGACAGTACCCTAACCAGAGAGAGCTACTGAGGTGAACAGCTAGACAGTACCCTAACCAGAGAGAGCTGCTGTGCTGAACAGCTAGACAGTACCCTAACCAGAGAGAGCTGCTGTGGTGAACAGCGAGACAATACCCTAACTAGAGAGAGCTGCTGTGCTGAACAGGGAGACAGTACCCTAACTAGAGAGAGCTGCTGTGGTGAACAGCTAGACAGTACCCTCATCAGAGAGAGCTGCTGAGGTGAACAGCTAGACAGTACCCTAACCAGAGAGAGCTGCTGTGCTGAACAGGGAGACAGTGCCCTCACCAGAGAGAGCTGCTGTGGTGAACAGCTAGACAGTACCCTAACCAGAGAGAGCTGCTGTGCTGAACAGGGAGACAGTACCCTAACTAGAGAGAGCTGCTGTGGTGAACAGCTAGACAGTACCCTAACCAGAGAGAGCTGCTGTGCTGAACAGGGAGACAGTACCCTAACCAGAGAGAGCTGCTGTGGTTAACAGCTAGACAGTACCTTAACTAGAGAGAGCTGCTGTGGTGAACAGATAGACAGTACCCTAACCAGAGAGAACTGCTGAGGTGAACAGCTAGACAGTACCCTAACCAGAGAGAGCTGCTGTGCTGAACAGGGAGACAGTACCCTAACTAGAGAGAGCTGCTGTGGTGAACAGCTAGACAGTACCCTAACCAGAGAGAGCTGCTGTGGTGAACAGCTAGACAGTACCCTAACTAGAGAGAGCTGCTGTGGTGAACAGCTAGACAGTACCCTAACTAGAGAGAGCTGCTGTGGTGAACAGGGAGACAGTACCCTAACTAGAGAGAGCTGCTGTGGTGAACAGCTAGACAGTGCCCTCACCCGAGAGAGCTGCTGAGCTGAACAGGGGGACAGTACCCTAACTAGAGAGAGCTGCTGTGGTGAACAGCTAGGCAGTACCCTAACCAGAGAAAGCGGCTGAGGTGAACAGGGAGACAGTACCCTAACCAGAGAGAGCTGCTGTGGTGAACAGGGAGACAGTACCCTAACTAGAGAGAGCTGCTGTGGTGAACAGCTAGACAGTACCCTAACCAGAGAAAGCGGCTGAGGTGAACAGGGAGACAGTACCCTAACTAGAGAGAGCTGCTGTGGTGAACAGCTAGACAGTACCCTAACTAGAGAGAGCTGCTGTGGTGAACAGCTAGACAGTACCCTAACCAGAGAGAACTGCTGAGCTGAACAGGGAGACAGTACCCTAACTAGAGAGAGCTGCTGTGGTGAACAGCTAGACAGTACCCTAACCAGAGAGAGCTGCTGTGGTGAACAGCTAGACAGTACCCTAACCAGAGAGAGCTGCTGAGGTGAACAGCTAGACAGTACCCTAACCAGAGAGAGCTGCTGTGCTGAACAGCTAGACAGTACCCTAACCAGAGAGAGCTGCTGTGGTGAACAGCGAGACAATACCCTAACTAGAGAGAGCTGCTGTGCTGAACAGGGAGACAGTACCCTAACTAGAGAGAGCTGCTGTGGTGAACAGCTAGACAGTACCCTCATCAGAGAGAGCTGCTGAGGTGAACAGCTAGACAGTACCCTAACCAGAGAGAGCTGCTGTGCTGAACAGGGAGACAGTGCCCTCACCAGAGAGAGCTGCTGTGGTGAACAGCTAGACAGTACCCTAACCAGAGAGAGCTGCTGTGCTGAACAGGGAGACAGTACCCTAACTAGAGAGAGCTGCTGTGGTGAACAGCTAGACAGTACCCTAACCAGAGAGAGCTGCTGTGCTGAACAGGGAGACAGTACCCTAACCAGAGAGAGCTGCTGTGGTGAACAGCTAGACAGTACCCTAACTAGAGAGAGCTGCTGTGGTGAACAGATAGACAGTACCCTAACCAGAGAGAACTGCTGAGGTTGAGGTTCCGTGACGATTTTACTCGTGTTTGTAACATTGTCGTAAATACATAATTTTGGTATCAGTGGACCGCAAATGATCCATTTAGTATATCCTGGTGTTTTCGCTATGCTACAAGCAAGAGCACTCCAGTTACAAACACATTTCTGTTCTACCCATGGCATCCATCTTAGAACACGGAAGCCATTTTGTATTCCTTGCCCTCACATAGTCAATGGACACGCAATGACCTCTTTTCATTTAAGGACACGTAGGCTTTAACCGGTGACTCACCTTGCTAGTGACACGTGCACCTTAGGCCAGCAACACTGTAGCAGCATGACTCGGCAAGAACTGCCTCCCCAGCCTGAGGCCAGTCCTGCTATACTGGTTCTTGTGTTCGTTGGCCTGATCATGATTAGGCGGCCGAAGCTGGTAACCGTGCCCATTTACGACCCACAAACATCTCTTATCCTGTCTTTCTATCTTCCACACCTGGCTCTGCTCCTTTCCTTCTGGGCCTTTATTAGGGGGAGGTAACGAAATTTACGATGAGGCGGTCCGGGTCTTGAATGAAGAATTGACATGGGATTATGATGGACTAGTGGGAACCCCTCATTCGTAATGTTTTGACATCAGATACTGTTGACGATTCCTGTGCAACGCCAAATATTTATTGTTTAAGACACGAATGTTTAGAACTGTGGTAACATGTAAAGAATTTGCCCCGAGCAGAATATTTAGTATATAAGGAACAACCCTCTTTGTACAAATTGAACAGGCTCCTAGATACTGCCCATGTGTAGTTTCTGTGACTTCTGTGTCCCTGCAGTAATAAACCTTTGGTCTTTGACGCCACCATCGAGAAGCCCGTGTTTCTGTTTGTTTGTGCACCGAGACAGGTTGAACTCCGGGGTCTTCGGTGTTTTCCCTGACACCTCTGGACGGAACCAAAAAGTCCAGAACTCCAATTGGCGCCCAACGTGGGGCGACGTCATTCGGTACCGGTCCAAAAGCCTGAAGAGTTCGAGGAGCTTCGTGTGAAGATTTCAGAGGGAGGCGCCCCACTTCATCGATCCCGGCATATCGCAAAAGTGGCCCCGACGTTCTCTTCCGCGAGGGTTCCCGTTCAGACGGCTGCAGTGGTCCGTTGCCTTGACCGTCGCCCTGTCTTGGACCCGAGGTGCAGTCCTTAGTACGGCGAGACGTGACGGGTTTCTCCTTGGTGACGTCTTCAGTACCTCAGTTAAGTATTTTGTGAGGGTTGCTCCTGTTTGGATAATCCTTTTAGTTCTCAGTTCAGTTCAGTTCTGTAAGATTATCACTGGTTATTCTGGTTACGATAATCATTCTGTTCAGTTCAGGTATCGATACGTTTATCAGTTCTGGTAGGCCTAAGTTCTTGGTTCGAGTGCGCGTCTTTTCTGTTTGTGTTTTGTTTGTTTTGTGTTCCGGATTATAAAATGGTAAGTCGGAAAAATTGTATGTTGTCTTGTTTCAGTTGCAACAGTGATTCCCAGTTGGAGGACTCGTGTTTGGTTCCTCCGATTGGAACTCCCCTTTATGATCTATATTGCAAATTTGGTGTGGGCCCTATCTCTTATAACGAGGTATGGATCCGCTTCACAGAGAAAGATGGTGTCCTTAGTTGGCCACTACATGGTAGTTTTGAACCTGACGTTCTCGATAATCTAGAAAGAAGGTTGTTTAAGAAGAAAGCCCGGCCGGCAATGTTTGATTCTTTCCGTTATTGGCGAAAAGAATCTAAACAGAGAGAAATTAAAAAGTTGAAGAAAGAACAGAAAGAGCAAGAGTTGACTTTAGAACAGTCTGCTAGGCAGCTGCAACTCAACGAGTCTGAGAAAGCGATGGAGGTGGCCAATAGAGAGCGTAATTTAGCGATAGACAAGTGCTATCCTGCTTTACCATCGAGTACGGCTAAGATAGTAGAGGACCCTGAAAAGGATCCCCTGTTGTCTTACTTGTTACGATCACCCCCACCATATGCACAGGGTGCTACGGCTCCACCTATACCGAATGTTCAATTACCGGTTGCTGGACAACCTGGTGTCCCTGTTCCCGCTCCCCTGAATCAAGTTCCTGTACCTCCTGTGGTCAATATTAATGTTCCTTCGACAACCCCTCTTCTAGGGTTGCCGGCTTCTTTACCTATGCCTGTGTCGCTCACACCTGCTAGTTCACAAGTTATTTTTCCTGCTACTCCTACTGTTCCTAATCTATCTGTTCCAACTGCTACTCTATTTACTGCTTCTGCTAATATTATGACTCCACTTTCTGTTCGTCGGAGAATCACTGATTCTGTCTCTAATATTCTATCTCCCTTCTATAAAACTCTGATTAAGACTCCTACCTCTGACTCTGTGCAGAGGCGTAGTCAGCTTCCCAGTACTGAAGAAAGAGGAATATTAGATTCCACTGCTCTTAGATGGGTTTCAAAAGTTGAAAGATATAATGTACAAAATGTATTAGATACATTTATGCAATGGAATGAACCGACACAACGATATGTGTTCGATGAAATGTGTTTCCTTCTACGTGAGGAATTGGAAGAGGATGACCCTGAATCAAATCTAGGAGAATTAATTAATGTTCAGAAAGAGTTTGCTGCAGGTATGATAGTCGGTCAAAATATAAAAGAAGCGATGGAACTGGTTCTAAGTTATAGGACCGACTCATCCCTTCGTTCACCGAGAGAGTTAGAGAAACGCAGTACGAAACAAAATCGTCAATACCCAATGAGAGAGGTTCCACCAATTTGGCGTGAAGCTGTGCAAGCTAATGCAAACCTTGGTATTGCAGCCGCTCCGGCCCAATTCCAGAGAGTATGGATACATATTCCATGGAAGCGAGCTGAAGTATTAGCAGTGAAACAGGCCTTGCCAGATCCGCGTAAAAATCCTGCAGGGTACTACAAAGAGTTGGCTCAAACAGTTGACGCTTGTGTATTGAATCTTGCTGACATAGATCTGCTATTTGGTAATGTAGTACCGCAACCAATTTGGGCTAAAATTCGTAAAGAGAATCATCCAGTTGCCCTAGGTGGTGACTGGGCGGCTATAATTGCAGCGGATGGTCAACAAATAGGTGGTTCTAAACCCGAACCCCTAATTGCTAATTTGCCTGGTAGGATAATCGATTTAATGAAAACCTTGATGCCAGCATTACGCGTTAACTGGGACAAATTGTCCACGTGCAAACAGAAGAAAGACGAAAGCGTCTCCGACTTTTTCACAAGATTCGAGGAGACTTTCGTGGATCATAGTGGTCAGGATATGAGCACAGAAGGAGGTCAGAGATTATTTGTTGATAAATTTGTGCACAATCTGTTGCCAGAACTTAGTGGTAAATTAAAGAATTCTGAAAGTGCGTGGGCTGTCTCTACGACTGCGCAAATACTTGCGACTGCCCAGTACTATGAAAATAGGGATAAAGAAGAGAAGGAAAAATCAGATAAAAAGACGAAAGATTTAAAAACTAAAGTACTTTTACAGCAAGCTTATCCGCCTCGCACAAATCAGACTAATATGCAGCAAGGGTCATATCAAAGAACGGATTATAATTTTCAAAGGCCACAATACCAATGGAATCAATGTGCTTATTGCAAAGTGGAAGGTCATTACAAAAATGAGTGTCCAGTTCGGGCACAAAATAATGCTGCGGCAGCTCAGAGAGGTCGTGGTAGTTCCATGCAAAACTCTAGAGGTCGAGGACGAGGTGCTATGCCTCCGCAGACGAGTGATCGCCCTTCTAATTATTTCGACCAGCGAAATGGACAATCTGCCCAACAGAATAGGTCTCCACAATATCATGTTGAAGACTATTATGAAGCTAGTGAGGAAGTTCAGCAAAGTGAGTACTAGGACAGCCATGGACAAAGAGAGGGAGTAGTATCAGTTCCAGTAGATCAGAGTGGGCCTTATGTCGCAGTAGCAACATCAGGTATAGTCGAACCGTTTCTGTTGGATACTGGTGCAGCAAAAAGTTCTATCATACATGCGAAACTCCCTGGCGCACCTTTGTCTGGCTCAACAAACGTTTCAGTAGGTTTTTCGGGCGCCCCTGTTCATAACCCTGTTTCTGGTCCTTTATCTATTTCTGTTGGACCCTGCCACGTGAAAGCACCCCTGATTTTGACGACAGGTTGTAATGAAAATCTGCTTGGTTTAGACTTGTTAAAACGCCTGTACGCGACATTGTACTGTTCTCCAGCAGGAGTACAGCTTACGTTGGGTAAAAGAATAATCTCTCCGATGTACTTGTCGATGGATGCGCTCCCACCAGAGCTGCGTTCACTCCCTGATACTCTTTGGGCGACTGGTCCTAATGATGTAGGTCTATTGGAAATTCCACCCTATGTAGTAACTTTGAAAGCAAATGTCAAACTTCCACGAATTCCACAATACAGAATCTCTAGTGAAGGTGAGCGTGCGCTCCTACTGATAGTGCATGATCTGATTGAGAAAGACGTTATAGAAGAAACTAGAGGTAATGTCTGTAATAGTCCTGTACTGCCTATTTTGAAACGAACTGACCCTACAAAACCTCCAGTATATAGGTTTGTAATTGATCTCAGAGAGGTTAATAAAATTGTGATTCCACAGTTTCCTGTGGTTCCAGACATTACTGCATTGTTAACGTTGATTCCTGCTACAGCAGCATGGTTTTCGGTTGTCGACTTGAAAAATGCCTTTTTCAGCATTCCGATAGCCGAAGAAAGCAGAGATATCTTCGGTTTCTCTCTAGGAGGACGAAGCTTCAGGTTTAAACGCGCTCCACAAGGCTATTGTGAAAGCCCATCCATTTACAGTCAAGCATTAAAAAGCCAGTTAGATTCCTTCGTACTTCCTCCTGGTTCTGCTTTAATACAATATGTTGATGATCTTCTAGTGGCTGCTGATGACAAGGAAACTTGCAAAACAGCTACGATTTCTTTATTGCATCATTTGTCAAATTTGAATCACAAGGTGTCACCTTCAAAAATGCAATACTGCTGCCAAGAAGTGACCTACTTAGGTCATCTCTTGTCAAAGGAGGGAAGGAAGTTGACCCCAGAAAGAATAAAAGCAATTACGCAGATGAATGTTCCTAGCACGCAGAGAGAAGTACGTGCCTTTTTAGGTATTACCTCATATTGTAGGCAATGGATCCCAAATTTTTCTCTTTTAGCAAAACCATTGGTAGCCTTGACTGGGAAAAATGTTCCGAGTCCGGTACCATGGTCTGCAGAATGTCAGCAGAGTTTTTCTGAGTTACGAAATGCACTGTGTTCAGCACCTGTATTGGGTACACCCGACTACAGTAAGCCATTCACGCTCTATGTCCACGAGAGAGAAGGTTGTGCATTGAGTGTGTTGACGCAGAAATTTGGTGATAAACAACGCCCTTGTGCGTATTTTTCATCAACATTAGATCCAGTAGCTAGAGAGTTGCCTAGTTGCTTGAGAGCTACAGCCGCAGCTGCAGCTTCCATTCGACAATCTGCTGGTTTAGTAATGAACAACATGCTAGTGGTTATGGTTCCTCATGCGGTGGATACACTCATGAACCGAACCAAGACGCAACACCTTACCAGTGCTAGATTATCAGGTTATGAACTGACACTGTTAGCTAGTCATATTCAGATCAAAAGATGCAATGTATTGAATCCAGCAACATTGTTGCCGACTAGCCAAGAGTCGAGTGATTCCGAACCACACGACTGTTATTTCAAAACTGAGGAAGAAACAAAAGGACGAATTGATCTAAAAAACACTCCGTTATCAGATCCAGATGGCACGCTGTATGTTGATGGGTCTTGCTTCAAATTGGAGAATGGTGATGTGACTGCTGCCTATGCAGTAACGACTTTGAGTACGATTGTGGAGACTGCAAGAGTGAGTCAGAATTCTGCCCAGGCCGCAGAATTGATCGCGCTAACAAGAGCGTGCGTTTTAGCTAAGGGAAAGAGAGTGAATGTGTTCACAGATAGTCAGTACGCGTTCGGCGTGGCCCATAGTTTTGGCCGTTTGTGGAAAGAGAGAGGTTTCATTACGTCCCATGGGACTAAGATTCAACATGGTCAGCTAGTTAATGACTTGTTGGAATCTCTAACCTTGCCGACTGAAGTTGCGATTGTGAAATGCAGTGCTCATAAAGCAATCACGGATGATGTTGGTCGTGGGAATGCTTTTGCTGATGAGACTGCAAAACAGACAGCTAGAAATATGATGAGTAGAATGTATGTTGCAACGTCTGCAAGATGGATTTCTGAGTCTGGAATGTGTGAGGACACAGTGGAAAGCGTGAAGGAAATTCAGAAAGAGGCGACTGAGGAGGAAAAACTTGCATGGAGAGAGAGCACGGGTAAATTGGACTCGAGTGGGTGTTGGATTGACTTGTCGGAACAACAGCGTTGGATGTTGCCTGATGCGTATGTGCTTGCAGTAGTAACGATGGCACATGGAACAGCACACATCAGTTCAAAAGGGATTTGTAAGATGTTGGCTCCGGTCTGGAAGAATGATGGGATTAGTAAGTGTGCAGAGAGAGTGGTGAGAAATTGTATGGTATGCTTGGTGCATAATCCTGGCAAGGGAATCCCCACACCTGTAGGTCACTTCGCTCCTCCTTCCTGCCCCTTTGAAGTGATCCAGCTAGACTTCATTCACATGGATCGTTGTAATAATCTGAAATACGTCCTAGTGGTAGTTTGTGCTTTCTCCAGATGGATCGAAGCATACCCGCTAAAGGACAATACTGCCTTATCCACTGCCAAAATTCTTCTTAAAGAATACTTCCCCAGATACGGAATGCCACGGATTGTATGGTCAGATAACGGAAGTGAGTTCGTAGGGAAAGTTATGCAGAGTGTGTGTGCCGGTCTAGGGATTAGACAGAAGTTTCATAGTGCGAATCATCCCCAGTCCGCGGGTTTAGTCGAGGGTTACAATGGCACCCTTAAACTGAAACTTGCTAAGATACAAGCATCCACGGGTTTGTCCTGGCCAGACGCATTGCCTTTGGCTTTGCTATCAACAAGAGCAACTGTACATTCTAGAGTAGGGCTTAGTCCTTATGAAATAGTTTTTGGTCGTCCTGCAAATGTTTGGGGGGTACCTAGACCAAAAGAATTCAAGCAGCTGGAATACCCAATGTTAATTGATTACCTTTTCGACTTGACTGCTAAATTGAGTCTTATTCACCAACAGGTTTTCGATGCATTGCCAAAGCCACCGGAGAGTCCAGGCCATCAGCTGAAACCGGGTGATCAGGTGGTCATTAGAAATTTTGCAAGAACGAAAAATCTTCAGCCCAGATTCATTGGCCCTTTCCAAGTCCTACTAGCAACGAGAACTGCTATTCGTGTGGCCGGAAGGAAGAACTGGATCCATACGACACATGTCAAACGTGTGCCTTTGCCACTTCCTTACGACAACTGGGTAAAGAAAGGAATCGGTGCCTCTGAAACGGAACAAGTCCCCAGGTTCATACCTTTCAGCGATGCAGAACTGATCACTGATTCACCAAATTCTGACTCTCCTCTTGAAACTGCTCTTTTGAACCCTGAACATTTGTCATCCACATCCAACGAACATTTGCCATCTGCACCAAAAGAACATTTGTCATCTGAAAACGTGAACATTGCAACGTCAGCTGAAAATACATTGTTTCCAGACCAGACAGCTCCTGCAAAACTGAGATACAACTTACGTTCTCGCAATATGGACAAATAAAGCAGGAAACTGCCTATTTTCAGATTTGAATTTCCTATACATTGCCTCCAGCCAGGAAGTTTGCTAAAACTTTGTATTGTTTCTTTTTGTTTTAAAAATTGCCTTGCCGTCTGGGTAGCCGTAGGGTCGTGGCTGTGTGCCTAGTTGAATCTGCGGGGGTCAGACACAAGGTCGATCTTTCTGTTAGTTCTGGGAACTCCCAGGGCTGATAGAGGCATTTTCATCTACGTACACATCATCAGTGGTCGCGAACGGTCGTAGAAGATGGAGCTTCCTGAGCTGCAACGAGAAAATGTAATTTATGTTCGCAGAAATAGACTGTACAGAATACTTCACAGCAAATGCTTTCTAATGCAATGTGCAGTTACATTCTTAATTGTTTTGATAACGTTGGTGGGTGGAATCGTCTTTGGTGTACATTTGATTTTTATGCCAGTAACTACAGTACCTCCCCTTGATCCTACTACTTCTACGGTTTCTTCTATGCATTCTTTTCACTCATTTCCTGAACACGAACAAGCTCGACGCTCAGAATTTATTAACAATACATTTGTACAGCTCTTGCATCAACACCAACTGGTAGTTAATACTACAGACTGCTGGGTGTGTGGCTTGATACCTCACACTATGGATAAAGGCATTCCCTATTTAGTCTTGCCTTTTAGCTACAATGGATCATTTCAGGCCTTTCAGACCATTTTTTCATATGCCCTTGAGACCTATCCTCCGCGTCCACCACGGTCCACTAAATACAACTCAGCCAACAAAGCTTTAGTCCAGGGAATTATTGACATGATTAAAGACGTCAATAATACTCCATCTTACCCTAGAGATGAATTACGGGTGTATTTGAGTTGGAACTCTACAGAGTATCGCCTTAGTTTGGGAGAAAGCAAGCGTAAAAGCTCCACTTCAGTTTGGGTCGTGCCTCACCTAGGTCAGGTCTGTTTGCAAGGGAATGGCAGAAATCTGAGAGCTCAGCTAGGGAGGAGTGAGTGCGTTGAGACTTACGTATTTCCGTCTAACTCCTCCCCTGCCTTTCTGACTGCTAGGGGTACCTACTTCATCTGTCAGGACAGAGCATATACATGGCTGCCTGCTGACTTCTCAGGTTCATGTTATATTGCTCGATTGTTACCTCCGACATACACTGCTTCTTCAGATTATCACAAGACCAGAGTAGCAAGAGGTGTCTTCAGCAAGGAAGATACCGCTGGTCAAGAAGCTGGAGACTTTTTCAAAGGTTTCCTTCCGTTTTGGGGGCCTATGGCCAATAGTAGAAATCTACGTCAACTAACACGGGTAGTTGAATCTACTATTACAGAAACTGCTGGTGCCCTTAGTAACTTAACAGCTGAACTTCAGGCGGATCGTCTCATGACGTTGCAGAACCGTATGGTTCTAGACGTAATACTTGCAGATCGAGGTGGGGTATGCAGAATGATCCAATCGAGCTGCTGTGTCTTTATTCCAAATAATGCTCCAACAGTCTATGAAGCGATCTCTAAACTACACAAGATTTCCGACTCTATACACGTAGATAAGGGAAACTGGTCCTTCATGGAGTGGTTTTGGACTCTGGTATCAGCGTGGGGATGGAAGGTTCTGATGGTCATTGGTGTCATCCTAGTATTTCTGTTCTCGTGCTGTCTTATTATCCAATGTGGTCCCGCTCTGTGTAGTCTCTGTGCTGCAACCTGTTTCAGAAAACCACCTGCATTAGGAGAAAAGGCACGAGACAGGATGATGATACAACAACATGTCACTGACCTAATGAGCATAGAATTAGACTCTGACTCTGATATAGACTGAGTAATTGCCTATGTAAGGGCAAAAGGAGGGTCTGAGGTTCCGTGACGATTTTACTCGTGTTTGTAACATTGTCGTAAATACATAATTTTGGTATCAGTGAACCGCAAATGATCCATTTAGTATATCCTGGTGTTTTCGCTATGCTACGAGCAAGAGCACTCCTGTTACAAACACATTTCTGTTCTACCCATGGCATCCATCTTAGAACACGGAAGCCATTTTGTATTCCTTGCCCTCACATAGTCAATGGACACGCAATGACCTCTTTTCATTTAAGGACACGTAGGCTTTAACCGGCGACTCACCTTGCTAGTGACACGTGCACCTCAGGCCAGCAACGCTGTAGCAGCATGACTCGGCAAGAACTGCCTCCCCAGCCTGAGGCCAGTCCTGCTATACTGGTTCTTGTGTTCGTTGGCCTGATCATGATTAGGCGGCCGAAGCTAGTAACCGTGCCCATTTACGACCCACAAACATCTCTTATCCTGTCTTTCTATCTTCCACACCTGGCTCTGCTCCTTTCCTTCTGGGCCTTTATTAGGGGGAGGTAACGAAATTTACGATGAGGCGGTCCGGGTCTTGAATGAAGAATTGACATGGGATTATGATGGACTAGTGGGAACCCCTCATTCGTAATGTTTTGACATCAGATACTGTTGACGATTCCTGTGCAACGCCAAATATTTATTGTTTAAGACACGAATGTTTAGAACTGTGGTAACATGTAAAGAATTTGCCCCGAGCAGAATATTTAGTATATAAGGAACAACCCTCTTTGTACAAATTGAACAGGCTCCTAGACACTGCCCGTGTGCAGTTTCTGTGACTTCTGTGTCCCTGCAGTAATAAACCTTTGGTCTTTGACGCCACCATCGAGAAGCCCGTGTTTCTGTTTGTTTGTGCACCGAGACAGGTTGAACTCCGGGGTCTTCGGGGGTTTTCCCTGACACCTCTGGACGGAACCAAAAAGTCCAGAACTCCAATTGGCGACCAACGTGGGGCGACGTCATTCGGTACCGGTCCAAAAGCCTGAAGAGTTCGAGGAGCTTCGTGTGAAGATTTCAGAGGGAGGCGCCCCACTTCATCGATCCCGGCATATCGCAAAAGTGGCCCCGACGTTCTCTTCCGCGAGGGTTCCCGTTCAGACGGCTGCAGTGGTCCGTTGCCTTGACCGTCGCCCTGTCTTGGACCCGAGGTGCAGTCCTTAGTACGGCGAGACGTGACGGGTTTCTCCTTGGTGACGTCTTCAGTACCTCAGTTAAGTATTTTGTGAGGGTTGCTCCTGTTTGGATAATCCTTTTAGTTCTCAGTTCAGTTCAGTTCTGTAAGATTATCACTGGTTATTCTGGTTACGATAATCATTCTGTTCAGTTCAGGTATCGATACGTTTATCAGTTCTGGTAGGCCTAAGTTCTTGGTTCGAGTGCGCGTCTTTTCTGTTTGTGTTTTGTTTGTTTTGTGTTCCGGATTATAAAATGGTAAGTCGGAAAAATTGTATGTTGTCTTGTTTTAGTTGCAACAGTGATTCCCAGTTGGAGGACTCGTGTTTGGTTCCTCCGATTGGAACTCCCCTTTATGATCTATATTGCAAATTTGGTGTGGGCCCTATCTCTTATAACGAGGTATGGATCCGCTTCACAGAGAAAGATGGTGTCCTTAGTTGGCCACTACATGGTAGTTTTGAACCTGAAGTTCTCGATAATCTAGAAAGAAGGTTGTTTAAGAAGAAAGCCCGGCCGGCAATGTTTGATTCTTTCCGTTATTGGCGAAAAGAATCTAAACAGAGAGAAATTAAAAAGTTGAAGAAAGAACAGAAAGAGCAAGAGTTGACTTTAGAACAGTCTGCTAGGCAGCTGCAACTCAACGAGTCTGAGAAAGCGATGGAGGTGGCCAATAGAGAGCGTAATTTAGCGATAGACAAGTGCTATCCTGCTTTACCATCGAGTACGGCTAAGATAGTAGAGGACCCTGAAAAGGATCCCCTGTTGTCTTACTTGTTACGATCACCCCCACCGTATGCACAGGGTGCTACGGCTCCACCTATACCGAATGTTCAATTACCGGTTGCTGGACAACTCGGTGTCCCTGTTCCCGCTCCCCTGAATCAAGTTCCTGTACCTCCTGTGGTCAATATTAATGTTCCTTCGACAACCCCTCTTCTAGGGTTGCCGGCTTCTTTACCTATGCCTGTGTCGCTCACACCTGCTAGTTCACAAGCTATTTTTCCTGCTACTCCTACTGCTCCTAATCTATCTGTTCCAACTGCTACTCTATTTACTGCTTCTGCTAATATTATGACTCCGCTTTCTGTTCGTCGGAGAATCACTGATTCTGTCTCTAATATTCTATCTCCCTTCTATAAAACTCTGATTAAGACTCCTACCTCTGACTCTGTGCAGAGGCGTAGTCAGCTTCCCAGTACTGAAGAAAGAGGAATATTAGATTCCACTGCTCTTAGATGGGTTTCAAAAGTTGAAAGATATAATGTACAAAATGTATTAGATACATTTATGCAATGGAATGAACCGACACAACGATATGTGTTCGATGAAATGTGTTTCCTTCTACGTGAGGAATTGGAAGAGGATGACCCTGAATCAAATCTAGGAGAATTAATTAATGTTCAGAAAGAGTTTGCTGCAGGTATGATAGTCGGTCAAAATATAAAAGAAGCGATGGAACTCGTTCTAAGTTATAGGACCGACTCATCCCTTCGTTCACCGAGAGAGTTAGAGAAACGCAGTACGAAACAAAATCGTCAATACCCAATGAGAGAGGTTCCACCAATTTGGCGTGAAGCTGTGCAAGCTAATGTAAACCTTGGTATTGCAGCCGCTCCGGCCCAATTCCAGAGAGTATGGATACATATTCCATGGAAGCGAGCTGAAGTATTAGCAGTGAAACAGGCCTTGCCAGATCCGCGTAAAAATCCTGCAGGGTACTACAAAGAGTTGGCTCAAACAGTTGACGCTTGTGTATTGAATCTTGCTGACATAGATCTGCTATTTGGTAATGTAGTACCGCAACCAATTTGGGCTAAATTTCGTAAAGAGAATCATCCAGTTGCCCTAGGTGGTGACTGGGCGGCTATAATTGCAGCGGATGGTCAACAAATAGGTGGTTCCAAACCAGAACCCCTAATTGCTAATTTGCCTGGTAGGATAATCGATTTAATGAAAACCTTGATGCCAGCATTACGCGTTAACTGGGACAAATTGTCCGCGTGCAAACAGAAGAAAGACGAAAGCGTCTCCGACTTTTTCACAAGATTCGAGGAGACTTTCGTGGATCATAGTGGTCAGGATATGAGCACAGAAGGAGGCCAGAGATTATTTGTTGATAAATTTGTGCACAATCTGTTACCAGAACTTAGTGGTAAATTAAAGAATTCTGAAAGTGCGTGGGCTGTCTCTACGACTGCGCAAATACTTGCGACTGCCCAGTACTATGGAAATAGGGATAAAGAAGAGAAGGAAAAATCAGATAAAAAGACGAAAGATTTAAAAACTAAAGTACTTTTACAGCAAGCTTATCCGCCTCGCACGAATCAGACTAATATGCAGCAAGGGTCATATCAAAGAACGGATTATAATTTTCAAAGGCCACAATACCAATGGAATCAATGTGCTTATTGCAAAGTGGAAGGTCATTACAAAAATGAGTGTCCAGTTCGGGCACAAAATAATGCTGCGGCAGCTCAGAGAGGTCGTGGTAGTTCCATGCAAAACTCTAGAGGTCGAGGACGAGGTGCTATGCCTCCGCAGACGAGTGATCGCCCTTCTAATTATTTCGACCAGCGAAATGGACAATCTGCCCAACAGAATAGGTCTCCACAATATCATGTTGAAGACTATTATGAAGCTAGTGAGGAAGTTCAGCAAAGTGAGTACTAGGACAGCCATGGACAAAGAGAGGGAGTAGTATCAGTTCCAGTAGATCAGAGTGGGCCTTATGTCGCAGTAGCAACATCAGGTATAGTCGAACCGTTTCTGTTGGATACTGGTGCAGCAAAAAGTTCTATCATACATGCGAAACTCCCTGGCGCACCTTTGTCTGGCTCAACAAACGTTTCAGTAGGTTTTTCGGGCGCCCCTGTTCATAACCCTGTTTCTGGTCCTTTGTCTATTTCTGTTGGACCCTGCCACTTGAAAGCACCCCTGATTTTGACGACAGGTTGTAATGAAAATCTGCTTGGTTTAGACTTGTTAAAACGCCTGTACGCGACATTGTACTGTTCTCCAGCAGGAGTACAGCTTACGTTGGGTAAAAGAATAATCTCTCCGATGTACTTGTCGATGGATGCGCTCCCACCAGAGCTGCGTTCACTCCCTGATACTCTTTGGGCGACTGGTCCTAATGATGTAGGTCTATTGGAAATTCCACCCTATGTAGTAACTTTGAAAGCAAATGTCAAACTTCCACGAATTCCACAATACAGAATCTCTAGTGAAGGTGAGCGTGCGCTCCTACTGATAGTGCATGATCTGATTGATAAAGACGTTATAGAAGAAACTAGAGGTAATGTCTGTAATTGTCCTGTACTGCCTATTTTGAAACGAACTGACCCTACAAAACCTCCAATATATAGGTTTGTAATTGATCTTAGAGAGGTTAATAAAATTGTGATTCCACAGTTTCCTGTGGTTCCAGACATTACTGCATTGTTAACGTTGATTCCTGCTACAGCAGCATGGTTTTCGGTTGTCGACTTGAAAAATGCCTTTTTCAGCATTCCGATAGCCGAAGAAAGCAGAGATATCTTCGGTTTCTCTCTAGGAGGACGAAGCTTCAGGTTTAAACGCGCTCCACAAGGCTATTGTGAAAGCCCATCCATTTACAGTCAAGCATTAAAAAGCCAGTTAGATTCCTTCGTACTTCCTCTTGGTTCTGCTTTAATACAATATGTTGATGATCTTCTAGTGGCTGCTGATGACAAGGAAACTTGCAAAACAGCTACGATTTCTTTATTGCATCATTTGTCAAATTTGAATCACAAGGTGTCACCTTCAAAAATGCAATACTGCTGCCAAGAAGTGACCTACCTAGGTCATCTCTTGTCAAAGGAGGGAAGGAAGTTGACCCCAGAAAGAATAAAGGCAATTACGCAGATGAATGTTCCTAGCACGCAGAGAGAAGTACGTGCCTTTTTAGGTATTACCTCATATTGTAGGCAATGGATCCCAAATTTTTCTCTTTTAGCAAAACCATTGGTAGCCTTGACTGGGAAAAATGTTCCGAGTCCGGTACCATGGTCTGCAGAATGTCAGCAGAGTTTTTCTGAGTTACGAAATGCACTGTGTTCAGCACCTGTATTGGGTACACCCGACTACAGTAAGCCATTCACGCTCTATGTCCACGAGAGAGAAGGTTGTGCATTGAGTGTGTTGACGCAGAAATTTGGTGATAAACAACGCCCTTGTGCGTATTTTTCATCAACATTAGATCCAGTAGCTAGAGCGTTGCCTAGTTGCTTGAGAGCTACAGCCGCAGCTGCAGCTTCCATTCGACAATCTGCTGGTTTAGTAATGAACAATATGCTAGTGGTTATGGTTCCTCATGCGGTGGATACACTCATGAACCGAACCAAGACGCAACACCTTACCAGTGCTAGATTATCAGGTTATGAACTGACACTGTTAGCTAGTCATATTCAGATCAAAAGATGCAATGTATTGAATCCAGCAACATTGTTGCCGACTAGCCAAGAGTCGAGTGATTCCGAACCACACGACTGTTATTTCAAAACTGAGGAAGAAACAAAAGGACGAATTGATCTAAAAGACACTCCGTTGTCAGATCCAGATGGCACGTTGTATGTTGATGGGTCTTGCTTCAAATTGGAGAATGGTGATGTGACTGCTGCCTATGCAGTAACGACTTTGAGTACGATTGTGGAGACTGCAAGAGTGAGTCAGAATTCTGCCCAGGCCGCAGAATTGATCGCGCTAACAAGAGCGTGCGTTTTAGCTAAGGGAAAGAGAGTGAATGTGTTCACAGATAGTCAGTACGCGTTCGGCGTGGCCCATAGTTTTGGCCGTTTGTGGAAAGAGAGAGGTTTCATTACGTCCCATGGGACTAAGATTCAACATGGTCAGCTAGTTAATGACTTGTTGGAATCTCTAACCTTGCCGACTGAAGTTGCGATTGTGAAATGCAGTGCTCATAAAGCAATCACGGATGATGTTGGTCGTGGGAATGCTTTTGCGGATGAGACTGCAAAACAGACAGCTAGAAATATGATGAGTAGAATGTATGTTGCAACATCTGCAAGATGGATTTCTGAGTCTGGAATGTGTGAGGACACAGTGGAAAGCGTGAAGGAAATTCAGAAAGAGGCGACTGAGGAGGAAAAACTTGCATGGAGAGAGAGCACGGGTAAATTGGACTCGAGTGGGTGTTGGATTGACTTGTCGGAACAACAGCGTTGGATGTTGCCTGATGCGTATGTGCTTGCAGTAGTGACAATGGCACATGGAACAGCGCACATCAGCTCAAAAGGGATTTGTAAGATGTTGGCTCCGGTCTGGAAGAATGATGGGATTAGTAAGTGTGCAGAGAGAGTGGTGAGAAATTGTATGGTATGCTTGATGCATAATCCTGGCAAGGGAATCCCCACACCTGCAGGTCACTTCGCTCCTCCTTCCTGCCCCTTCGAAGTGATCCAGCTAGACTTCATTCACATGGATCGTTGTAATAATCTGAAATACGTCCTAGTGGTAGTTTGTGCTTTCTCCAGATGGATCGAAGCATACCCGCTAAAGGACAATACTGCCTTATCCACTGCCAAAATTCTTCTTAAAGAATACTTCCCCAGATACGGAATGCCACGGATTGTATGGTCAGATAACGGAAGTGAGTTCGTAGGGAAAGTTATGCAGAGTGTGTGTGCCGGCCTAGGGATTAGACAGAAGTTTCATAGTGCGAACCATCCCCAGTCCGCGGGTTTAGTCGAGGGTTACAATGGCACCCTTAAACTGAAACTTGCTAAGATACAAGCATCCACGGGTTTGTCCTGGCCAGACGCATTGCCTTTGGCTTTGCTATCAACAAGAGCAACTGTACATTCTAGAGTAGGGCTTAGTCCTTATGAAATAGTTTTCGGTCGTCCTGCAAATGTTTGGGGGGTACCTAGACCAAAAGAATTCAAGCAGCTGGAATACCCAATGTTAATTGATTACCTTTTCGACTTGACTGCTAAATTGAGTCTTATTCACCAACAGGTTTTCGATGCATTGCCAAAGCCACCGGAGAGTCCAGGCCATCAGCTGAAACCGGGTGATCAGGTGGTCATTAGAAATTTTGCAAGAACGAAAAATCTTCAGCCCAGATTCATTGGCCCTTTCCAAGTCCTACTAGCAACGAGAACTGCTATTCGTGTGGCCGGAAGGAAGAACTGGATCCATACGACACATGTCAAACGTGTGCCTCTGCCACTTCCTTACGACAACTGGGTAAAGAAAGGAATCGGTGCCTCTGAAACGGAACAAGTCCCCAGGTTCATACCTTTCAGCGATGCAGAACTGATCACTGATTCACCAAATTCTGACTCTCCTCTTGAAACTGCTCTTTTGAACCCTGAACATTTGTCATCCACACCCAACGAACATTTGCCATCTGCACCAAAAGAACATTTGTCATCTGAAAACGTGAACATTGCAACGTCGGCTGAAAATACATTGTTTCCAGACCAGACAGCTCCTGCAAAACTGAGATACAACTTACGTTCTCGCAATATGGACAAATAAAGCAGGAAACTGCCTATTTTCAGATTTGAATTTCCTATACATTGCCTCCAGCCAGGAAGTTTGCTAAAACTTTGTATTGTTTCTTTTTGTTTTAAAAATTGCCTTGCCGTCTGGGTAGCCGTAGGGTCGTGGCTGTGTGCCTAGTTGAATCTGCGGGGGTCAGACACAAGGTCGATCTTTCTGTTAGTTCTGGGAACTCCCAGGGCTGATAGAGGCATTTTCATCTACGTACACATCATCAGTGGTCGCGAACGGTCGTAGAAGATGGAGCTTCCTGTGCTGCAACGAGAAAATGTAATTTATGTTCGCAGAAATAGACTGTACAGAATACTTCACAGCAAATGCTTTCTAATGCAATGTGCAGTTACATTTTTAATTGTTTTGATAACGTTGGTGGGTGGAATCGTCTTTGGTGTACATTTGATTTTTATGCCAGTAACTACAGTATCTCCCCTTGATCCTACTACTTCTACGGTTTCTTCTATGCATTCTTTTCACTCATTTCCTGAACACGAACAAGCTCGACGCTCAGAATTTATTAACAATACATTTGTACAGCTCTTGCATCAACACCAACTGGTAGTTAATACTACAGACTGCTGGGTGTGTGGCTTGATACCTCACACTATGGATAAAGGCATTCCCTATCTAGTCTTGCCTTTTAGCTACAATGGATCATTCCAGGCCTTTCAGACCATTTTTTCATATGCCCTTAAGACCTATCCTCCGCGTCCACCACGGTCCACTAAATACAACTCAGCCAACAAAGCTTTAGTCCAGGGAATTATTGACATGATTAAAGACGTCAATAATACTCCATCTTACCCTAGAGATGAATTACGGGTGTATTTGAGTTGGAACTCTACAGAGTATCGCCTTAGTTTGGGAGAAAGCAAGCGTAAAAGCTCCACTTCAGTTTGGGTCGTGCCTCACCGAGGTCAGGTCTGTTTGCAAGGAAATGGGAGAAATCTGAGAGCTCAGCTAGGGAGGAGTGAGTGCGTTGAGACTTACGTATTTCCGTCTAACTCCTCCCCTGCCTTTCTGACTGCTAGGGGTACCTACTTCATCTGTCAGGACAGAGCATATACATGGCTGCCTGCTGACTTTTCAGGTTCATGTTATATTGCTCGATTGTTACCTCCGACATACACTGCTTCTTCAGATTATCACAAGACCAGAGTAGCAAGAGGTGTCTTCAGCAAGGAAGATACCGCTGGTCAAGAAGCTGGAGACTTTTTCAAAGGTTTCCTTCCGTTTTGGGGGCCTATGGCCAATAGTAGAAATCTACGTCAACTAACACGAGTAGTTGAATCTACGATTACGGAAACTGCTGGTGCCCTTAGTAACTTAACAGCTGAGCTTCAGGCGGATCGTCTCATGACGTTGCAGAACCGAATGGTTCTAGACGTAATACTTGCAGATCGAGGTGGGGTATGCAGAATGATCCAATCGAGCTGCTGTGTTTTTATTCCAAATAATGCTCCAACAGTCTATGAAGCGATCTCTAAACTACACAAGATTTCCGACTCTATACACGTAGATAAGGGAAACTGGTCCTTCATGGAGTGGTTTTGGACTCTGGTATCAGCGTGGGGATGGAAGGTTCTGATGGTCATTGGTGTCATCCTAGTATTTCTGTTCTCGTGCTGTCTTATTATCCAATGTGGTCCCGCTCTGTGTAGTCTCTGTGCTGCAACCTGTTTCAGAAAACCACCTGCATTAGGAGAAAAGGCACGAGACAGGATGATGATACAACAACATGTCACTGACCTAATGAGCATAGAATTAGACTCTGACTCTGATATAGACTGAGTAATTGCCTATGTAAGGGCAAAAGGAGGGTCTGAGGTTCCGTGACGATTTTACTCATGTTTGTAACATTGTCGTAAATACATAATTTTGGTATCAGTGAACCGCAAATGATCCATTTAGTATATCCTGGTGTTTTCGCTATGCTACGAGCAAGAGCACTCCTGTTACAAACACATTTCTGTTCTACCCATGGCATCCATCTTAGAACACGGAAGCCATTTTGTATTCCTTGCCCTCACATAGTCAATGGACACGCAATGACCTCTTTTCATTTAAGGACACGTAGGCTTTAACCGGCGACTCACCTTGCTAGTGACACGTGCACCTCAGGCCAGCAACGCTGTAGCAGCATGACTCGGCAAGAACTGCCTCCCCAGCCTGAGGCCAGTCCTGCTATACTGGTTCTTGTGTTCGTTGGCCTGATCATGATTAGGCGGCCGAAGCTGGTAACCGTGCCCATTTACGACCCACAAACATCTCTTATCCTGTCTTTCTATCTTCCACACCTGGCTCTGCTCCTTTCCTTCTGGGCCTTTATTAGGGGGAGGTAACGAAATTTACGATGAGGCGGTCCGGGTCTTGAATGAAGAATTGACATGGGATTATGATGGACTAGTGGGAACCCCTCATTCGTAATGTTTTGACATCAGATACTGTTGACGATTCCTGTGCAACGCCAAATATTTATTGTTTAAGACACGAATGTTTAGAACTGTGGTAACATGTAAAGAATTTGCCCCGAGCAGAATATTTAGTATATAAGGAACAACCCTCTTTGTACAAATTGAACAGGCTCCTAGACACTGCCCGTGTGCAGTTTCTGTGACTTCTGTGTCCCTGCAGTAATAAACCTTTGGTCTTTGACGCCACCATCGAGAAGCCCGTGTTTCTGTTTGTTTGTGCACCGAGACAGGTTGAACTCCGGGGTCTTCGGGTGTTTTCCCTGACACCTCTGGACGGAACCAAAAAGTCCAGAACTCCAATTTACGACCCACAAACATCTCTTATCCTGTCTTTCTATCTTCCACACCTGGCTCTGCTCCTTTCCTTCTGGGCCTTTATTAGGGGGAGGTAACGAAATTTACGATGAGGCGGTCCGGGTCTTGAATGAAGAATTGACATGGGATTATGATGGGCTAGTGGGAACCCCTCATTCGTAATGTTTTGACATCAGATACTGTTGACGATTCCTGTGCAACGCCAAATATTTATTGTTTAAGACACGAATGTTTAGAACTGTGGTAACATGTAAAGAATTTGCCCCGAGCAGAATATTTAGTATATAAGGAACAACCCTCTTTGTACAAATTGAACAGGCTCCTAGATACTGCCCATGTGTAGTTTCTGTGACTTCTGTGTCCCTGCAGTAATAAACCTTTGGTCTTTGACGCCACCATCGAGAAGCCCGTGTTTCTGTTTGTTTGTGCACCGAGACAGGTTGAACTCCGGGGTCTTCGGGTGTTTTCCCTGACACCTCTGGACGGAACCAAAAAGTCCAGAACTCCAAGGTGAACAGCTAGACAGTACCCTAACCAGAGAGAGCTGCTGTGCTGAACAGGGAGACAGTACCCTAACTAGAGAGAGCTGCTGTGGTGAACAGCTAGACAGTACCCTAACCAGAGAGAGCAGCTGTGGTGAACAGGGAGACAGTACCCTAACCAGAGAGAACTGCTGAGGTGAACAGCTAGACAGTACCCTAACCAGAGAGAGCAGCTGTGGTGAACAGGGAGACAGTGCCCTAACCAGAGAGAACTGCTGAGGTGAACAGCTAGACAGTACCCTAACCAGAGAGAGCAGCTGTGGTGAACAGGGAGACAGTACCCTAACCAGAGAGAGCAGCTGTGGTGAACAGGGAGACAGTACCCTAACCAGAGTGAACTGCTGAGGTGAACAGCTAGACAGTACCCTAACTAGAGAGAGCTGCTGTGCTGAACAGGGAGACAGTACCCTAACTAGAGAGAGCTGCTGTGGTGAACAGCTAGACAGTACCCTAACCAGAGAGAGCAGCTGTGGTGAACAGGGAGACAGTACCCTAACTAGAGAGAGCTGCTGTGGTGAACAACTAGACAGTACCCTAACCAGAGAGAGCAGCTGTGGTGAACAGGGAGACAGTACCCTAACCAGAGTGAACTGCTTAGGTGAACAGCTAGACAGTACCCTAACCAGAGAGAGCTGCTGTGCTGAACAGCTAGACAGTACCCTAACTAGAGAGAGCTGCTGTGGTGAACAGCTAGACAGTACCCTAACCAGAGAGAGCAGCTGTGGTGAACAGGGAGACAGTACCCTAACCAGAGTGAACTGCTGAGGTGAACAGCTAGACAGTACCCTAACCAGAGAGAGCTGCTGTGCTGAACAGCTAGACAGTACCCTAACTAGAGAGAGCTGCTGTGGTGAACAGCTAGACAGTACCCTAACCAGAGAGAGCAGCTGTGGTGAACAGGGAGACAGTACCCTAACCAGAGAGAGCTGCTGTGGTGAACAGCAAGACAATACCCTAACCAGAGAGAGCTGCTGTGCTGAACAGCTAGACAGTACCCTAACCAGAGAGAGCTGCTGTGGTGAACTGCTAGACAGTACCTTAACCAGAGAGAGCGGCTGTGGTGAACAGGGAGACAGTACCCTAACCAGAGAGAACTGCTGAGGTGAACAGCTAGACAGTACCCTAACCAGAGAGAGCAGCTGTGGTGAACAGGGAGACAGTACCCTAACCAGAGAGAACTGCTGAGGTGAACAGCTAGACAGTACCCTAACCAGAGAGAGCAGCTGTGGTGAACAGGGAGACAGTGCCCTAACCAGAGAGAGCTGCTGTGGTGAACAGCTAGACAGTATCTTAACCAGAGAGAGCGGCTGTGGTGAACAGGGAGACAGTACCCTAACCAGAGAGAACTGCTGAGGTGAACAGCTAGGCAGTACCCTAACCAGAGAGAGCTGCTGTGCTGAACAGCTAGACAGTACCCTAACCAGAGAGAGCTGCTGTGGTGAACAGCTAGACAGTACCCTAACCAGAGAGAGCAGCTGTGGTGAACAGCTAGACAGTACCCTAACCAGAGAGAGCTGCTGTGCTGAACAGCTAGACAGTTCCCTAACCAGAGAGAGCTGCTGTGGTGAACAGCTAGACAGTACCCTAACCAGAGAGAGCGGCTGTGGTGAACAGGGAGACAGTACCCTAACCAGAGAGAACTGCTGAGGTGAACAGCTAGACAGTACCCTAACCAGAGAGAGCAGCTGTGGTGAACAGGGAGACAGTACCCTAACCAGAGAGAACTGCTGAGGTGTACAGCTAGACAGTACCCTAACCAGAGAGAGCAGCTGTGGTGAACAGGGAGACAGTGCCCTAACCAGAGAGAACTGCTGAGGTGAACAGCTAGACAGTACCCTAACCAGAGAGAGCAGCTGTGGTGAACAGGGAGACAGTACCCTAACCAGAGAGAGCAGCTGTGGTGAACAGGGAGACAGTACCCTAACCAGAGTGAACTGCTGAGGTGAACAGCTAGACAGTACCCTAACTAGAGAGAGCTGCTGTGCTGAACAGGGAGACAGTACCCTAACTAGAGAGAGCTGCTGTGGTGAACAGCTAGACGGTACCCTAACCAGAGAGAGCAGCTGTGGTGAACAGGGAGACAGTACCCTAACTAGAGAGAGCTGCTGTGGTGAACAGCTAGACAGTACCCTAACCAGAGAGAGCAGCTGTGGTGAACAGGGAGACAGTACCCTAACCAGAGTGAACTGCTGAGGTGAACAGCTAGACAGTACCCTAACCAGAGAGAGCTGCTGTGCTGAACAGCTAGACAGTACCCTAACTAGAGAGAGCTGCTGTGGTGAACAGCTAGACAGTACCCTAACCAGAGAGAGCAGCTGTGGTGAACAGGGAGACAGTACCCTAACCAGAGTGAACTGCTGAGGTGAACAGCTAGACAGTACCCTAACCAGAGAGAGCTGCTGTGCTGAACAGCTAGACAGTACCCTAACTAGAGAGAGCTGCTGTGGTGAACAGCTAGACAGTACCCTAACCAGAGAGAGCAGCTGTGGTGAACAGGGAGACAGTACCCTAACTAGAGAGAGCTGCTGTGCTGAACAGCTAGACAGTACCCTAACCAGAGAGAGCTGCTGTGCTGAACAGCTAGACAGTACCCTAACTAGAGAGAGCTGCTGTGCTGAACAGCTAGACAGTACCCTAACTAGAGAGAGCTGCTGTGCTGAATAGGGAGACAGTACCCTAACTAGAGAGAGCTGCTGTGCTGAACAGCTAGACAGTACCCTAACCAGAGAGAGCTGCTGTGCTGAACAGCTAGACAGTACCCTAACTAGAGAGAGCTGCTGTGCTGAACAGCTAGACAGTACCCTAACTAGAGAGAGCTGCTGTGCTGAACAGGGAGACAGTACCCTAACTAGAGAGAGCTGCTGTGCTGAACAGCTAGACAGTACCCTAACCAGAGAGAGCTGCTGTGGTGAACAGCTAGACAGTACCCTAACCAGAGAGAGCAGCTGTGGTGAACAGGGAGACAGTACCCTAACTAGAGAGAGCTGCTGTGCTGAACAGCTAGACAGTACCCTAACCAGAGAGAGCTGCTGTGCTGAACAGCTAGACAGTACCCTAACTAGAGAGAGCTGCTGTGCTGAACAGCTAGACAGTACCCTAACTAGAGAGAGCTGCTGTGCTGAACAGGGAGACAGTACCCTAACTAGAGAGAGCTGCTGTGCTGAACAGCTAGACAGTACCCTAACCAGAGAGAGCTGCTGTGCTGAACAGCTAGACAGTACCCTAACTAGAGAGAGCTGCTGTGCTGAACAGCTAGACAGTACCCTAACTAGAGAGAGCTGCTGTGCTGAACAGGGAGACAGTACCCTAACTAGAGAGAGCTGCTGTGCTGAACAGCTAGACAGTACCCTGACCAGAGTGAACTGCTGAGGTGAACAGCTAGACAGTACCCTAACCAGAGAGAGCTGCTGTGCTGAACAGCTAGACAGTACCCTAACTAGAGAGAGCTGCTGTGGTGAACAGCTAGACAGTACCCTAACCAGAGAGAGCAGCTGTGGTGATCAGGGAGACAGTACCCTAACCAGAGTGAACTGCTGAGGTGAACAGCTAGACAGTACCCTAACCAGAGAGAGCTGCTGTGCTGAACAGCTAGACAGTACCCTAACCAGAGAGAGCAGCTGTGGTGAACAGGGAGACAGTACCCTAACCAGAGAGAGCAGCTGTGGTGAACAGGGAGACAGTACCCTAAACAGAGAAAGCTGCTGTGCTGAACAGCTAGACAGTGCCCTCACCCGAGAGAGCTGCTGTGGTGAACAGCGAGACAATACCCTAACCAGAGAGAGCTGCTGTGGTGAACAGCTAGACAGTACCCTAACCAGAGAGAGCTGCTGTGCTGAACAGCTAGACAGTACCCTAACTAGAGAGAGCTGCTGTGCTGAACAGGGAGACAGTACCCTAACTAGAGAGAGCTGCTGTGCTGAACAGCTAGACAGTACCCTAACCAGAGTGAACTGCTGAGGTGAACAGCTAGACAGTACCCTAACCAGAGAGAGCTGCTGTGCTGAACAGCTAGACAGTACCCTAACTAGAGAGAGCTGCTGTGGTGAACAGCTAGACAGTACCCTAACCAGAGAGACCAGCTGTGGTGAACAGGGAGACAGTACCCTAACCAGAGTGAACTGCTGAGGTGAACAGCTAGACAGTACCCTAACCAGAGAGAGCTGCTGTGCTGAACAGCTAGACAGTACCCTAACCAGAGAGAGCAGCTGTGGTGAACAGGGAGACAGTACCCTAACTAGAGAGAGCTGCTGTGGTGAACAGCTAGACAGTACCCTAACTAGAGAGAGCTGCTGTGCTGAACAGGGAGACAGTACCCTAACTAGAGAGAGCTGCTGTGGTGAACAGGGAGACAGTACCCTAACTAGAGAGAGCTGCTGTGCTGAACAGCTAGACAGTACCCTAACTAGAGAGAGCTGCTGTGGTGAACAGCTAGACAGTACCCTAACTAGAGAGAGCTGCTGTGCTGAACAGGGAGACAGTACCCTAACTAGAGAGAGCTGCTGTGCTGAACAGCTAGACAGTACCCTAACCAGAGAGAGCTGCTGTGGTGAACAGCTAGACAGTACCCTAACTAGAGAGAGCTGCTGTGCTGAACAGCTAGACAGTACCCTAACCAGAGAGAGCTGCTGTGGTGAACAGCTAGACAGTGCCCTCACCCGAGAGAGCTGCTGTGGTGAACAGCGAGACAGTACCCTAACCAGAGAGAGCTGCTGTGGTGAACAGCTAGACAGTGCCCTCACCCGAGAGAGCTGCTGTGGTGAACAGCGAGACAGTACCCTAACCAGAGAGAGCTGCTGTGGTGAACAGCTAGACAGTGCCCTCACCCGAGAGAGCTGCTGTGCTGAACAGCTAGACAGTACCCTAACCAGAGAGAGCTGCTGTGGTGAACAGCTAGACAGTACCCTAACTAGAGAGAGCTGCTGTGCTGAACAGCTAGACAGTACCTTAACCAGAGAGAGCTGCTGTGGTGAACAGCTAGACAGTACCCTAACCAGAGAGAGCTGCTGTGGTGAACAGCGAGACAATACCCTAACCAGAGAGAGTTGCTGTGATGAACAGCTAGACAGTACCCTAACCAGAGAGAGCTGCTGTGGTGAACAGCGAGACAATACCCTAACCAGAGAGAGCTTCTGTGGTGAACAGCTAGACAGTACCCTAACTAGAGAGAGCTGCTGTGCTGAACAGCTAGACAGTACCCTAACCAGAGAGAGCTGCTGTGGTGAACAGCTAGACAGTGCCCTCACCCGAGAGAGCTGCTGTGGTGAACAGCGAGACAGTACCCTAACCAGAGAGAGCTGCTGTGCTGAACAGCTAGACAGTACCCTAACCAGAGAGAGCTGCTGTGGTGAACATCTAGACAGTGCCCTCACCCGAGAGAGCTGCTGTGGTGAACAGCGAGACAGTACCCTCACCAGAGAGAGCTGCTGTGCTGAACAGGGAGACAGTACCCTAACCAGAGAGAGCTGCTGTGGTGAACAGGGAGACAGTATCCTAACTAGAGAGAGCTGCTGTGGTGAACAGCGAGACAGTACCCTAACCAGAGAGAGCTGCTGAGGTGAACAGCTAGACAGTACCCTAACTAGAGAGAGCTGCTGTGCTGAACAGGGAGACAGTACCCTAACTAGAGAGAGCTGCTGTGCTGAACAGGGAGACAGTACCCTAACTAGAGAGAGCTGCTGTGGTGAACAGCGAGACAGTACCCTAACTAGAGAGAGCTGCTGTGCTGAACAGGGAGACAGTACCCTAACCAGAGAGAGCTGCTGTGCTGAACAGCTAGACAGTACCCTAACTAGAGAGAGCTGCTGTGCTGAACAGGGAGACAGTACCCTAACTAGAGAGAGCTGCTGTGCTGAACAGCTAGACAGTACCCTAACCAGAGAGAGCTGCTGTGGTGAACAGCTAGACAGTACCCTAACTAGAGAGAGCTGCTGTGCTGAACAGGGAGACAGTACCCTAACTAGAGAGAGCTGCTGTGGTGAACAGGGAGACAGTACCCTAACTAGAGAGAGCTGCTGTGCTGAACAGCTAGACAGTACCCTAACTAGAGAGAGCTGCTGTGGTGAACAGCTAGACAGTACCCTAACTAGAGAGAGCTGCTGTGCTGAACAGGGAGACAGTACCCTAACTAGAGAGAGCTGCTGTGCTGAACAGCTAGACAGTACCCTAACCAGAGAGAGCTGCTGTGGTGAACAGCTAGACAGTACCCTAACTAGAGAGAGCTGCTGTGCTGAACAGCTAGACAGTACCCTAACCAGAGAGAGCTGCTGTGGTGAACAGCTAGACAGTGCCCTCACCCGAGAGAGCTGCTGTGGTGAACAGCGAGACAGTACCCTAACCAGAGAGAGCTGCTGTGGTGAACAGCTAGACAATGCCCTCACCCGAGAGAGCTGCTGTGGTGAACAGCGAGACAGTACCCTAACCAGAGAGAGCTGCTGTGGTGAACAGCTAGACAGTGCCCTCACCCGAGAGAGCTGCTGTGCTGAACAGCTAGACAGTACCCTAACCAGAGAGAGCTGCTGTGGTGAACAGCTAGACAGTACCCTAACTAGAGAGAGCTGCTGTGCTGAACAGCTAGACAGTACCCTAACCAGAGAGAGCTGCTGTGGTGAACAGCTAGACAGTACCCTAACCAGAGAGAGCTGCTGTGGTGAACAGCGAGACAATACCCTAACCAGAGAGAGCTGCTGTGATGAACAGCTAGACAGTACCCTAACCAGAGAGAGCTGCTGTGGTGAACAGCGAGACAATACCCTAACCAGAGAGAGCTTCTGTGGTGAACAGCTAGACAGTACCCTAACTAGAGAGAGCTGCTGTGCTGAACAGCTAGACAGTACCCTAACCAGAGAGAGCTGCTGTGGTGAACAGCTAGACAGTGCCCTCACCCGAGAGAGCTGCTGTGGTGAACAGCGAGACAGTACCCTAACCAGAGAGAGCTGCTGTGCTGAACAGCTAGACAGTACCCTAACCAGAGAGAGCTGCTGTGGTGAACATCTAGACAGTGCCCTCACCCGAGAGAGCTGCTGTGGTGAACAGCGAGACAGTACCCTAACTAGAGAGAGCTGCTGTGCTGAACAGGGAGACAGTACCCTAACCAGAGAGAGCTGCTGTGCTGAACAGCTAGACAGTACCCTAACTAGAGAGAGCTGCTGTGCTGAACAGGGAGACAGTACCCTAACTAGAGAGAGCTGCTGTGCTGAACAGCTAGACAGTACCCTAACCAGAGAGAGCTGCTGTGGTGAACAGCTAGACAGTACCCTAACTAGAGAGAGCTGCTGTGCTGAACAGGGAGACAGTACCCTAACTAGAGAGAGCTGCTGTGGTGAACAGGGAGACAGTACCCTAACTAGAGAGAGCTGCTGTGCTGAACAGCTAGACAGTACCCTAACTAGAGAGAGCTGCTGTGGTGAACAGCTAGACAGTACCCTAACTAGAGAGAGCTGCTGTGCTGAACAGGGAGACAGTACCCCAACTAGAGAGAGCTGCTGTGCTGAACAGCTAGACAGTACCCTAACCAGAGAGAGCTGCTGTGGTGAACAGCTAGACAGTACTCTAACTAGAGAGAGCTGCTGTGCTGAACAGCTAGACAGTACCCTAACCAGAGAGAGCTGCTGTGGTGAACAGCTAGACAGTGCCCTCACCCGAGAGAGCTGCTGTGGTGAACAGCGAGACAGTACCCTAACCAGAGAGAGCTGCTGTGGTGAACAGCTAGACAGTGCCCTCACCCGAGAGAGCTGCTGTGGTGAACAGCGAGACAGTACCCTAACCAGAGAGAGCTGCTGTGGTGAACAGCTAGACAGTGCCCTCACCCGAGAGAGCTGCTGTGCTGAACAGCTAGACAGTACCCTAACCAGAGAGAGCTGCTGTGGTGAACAGCTAGACAGTACCCTAACTAGAGAGAGCTGCTGTGCTGAACAGCTAGACAGTACCCTAACCAGAGAGAGCTGCTGTGGTGAACAGCTAGACAGTACCCTAACCAGAGAGAGCTGCTGTGGTGAACAGCGAGACAATACCCTAACCAGAGAGAGCTGCTGTGATGAACAGCTAGACAGTACCCTAACCAGAGAGAGCTGCTGTGGTGAACAGCGAGACAATACCCTAACCAGAGAGAGCTTCTGTGGTGAACAGCTAGACAGTACCCTAACTAGAGAGAGCTGCTGTGCTGAACAGCTAGACAGTACCCTAACCAGAGAGAGCTGCTGTGGTGAACAGCTAGACCGTGCCCTCACCCGAGAGAGCTGATGTGGTGAACAGCGAGACAGTACCCTAACCAGAGAGAGCTGCTGTGCTGAACAGCTAGACAGTACCCTAACCAGAGAGAGCTGCTGTGGTGAACAGCTAGACAGTGCCCTCACCCGAGAGAGCTGCTGTGGTGAACAGCGAGACAGTACCCTCACCAGAGAGAGCTGCTGTGCTGAACAGGGAGACAGTACCCTAACCAGAGAGAGCTGCTGTGGTGAACAGGGAGACAGTACCCTAACTAGAGAGAGCTGCTGTGGTGAACAGCGAGACAGTACCCTAACCAGAGAGAGCTGCTGAGGTGAACAGCTAGACAGTACCCTAACTAGAGAGAGCTGCTGTGCTGAACAGGGAGACAGTACCCTAACTAGAGAGAGCTGCTGTGCTGAACAGGGAGACAGTACCCTAACCAGAGAGAGCTGCTGTGCTGAACAGGGAGACAGTACCCTAACCAGAGAGAGCTGCTGTGCTGAACAGGGAGACAGTACCCTAACTAGAGAGAGCTGCTGTGGTGAACAGCTAGACAGTACCCTAACTAGAGAGAGCTGCTGTGCTGAACAGGGAGACAGTACCCTAACTAGAGAGAGCTGCTGTGGTGAACAGCGAGACAGTACCCTAACTAGAGAGAGCTGCTGTGCTGAACAGGGAGACAGTACCCTAACCAGAGAGAGCTGCTGTGCTGAACAGCTAGACAGTACCCTAACCAGAGAGAGCTGCTGTGGGGGACAGCTAGACAGTACCCTAACCAGAGAGAGCTGCTGTGCTGAACAGGGAGACAGTACCCTAACCAGAGAGAGCTGCTGTGGTGAACAGCTAGACAGTACCCTAACCAGAGAGAGCTGCTGTGGTGAACAGCGAGACAATACCCTAACCAGAGAGAGCTGCTGTGATGAACAGCTAGACAGTACCCTAACCAGAGAGAGCTGCTGTGGTGAACAGCGAGACAATACCCTAACCAGAGAGAGCTTCTGTGGTGAACAGCTAGACAGTACCCTAACTAGAGAGAGCTGCTGTGCTGAACAGCTAGACAGTACCCTAACCAGAGAGAGCTGCTGTGGTGAACAGCTAGACAGTGCCCTCACCCGAGAGAGCTGCTGTGGTGAACAGCGAGACAGTACCCTAACCAGAGAGAGCTGCTGTGCTGAACAGCTAGACAGTACCCTAACCAGAGAGAGCTGCTGTGGTGAACATCTAGACAGTGCCCTCACCCGAGAGAGCTGCTGTGGTGAACAGCGAGACAGTACCCTAACTAGAGAGAGCTGCTGTGCTGAACAGGGAGACAGTACCCTAACCAGAGAGAGCTGCTGTGCTGAACAGCTAGACAGTACCCTAACTAGAGAGAGCTGCTGTGCTGAACAGGGAGACAGTACCCTAACTAGAGAGAGCTGCTGTGCTGAACAGGGAGACAGTACCCTAACCAGAGAGAGCTGCTGTGCTGAACAGGGAGACAGTACCCTAACCAGAGAGAGCTGCTGTGCTGAACAGGGAGACAGTACCCTAACTAGAGAGAGCTGCTGTGGTGAACAGCTAGACAGTACCCTAACTAGAGAGAGCTGCTGTGCTGAACAGGGAGACAGTACCCTAACTAGAGAGAGCTGCTGTGGTGAACAGCGAGACAGTACCCTAACTAGAGAGAGCTGCTGTGCTGAACAGGGAGACAGTACCCTAACCAGAGAGAGCTGCTGTGCTGAACAGCTAGACAGTACCCTAACCAGAGAGAGCTGCTGTGGGGGACAGCTAGACAGTACCCTAACCAGAGAGAGCTGCTGAGGTGAACAGATAGACAGTACCCTAACCAGAGAGAACTGCTGAGGTGAACAGCTAGACAGTACCCTAACCAGAGAGAGCTGCTGTGCTGAACAGCTAGACAGTACCCTAACCAGAGAGAACTGCTGAGGTGAACAGCTAGACAGTACCCTAACCAGAGAGAGCTGCTGTGCTGAACAGGGAGACAGTACCCTAACCAGAGAGAGCTGCTGTGGTGAACAGCTAGACAGTACCCTAACCAGAGAGAGCTGCTGTGGTGAACAGCTAGACAGTACCCTAACCAGAGAGAGCTGCTGTGGGGGACAGCTAGACAGTACCCTAACCAGAGAGAGCTGCTGTGGTGAACAGCTAGACAGTACCCTAACCAGAGAGAGCTGCTGTGCTGAACAGCTAGACAGTGCCCTAAACAGAGAGAGCTGGTGCGGCTGATCTATGGGCCGGCTTGTCCATCCTGACCCTCTCATGGTCAGCCAGTAACCCGCTGTCTCTGTTCTTCATCCTTGCGCAGTGATGAGACTGGGTGAACCTCGCAGGGTGCAGTGAGCCTTGGGTGGGGGGTCACCGACTCGGGAGAGCTCATTCGGGCCCACGCATGCTTTTCACAGTCCAGTCCCATCATCCCTCCATCTCATCTCCCAGCTAGCCTGCTTGGCTCCGGTGAACCTGCCGGCTCCGCTCTGAGCCTGAAACAAGACCAGAAACCAGCTGAAACTGAAGACCGCGCGCCGTTCGCCCCCGAGGCTTTCACTGTGTAAATTGTGCACAGTTCCGGTTGGTGAACCCGGATGTGATGACATCAGAAACAATTGGCGACCAAGTCCTCACATTCCAGTGTCTACAACTTGGAAATGTGTGCAGTTGTAGCCCTGGCAGTCACTGCGCTGTGTGCAGATGGTAGTTTGCACCTGCACAATTTACCCCCGTGATTAGGGGACCCCTTGCAATCAGACCCTGTGAAATAAGAAATACCACCCTTGCTATATAGTATTCAACAGGAGTTATTGACCTGGAAGGTTCTGAGTCAGAGATATCGTCCACACAGTAAGTAGCCGGACCGGCGCCACTGCACCTGTTGCACCAATGACAGTTACAGCCCTGTGGACCCCGCACTGAGCGCTCGTTGCATCAGTGGGGAGGGGCCCCGCGGAGGGGTTCACTCTCAGAATGTAAGGCACCGGGACAGGGGCAGGGGGACTCACTTGTGTGTTTATATATCATATATAATGCTTGAAAATAGTTTAAACCACTGACAAATGCTGATTCCAACCCGAGGCCCCTCTTACTCAAATCAGTACCGGCCCCTCCTCCTGGAAAGACACCACCTAGAACTGCCAGGGGAGGCGAGGCCCCCTCCCGGAGGGAACACAAGCAACCTCAGACCAGCTTCTTGGCCTCATCAGTGAGGTATAGCTCGGATCCCCCAACAGAGGCTTCATCAGTGAGGTATAGCTTGGATCCTGTGACACAGTGAGGCCTCATCAGTGAGGCATAACCTAGATACTGTGACACAGTGAGGCTTCATCAGTGAGGTATAGCTTGGATCCTCTGACGCAGTTTGGCCTCAACCGTGAGGTATAGCTTGGATCCTGTGACACAGTGAGGCCTCCTCAGTGAGGTATAGCTTGGATCCTGTGACACAGTGAGGCCTCATCAGTGAGGTATAGCTTGGATCCTGTGACACAGTGAGGCCTCATTAGTGAGGTATAGCTTGGATCCGCTGACGCAGTGAGGCCTCATCAGTGAGGTATAGCTTGGATCCTGTGACACAGTGAGGCCTCATCAGTGAGATATAGCTTGGATCCTGTGACACAGTGAGGCCTCATCAGTGATGTTTAGCTCGGATCCTGTGACACAGTGAGGCCTCATCAGTGAGGTATAGCTTGGATCCTGTGACACAGTGATGCCTCATTAGTGAGGTATAGCTTGGATCCTGTGACACAGTGAGGCCTCATCAGTGAGGTATAGCTTGGATCCTGTGACACAGTGAGGCCTCATCAGTGAGGTATAGCTTGGATCCTGTGACACAGTGAGTCCTCATCAGTGATGTTTAGCTCGGATCCTGTGACACAGTGAGGCCTCATCAGTGAGGTATAGCTTGGATCCTGTGACACAGTGAGGCCTCATCAGTGATGTTTAGCTCGGATCCTGTGGCACAGTGAGGCCTCATCAGTGAGGTATAGCTTGGATCCTGTGACACAGTGAGGCCTCATCAGTGAGGTATAGCTTGGATCCTCTGACGATGTGAGGCCTCATCAGTGAGGTATAGCTTGGATACTGTGACACAGTGAGGCCTCATCAGTGATGTGGGAGAGGTGTGGCGCCGCGGCCAGGGCGACTGACGCTGGAATCTGGGGACCACGGTTCGATCCCCGGCTCCGGCGGCAGGTTAGCCCAGCACCATGTGACTCTGGGCAATAGCTCGCTTAATCTTCCCGACGGCCCCCCAGCGCCTAGAGACCCTTACGGGTGATTGTGCGCTTTACAAATGTGGATTTATTATTATTATTATTATTGTGACACAGTGAGGCCTCATCAGTGAGATATAGCTTGGATCCTGTGACACAGTGAGGCCTCATCAGTGATGTTTAGCTCGGATCCTGTGACACAGTGAGGCCTCATCAGTGAGGTATAGCTTGGATCCTGTGACACAGTGAGGCCTCATTAGTGAGGTATAGCTTGGATCCTGTGACACAGTGAGGCCTCATCAGTGAGGTATAGCTTGGATCCTGTGACACAGTGAGGCCTCATCAGTGAGGTATAGCTTGGATCCTGTGACACAGTGAGTCCTCATCAGTTATGTTTAGCTCGGATCCTGTGACACAGTGAGGCCTCATCAGTGAGGTATAGCTTGGATCCTGTGACACAGTGAGGCCTCATCAGTGATGTTTAGCTCGGATCCTGTGGCACAGTGAGGCCTCATCAGTGAGGTATAGCTTGGATCCTGTGACACAGTGAAGCCTCATCAGTGAGGTATAGCTTGGATCCTCTGACGATGTGAGGCCTCATCAGTGAGGTATAGCTTGGATACACTGACACAGAGGCCTCATCAGTGAGGTATAGCTTGGATACTGTGACACCGTGAGGCCTCATCCGTGATGTTTAGCTTGGATCCTGTGACACAGTGAGGCCTCATCAGTGAGGTATAGCTTGGATACTGTGACACAGTGTGGCCTCATCAGTGAGGTATAGCTTGGATCCTGTCACACAGTGAGGACTCATCAGTGATATTTAGCTCGGATCCTGTGACACAGTGAGGCCTCATCAGTGAGGTATAGCTTGGATCCTGTGACACAGTGAGGCCTCATCAGTGATGTTTAGCTCGGATCCTGTGACACAGTGAGGCCTCATCAGTGAGTTATAGCTTGGATCCTGTGACACAGTGAGGCCTCATCAGTGAGGTATAGCTTGGATCCTGTGACACAGTGAGGCCTCATCAGTGAGGTATATCTTGGATCCTGTGACACAGTGAGGCCTCATCAGTGATGTTTAGCTCGGATCCTGTGACACAGTGAGGCCTCATCAGTGAGGTATAGCTTGGATCCTGTGACACAGTGAGGCCTCATCAGTGATGTTTAGCTCGGATCCTGTGACACAGTGAGGCCTCATCAGTGAGGTATAGCTTGGATCCTGTGACACAGTGAGGCCTCATTAGTGAGGTATAGCTTGGATCCTGTGACACAGTGAGGCCTCATCAGTGAGGTATAGCTTGGATCCTGTGACACAGTGAGGCCTCATCAGTGAGGTATAGCTTGGATCCTGTGACACAGTGAGGCCTCATCAGTGAGATATAGCTTGGATCCTGTGACACAGTGAGGCCTCATCAGTGATGTTTAGCTCGGATCCTGTGACAGAGTGAGGCCTCATCAGTGAGGTATAGCTTGGATCCTGTGACACAGTGAGGCCTCATTAGTGAGGTATAGCTTGGATCCTGTTACACAGTGAGGCCTCATCAGTGAGGTATAGCTTGGATCCTGTGACACAGTGAGGCCTCATCAGTGAGGTATAGCTTGGATCCTGTGACACAGTGAGGCCTCATCAGTGAGGTATAGCTTGGATCCTGTGACACAGTGAGGCCTCATCAGTGATGTTTAGCTCGGATCTTGTGACACAGTGAGGCCTCATCAGTGAGGTATAGCTTGGATCCTGTGACACAGTAAGGCCTCTTCAGTGATGTTTAGCTCGGATCCTGTGACACAGTGAGCCCTCATCAGTGAGGTATAGCTTGGATCCTGTGACACAGTGAGGCCTCATCAGTGAGGTATAGCTTGGATCCTCTGACGATGTGAGGCCTCATCAGTGAGGTATAGCTTGGATCCTGTGACACAGTGAGGCCTCATCAGTGAGGTATAGCTTGGATCCGCTGACGCAGTGAGGCCTCATCAGTGAGGTATAGCTTGGATCCTGTGACACAGTGAGGCCTCATCAGTGAGATATAGCTTGGATCCTGTGACACAGTGAGGCCTCATCAGTGATGTTTAGCTCGGATCCTGTGACACAGTGAGGCCTCATCAGTGAGGTATAGCTTGGATCCTGTGACACAGTGAGGACTCATTAGTGAGGTATAGCTTGGATCCTGTGACACAGTGAGGCCTCATCAGTGAGGTATAGCTTGGATCCTGTGACACAGTGAGGCCTCATCAGTGAGGTATAGCTTGGATCCTGTGACACAGTGAGGCCTCATCAGTGATGTTTAGCTCGGATCCTGTGACACAGTGAGGCCTCAGTGAGGCCTCATCAGTGATGTTTAGCTCGGATCCTGTGACACAGTGAGCCCTCATCAGTGAGGTATAGCTTGGATCCTGTGACACAGTGAGGCCTCATCAGTGAGGTATAGCTTGGATCCTCTGACGATGTGAGGCCTCATCAGTGAGGTATAGCTTGGATACACTGACACAGAGGCCTCATCAGTGAGGTATAGCTTGGATACTGTGACACAGTGAGCCCTCATCCGTGATGTTTAGCTTGGATCCTGTGACACAGTGAGGCCTCATCAGTGAGGTATAGCTTGGATACTGTGACACAGTGAGGCCTCATCAGTGAGGTATAGCTTGGATCCTGTGACACAGTGAGGCCTCATCAGTGATATTTAGCTCGGATCCTGTGACACAGTGAGGCCTCATCAGTGAGGTATAGCTTGGATCCTGTGACACAGTGAGGCCTCATCAGTGATGTTTAGCTCGGATCCTGTGACACAGTGAGGCCTCATCAGTGAGTTATAGCTTGGATCCTGTGACACAGTGAGGCCTCATCAGTGAGGTATAGCTTGGATCCTGTGACACAGTGAGGCCTCATCAGTGAGGTTTAGCTTGGATCCTGTGACACAGTGAAGCCTCATCAGTGAGGTATAACTTGGATCCTGTGACGCAGTGAGGCCTCATCAGTGAGGCTTAGCTCGGATCCTGTGACACAGTGAGGCCTCATCAGTGAGGTATAGCTTGGATCCTGTGACACAGTGAGGCCTCATCACTGAGGTATAGCTTGGATCCTGTGACACAGTTAGGCCTCATCAGTGAGGTATATCTTGGATCCTCTGACGCTGTGAGGCCTCATCAGTGAGGTATAGCTTGGATCCTGTGATACAGTGAGGCCTCATCAGTGAGGTATAGCTTGGATCCTGTGATACAGTGAGGCCTCATCAGTGAGGTATAGCTTGGATCCTGTGACACAGTGAGGCCTCATCACTGAGATATAGCTTGGATCCTGTGACACAGTGAGCCCTCATCAGTGAAGTATAGCTTGGATCCTGTGACACAGTGAGGCCTCATCACTGAGGTATAGCTTGGATCCTGTGACACAGTTAGGCCTCATCAGTGAGGTATATCTTGGATCCTCTGACGCTGTGAGGCCTCATCAGTGAGGTATAGCTTGGATCCTGTGACACAGTGAGGCCTCATCGGTGATGTATAGCTTGGATACTGTGACACAGTTAGGCCTCATCAGTGAGGTATACCTTGGATCCTGTGCTGTTAAGACTGATGAAAAGTTCTCACTCCATTGAAAGCCGGATCAGGTGCGGAGGCACTCAAACCATAGGATTTGCTTCTCCACTCTTTGAAGGCCATCCTTCACAGCCCCTCTTTAGAAAGGCACTAAAAACTCATCTTTGTGTCTCAGTGTCGGAGTGATGTTGTTGCTAGACCTAGGGGCGTCTTCAGGGCCGGGACACTCTGTTGAGTAGCTGTGCGCTTTATAAATCTGTCATACGTTAATTCATTCATAGTATTTTGAAGTGGACGGTTGCCCTTTGAGTACAAAACCTATGCTAGACGTCACACACACACCTTTGCAGTCTGGCGCAAAGGTGCGCCACTGGATTCAAGCTATCCTGGCTCATGAAGGGTGAAACCCAGAAACTGGTCCTAGGAAGCTTGTTTCTGGTCCAGGGAGGACCAAGCTTGGCAGTTCGGTTTGAACTGTTCCCATGAGGCACAGGGTCAAGAATGATTTTCATATGGCCAAGTATAAACTAGGGTGGCATGGTGAGCAAAAGATTGATGGATTTAACCCAGATCTCTTGACTGGGGGTGGATGTTTTGATTTGTTCTGCATTCCATCCATCAATTGTGTGTCTTTTGGGTTTATGACGCTAGGCAGCCTGTGTGCCTGTGTGCCTGCCCTCAGATAGGGCTCTGCGCTGCTCTGTCCCCCAGCTCAACGCAGCACGCCAGCTTTTGTTGCTGCGCTGCAGTGCGCTACTTTCTATGAAATGCGACACAGTCCATTCGTTCGAGTTTTTTAGCAATGGCCCAGTCGGCTCCCACAGTTATCGCTCTGCAGATGCCCCAGTTTAGCTGTAACCTTCTGCCTCTGGGCGCTGTAGAGTTAAACAGCCACCCCGGAGCTCAAGCGGCCTACATGTGAACCTGAAATGAATATTAGATGATGAACATTTGTCCCTGGGGGGGTGAGAGGTTCGCTGAGGCTCACAGCTGCTGCCCGATCCGTGGGTCCACCCTCCCGCCTTTCCAGGCCAAGCCCCGGCGGATAAGGACTCGCCAAAACCAAGCGCCCCGCTTTGGGTATTGATCTTAGGAAGGGCAGACCGTGGTCTAATTTATACATTGTATTGATTCCACAAATCAGCTCTCGCCGCAGCGTGTCCACCCGTGACTCTGTGTGTCCACTCTCAGCGTGGACACACATCACTCTCAGCCTGACCACCGATCTATCTCAGTTTGTCCACCTATCACCATGGACAGACATCACTCTCAGCGTGTCCACCCATCACCCTCAGTGAGTCCACCCCTCACTCTCAGGGTGTCCACCCCTCACTCTCAGGGTGTCCACCCCTCACCCTCAGTGTGTCCACCCCTCACTCTCAGGGTGTCCACCCCTCACTCTCACCATGTCCACCCCTCACTCTCAGTGTGTCCACCCATCACTCTCTGTGTGTCCACCCATCACTCTCAGTGTGTCCACCCCTCACTCTCACCGTGTCCACCCCTCACTCTCAGTGTGTCCACCCATCACTCTCAGTGTGCCCACCCATCACCCTCTGTGTGTCCACCCATCACTCTCAGTGTGTCCACCCCTCACTCTCACCGTGTCCACCCCTCACTCTCAGTGTGTCCACCCATCACTCTCAGTGTGTCCACCCATCACTCTGTGTGTCCACCCATCACTCTGTGTGTCCACCCATCACTCTCAGTGTGCCACCCATCACTCTCTGTGTGTCCACCCATCACTCTCAGTGTGCCCACCCATCACTCTCAGTGTGTCCACCCATCACTCTCAGTGTGCCCACCCATCACTCTCACCGTGTCCACCCCTGACTCTGTGTGTCCACCCATCACTCTCACCGTGTCCACCCCTGACTCTCAGTGTGTCCACCCATCACTCTCACCGTGTCCACCCCTCACTCTCACCGTGTCCACCCCTCACTCTCACCGTGTCCACCCCTCACTCTCACCGTGTCCACCCATCACCCTCAGTGTGTCCACCCATCACTCTCAGTGTGTCCACCCATCACTCTGTGTGTCCACCCATCACCCTCAGTGTGTCCACCCATCACTCTCAGTGTGTCCACCCATCACCCTCAGTGTGTCCACCCATCACCCTCAGTGTGTCCACCCATCACCCTCAGTGTGTCCACCCATCACTCTCAGTGTGTCCACCCATCACTCTGTGTGTCCACCCATAACTCTGTGTGTCCACCCATCACTCTCAGTGTGCCCACCCATCACTCTCAGTGTTTCCACCCATCACTCTCAGTGTGTCCACCCATCACTCTCACAGTGTCCACCCCTGACTCTCAGTGTGCCCACCCATCACTCTCAGTGTGTCCATCACTCACAGAGTTATGGTGTGTCCACTCAGCATGCCTACCTATCACTTTCAGCGAGTCCACCCAATACCCTCAGTGTATCTACCTGTCAGCCAGGACACCCATCACTCTCAGCGTGGACATGTAACACTCTAAGCGTGTCCACCCATCAGTATATTCACCCAGCACTCTCGTGTCTACTCATCATCCTCCGCATGTCCACCCCTCACCCTCAGCGTGTCCACCCCTCACTCTCATCGTGTCCACCCCTCACTCTCAGCGCGTCTACCCCCTCCCTCTCAGCGTGTCCACCATCTCACTCTCACCGTGTCCACCCCTCACTCTCAGCGTGTCCACCCCTCACTCTCAGCGTGTCCACCCCCTCACTCTCAGCGTGTCCACCCCTCACTCTCAGCATGTCCACCCTCACTCTCAGTGTGTCCACCACTCACTCTCAGCGTGTCCACCCCTCACTCTCAGCGTGTCCACCCCTCACTCTCAGCATGTCCACCCCTCACTCTCAGCGGGTCCACCCCTCACTCTCAGCGGGTCCACCCCTCACTCTCAGCGTTGTAACCCCTCACTCTCAGCGTGTCCACCCCTCACTCTCAGCGTGTCCACCCCTCACTCTCAGCGTGTCCACCCCTCACTCTCAGCGTGTCCACCCCCTCACTCTCACCGTGTCCACCCCTCACTCTCATCGTGTCCACCCCTCACTCTCAGTGTATCCACCCCATCACTCTCAGCGTGTCCGCCCCTCACTCTCAGCGTGTCCACCCCTCACTCTCAGCATTGTAACCCCTCACTCTCAGCGTGTCCACCCCTCACTCTCAGCGTGTCCACCCCTCACTCTCATCGTATCAACCCCGCACTCTCAGCGTGTCCACCCCTCACTCTCAGCGTGTCCACCCGTCACTCTCAACATGTCCACCCCTCACTCTAAGCCTGTCCACCTCTCAGTCTTCGTGTGTACACCCCTCACTTTCAGCGTGTACAACCCTCACTCTCAGCATGTCCACCCCTCACTCTCAGCGTGTCCACCCCTCACTCTCAGCGTGTCCACCCCTCACTTTTAGCGTGTCCACCCCTCACTCTTAGCGTGTCCACCCCTCACTCTCAGCGTGTCCACCCCTCACTCTCAGCGTGTCCACCCGTCACTCTCAGCGTGTCCACCCCTCACTCTCAGCATGTTCACCTCTCAGTCTCCGTGTGTACACCCCTCACTCTCAGCGTGTACACCCCTCACTCTCAGCATGTCCACCCCTCACTCTCAGCATGTCCACCCCTCACTCTCAGCGTGTCTACCCCTCACTCTCAGCGTGTCCACCCATCACTCTCAGCGTGTCCACCCCTCACTCTCAGCGTGTCCACCCCTCACTCTCAGCATGTCCACCCCTCACTCTCAGCCTGTCTACCCCTCACTCTCAGCCTGTCTACCCCTCACTCTCAGCGTGTCCACCCCTCACTCTCAGCAGGTCCACCCCTCACTCTCAGCGTGTCCACCCCTCACTCTCAGCGTGTCCACCCCTCACTCTCAGCGTGTCCACCCCTCACTCTCAGCGTTGTAACCCCTTACTCTCAGCATGTCCACCTCTCAGTCTCTGTGTGTACACCCCTCACTCTCAGCGTGTACACCCCTCACTCTCAGCATGTCCACCCCTCACTCTCAGCATGTCCACCCCTCACTCTCAGCGTGTCTACCCCTCACTCTCAGCGTGTCCACCCGTCACTCTCAGCGTGTCCACCCCTCACTCTCAGCGTGTCCACCCCTCACTCTCAGCGTTGTAACCCCTCACTCTCAGCATGTCCACCTCTCAGTCTCCGTGTGTACACCCCTCACTCTCAGCATGTACACCCCTCACTCTCAGCATGTCCACCCCTCACTCTCAGCGTGTCTACCCCTCACTCTCAGCGTGTCCACCCGTCACTCTCAGCGTGTCCACCCCTCACTCTCAGCGTGTCCACCCCTCACTCTCAGCGTTGTAACCCCTCACTCTCAGCATGTCCACCTCTCAGTCTCCGTGTGTACACCCCTCACTCTCAGCATGTACACCCCTCACTCTCAGCATGTCCACCCCTCACTCTCAGCATGTCCACCCCTCACTCTCAGCGTGTCTACCCCTAACTCTCAGCGTGTCCACCCGTCACTCTCAGCCTGTCTACCCCTCACTCTCAGCGTGTGCACCCCTCACTCTCAGCAGGTCCACCCCTCACTCTCAGTGTGTCCGCCCCTCACTCTCAGCGTGTCCACCCCCCACTCTCAGCGTTGTAACCCCTCACTCTCAGCGTGTCCACCCCTCACTCTCAGCGTGTCCACCCCTCACTCTCAGCGTGTCCACCCCTCACTCTCTGCGGGTCCACCCCTCACTCTTAGCGTGACCACCCCTCACCCTCAGCGTGTCCACCCTTCACTCTCAGCATGTCAACCCGTCACTCTCAGCATGTCCACCCCTCACTCTCAGCATGTCCACCCCTCACTCTCAGCGTGTCCACCCCTCACTCTCAGCGTGTCCACCCCTCACTCTCTGCGTGTCCACCCGTCACTCTCAGCGTGTCCACCCCTCACTCTCTGCGGGTCCACCCCTCACTCTCAGTGTGTCCACCCCTCACTCTCAGCGTGTCCACCCCTCACTCTCAGCGTGTCCACCCCTAACTCTCTGCGGGTCCACCCCTCACTCTTAGCGTGTCCACCCCTCACCCTCAGCGTGTCCACCCTTCACTCTCAGCATGTCAACCCATCACTCTCAGCATGTCCACCCCTCACTCTTAGCGTGTCCACCCCTCACCCTCAGCGTGTCCACCCTTCACTCTCAGCATGTCAACCCATCACTCTCAGCATGTCCACCCCTCACTCTCAGCATGTCCACCCCTCACTCTCAGCGTGTCCACCCCTCACTCTCAGCATGTCCACCCCTCACTCTCAGCGTGTCCACCCCTCACTCTCAGCGTGTCCACCCCTCACTCTCAGCGTGTCCACCCCTCACTCTCAGCGTGTCCACCCCTCACTCTCAGCGTGTCCACCCCTCACTCTCAGGGTGTCCACCCCTCACTTTCCGCAAGTCCATCCATCATTCTCACCGTGCCCACCCATCTCTTGGTCGTGCATCAAACGAATCCATCAATTCCAGGGTTCTTTCTCTGACCCCATGGTCACAGGTTCAAGTCCCAGTCAGTCTGGATGCGTGGTAAACTAATGAATCCACTGTAGGGATCTGCATTCCACCCCAAGGGTCACAGGTTCAAATCCCAGTGGGTCGGGCACTGCAGCAAAGTGAATCATCCAGAGCGGGGCCTGTATTTGCCCCCATGGTCTCAGGCGGAAATACAAGTGGGTGGGCAGCAAAGGAATCAATCCATCCAGTGATGGGATCTGCGTTTGGCTCCAAGGTCACTGGTTCAAATCTAGGTGAGCCTACTCACCATTTCATCATTTTGTGATTGATTAAATGAGTAACGTTGAGTAACAATGAATATTCAGTACCAAGATCCTTGATTCTTTCGGATCTTTTATGTCCAATCTGGACTTAGTCATTAATAGTGCCAAATTGCATACAATGTCAGTGGGTTGTCCTAAAAGCAAAGAAAAATTGTTTTTTTGTGGCAGTGAAGCTATCTCCGGTGTAAAGGTTTTCACCTACTTAGGTGTAGTGTTTGATCAAAGGGGAACCTGGGTTCCGCAGCTAACTTCCAAGGTAAATGCGGTTAGAAGTTCTGCTTCCGCAGTTCTGGGGTTCGCAAAAAGACTTGGGGGGAAACCTACAGAGGCTATTTTGGCCATTTATAAAGCCAAATCAGTTTCTATAGCACGATATGGGGCAGCAATCTGGGGATACACAAAAACAGATCGCATCCAAGTGGAAGAAAATAAATTCCTACGATCATTGCTCGGTCTGCCCCATCAAACAGCGACCTATCCCCTACATCTTGAGTTAGGGGTGGGATTTATTACTGATATGTTAAAATTAGCACCCATCATGTTATGGATAAAACTCTGGTTAAACCAGAACCTTAGTTTGAATCATAAAATCATTAAAGACTGTATGAAACTAGATCACGTAAAGGATATCCAGTGGTTGTCATATGTAGAGAATGTGGCTGCAATGCTAGGACGACCTGAGATTTTTGAAAGACCGGAATCCCTATGTAAAGAAGATCTAGTATGGGTGAAGATCAATTTCATTAAGCACTGTAACGTGGAGCGAGTGGCGAAGGAACTGGGCAAACACTCAGTGAGGAGTCATGTAATGATAACTACTACTCCTGAGATGGCGCCTTATTTGTCAGTGGTAACAAACTTTTTCCATAGATGGTTACTGACAAAATTCCGTTTCAATCAAATTCATACAGTCTTATGGGACATGAAAACCTGGTGTAAGTTAGAGGATTCTACCCCATGTAAATGTGATGACAGGTCTATTCAGGACACTGCGCATTTTTTATTTTTTTGCCCTTGGTTTTCGGAACCCCGTAAGCGATATATCAAACCTTTGCTGAAAGAGATGAGTTTTTCTCAGTATAAACCTGCACTGCTATTTTTGTTAATGTTGGAAACCCCTGTCATTATGTATTGTATTGCTAGTTTTTTGACAGCTGCTGTAAGAATTAGGAGACTAAGATTGGACTTTTAATACTGTAAAACATCCTTTTTAAAATTGTATTTTGTATATGAATAATCAATTGTGGGGTTTGTCTGGAAAGGGAATCATGAATTCAATTGTATTGTATTAATTTGACTTTTTATACTGTTTTTAATATGATCTTAACATGTTTTAGTATACTTTTATGATTTTAATTAATCGAATAAAGTGGTTTTGACTGACTGACTGACAGTACCAAGATCTTCCTTGTGGTGAACACGTGCTCTACGGCTGAGTCCATTACAGCATCTGTCCTGCTGCTTCCCTTGTATAGGTTTAGAGCTCCAAAATCATTGTCAGGCTCTTGAAATAAACGACCGTCTGGTGCATCCGCAGAGGACTGTACGAACCCCCTTGAATCAGGCGGTTTACACAAACCTTGGGCCTGATTCACAAAAGTAATCTGAGACAAAATCCTAACTTGACGACTTTCAGTATTCACAAAGGGCATTTAGGATTAGTAAAGTTAGGAATCCTGACTTTACTACTCCTAAATGCCTGTTGTGAATACCGAAAGTCGTAAAGTTAGGATTTTGTCTCAGATTATTTTTGTGAATCGGGCCCTTGTGATTCTCACTTAAAGAATCCTATTGAATCCGGCTGATTCTCACTCGAAGAATCCCATTGAATCCGGCTGATTCTCACTCGAAGAATCCCATTGAATCCGGCTGATTCTCACTCGAAGAATCCCATTGAATCCGGCTGATTCTCACTCGAAGAATCCCATTGAATCCGGCTGATTCTCACTCGAAGAATCCCATTGAATCCGGCTGATTCTCACTATATTATTCCCATTGAATCATTGCTGTTTTCACAAACTTTGTGATCCTCCCTATCAGAATCCCAGTAAATACTGGACCTACCAAAATAAATAAAGACACTTAAAATACTGTCCATAGATCACTGATCTGTTTTTTCTGGAATGTACAATATATCCTTACAACAGCTCAGCTCTGTCCTAGTTCATACTTGCATCAGCAGCGGAGTCTGGTCTGTCTCAGTCAATGGACCCACACTATGGAATACTCCAATATCATCACTGTGTGAAAGCTCCTCTCGTTCTCACTTTTGGAGCAGTTCCATGTATAGCACCTCATGTTCGAGATGCTCCGGCTGCAATAAAAATCTGAAACAACACAATATGAATGGGAAGACCCACTCTGACACACGTCTTGTTTATTGCAGCCATCACATAACATCTCTTCTACACTCAAACGGCCAAAGGGTAGCACATAAAAAAGAGTTGCAATAAGGGAAAAAGAGTTGCAATAAGGGGAACTTGAACCAGTTGCCTGGTGGCTGATGGAGGGAGCACCGAGGAGTACCAAATATGGGAAAAAAGTACCCCAGGTGCACATTATAAGGACATTGAAAGTCACTGAAGAGTTCTGCGACCATAGAGAGGAACGAAGCCGAAAGAGGGGCTCCTTTATAAGGTCATGGACCCAGAGGTGTCCTGCTATTTCCGTTTAACCCACAAATGCACATTATTCCTTATAATTGGGGCTCCCAGTTTCATGGTATTTATTTTTTCAACATTTCCGTATGTATTTATCCATATTTATTTTTGGGCAATTTTATATGTATTTATCCATATTTATTTTCTGATTTGCGTATAAATGAAGATAAAAAACTGTACATTTCCATATTTAATTTAACTGATAGACACACACTCATAATTTGATGTCTGTTGTGTTTTAGCTATTTAAGCTGACAAATATTACATACCAATATATCCACTGGCAAATACTAGCATTATACCATAAATGTATGTTGACATATGCTATTATTTAAAGAAATTCATCCTGTTTTCTAATTTCCCATGCTGTCCATATTCTCAGCTGCAGGCCTTTTATTCATCAAAGACAGCACGGAGAGTCACTTAAAAAGCACAATTTTCTATATTTATCCACTTTTAAAAATAAATGCAGACAGAAAACACATTGTTTTCTGTCTGTATTTATCTGTAAAAATCCGTAAAAACGGAAAACCGGGAGCCTTACTTATAATCCATTGTCCGACCATAACCAATCCCACAAACTGTTTAAATACTTGGTGTCTTAATATCACAAAAAGGTTGTAGCTGAGTATGTATAGTAAGATCCAGAGATTCTTTCTTTCCATATGAACTATGAACAGAAAATAAATAGGTGCCAGTCTCCGTCACTGTTCATTTCTGAAAAATCTTAACAACAAAAAGCTCATTTTCTTGTTTAAACTGCAGCTGCAATCATGCTGTGATCACTTTGGCTGCTGGCGCGATCAGGAAGCATTGTGACGTGACGTGGATTTATCCTAGGCGATCCCCCAATCTCAAAATTTCAAGATCCTGGATAAGGTGGTCTCACCCACATAATGTGTCATGTCATTGGCGACTTCATACCACCCTGGCAAGATGGCACTTCCAGGGCAGACTTAACCTCACAACTGTTGAGGGATCTTGTTGGAAACTAAAACTAATTTAAGGTAAACCACGTAGGTTCTGTTTAATAAGTAGTGACAACTTTACTGCTACTAAATGTCTTTTGTGAATACCGAAAGTCGTAAAGTTGGGATTTTGTCTCAGTTTAGTAGTAGTAAAGTTAGGAGTCCTAGCTTTACTACTACTAAATGCCAAAAGTAGTAAGTTTAGGATTTGTTCTCATATTAGTTCTGTGAATCGGCCCCACAGTCTTCAAGTAGATGAGCCGGCAATTCGCCTATTCAGCCTCTGCCATCAGCCGAATTATGGTGATAATTAAATAGTCCCTGAATATTTATTAAAATCCGCATTTCTGACCAACCACCCCCAAGTTTAGCAGCACAAGTCCCGCCTTTTCAGGTGTCAGGTCTTCAGATGACTCTACGCCTTAACAAGATTTTCATTTACAAACCTGGGGCCTCATTTATGAGGCCTTGCGTCAGTTTTGCGCTTCCGATGCGTCACTTTTTGTGACGCATCGGCGGCGTAAAACATGCCTCCTGTTGCGCACTATTTACAAAGTGACGCATCTAAGCAGATGCGTCACTTTGTAAACCCCTGCGCTACATTATACCTGCGTCAGGTATAATGTATGCAGAGTGGGCGTTCCCCCGCAAAAAGCCTCGTAATAGTGACGCAGTGAAATCTATGTGATTTCACTGCGTCACTTTTAGGACGCTGTTGCGTCAAAATCTTGCGCCTGCCTCACAGCAGGCGTAAGACTGACGCAAGCCCTTTCACATGGGGCTTTCCCCATGTGAAAGGACGCATTGCTGGAGTTGTGTCACTTTTGTGACACACTCCAGCAATGTGTGACTTTTGCGCCATACAGATACGTCAGAAATACTGACGTATCTGTAACTCCTTGCGACATGATGCGTCATACAGTAAATATGACGCATCAATCATGTCGCAAGGAGTGCGCACTGAGAAGTGACGCATCGCTGCTTTCACGCAGCGATGCGTCATTTCTCATAAATGAGGCCCCTAGTATTTTCTGTAAGATGCGGTACTCGACTGCTTCCTATGGACTAATATTGTACAAAGTGGAGCAGCTATTTTACGCTCTCTGCTGACATTTGCTGTGTAATTCAGGTCCGAGTTTTAAATACCGGCAACACCAACTCAGTATTTCATCCTTCCGAAGCCTGTAAATGGAGTAGCTTTAATCTAGGTAAAATGTATTTATAGCGCTTTAAAAAGTGTGGGCCGAAGCGCTACTGAAAGTAATTCTTTTATAATCTCCATTGTCATGGTTTCGAGAAGGAAAAACTGGACCCGAGTATCCAGTTCCTGTTGGCATGATGCCCGCGGGTAACCTTTTAAGGGCTCTGTGCCTCTAACACCGCTGCCGCCACCAACTAAACCAAGGAGCTCAGGGGCTGGGGTTACTCTGGAGTGGAGAGTGAAAGCGACAGGGCTGGAGTTACGGCTACCTGCCGTCGCGCTGTGTGATCTTGTATAAATCCTTTTGTCATCTCCCCTCAATCGGATGCACCCTGTTTGTGTCAGTCAGGCTGAGGACATGACTCCCAGCACGGTAGACTACAGGGGAGGGGAGGGGGGGGGGGGCTAATAATGTCAGTGCCCCCAGCCAACCCTTTCTCGGCACTGGTTTGTTGCCATGGCGATGACCCCTGCGCTCCCTCTCGGATGCCCCCCCCCCATCACAGTGCACGATGCTTTTCACGAGTGGTACCCCAGCCATCCCGACTCGTCGCCATGGCAACAGTCTCCAGTTTGGCACCACTCCCAAGGAAAAGGGGGGTGCCCAGCCCCGTGGGCGTCTCCGTTCCCTGATTCCAAGGAAGAAGACGGGCTCAGGTGGTGCTTCCGACCGTGCTGGGGGCAGTGCCCACGGCCAGGTATGTATGATAAAGGGTTTATATCACTGACGGGTTTAACCTGCACGCTGGGGGATAGCTCGGCCGTCACAGTGCAGGTCTGCAACGCACGAGGCAGAAGTGGTCACCGGATGCAAACTCCCAGGGGTGCAGCGCCCCCTTATCTCGCACCAGCACCCCAGTAAACAAGGGGCCAGGGAGGGAGGGGCCCTCGCTGCAGAATAATGTTCGGTTTCATCTGAAGTCCATTTTGACTCAGATTGCAAGGCGGGTATTTGCAGCTTGTGGGGTCGGGGCGGTGCAGTCGCAACATATGCTGCAATGTGGCATAACGACATATGCACCGCCCGCACAGGGGGTTCTGGTTAGACATCTTCATCTATTGGTCTGTTTAAGTGTCACTCACATTTTATTTATGCCCACCCCAGCATGCAGCAGGGAACAACCCTCTCTCCTGCTCTGGGGGCAGTGCTTGTTTTGAGCCGGTGGTTGAAGGTGGGACCAGAACTCATTTTTGGGGACCAGCACCTCAACAGCCTTTGATCCAGAGCAAGTGAGACAAATGCATAAGATGCAAAAAGAGGAAGAGAAAGATGGAAAAACAGTGACAAAGGGAGAGAGCAGAGATGAAAGAAAACCTGCAAGAGTGAGATAAAGGGGTTAGCAAGTGTCTGGTGGTGGATGAGAGAGGCACGAGGTGGACTCAAAAGTAGACATCCTTGGTATTTATGAGATAAAGGGGCAGCGAGCGTCTGGTGGTGGATGAGAGAGGCACGAGTGAGATAAAGAGGCAGCGAGTGTACGATGGTGGATGAGAGAGGCCTGAGTGAGATAAAGAGGCAGCGAGTGTCTGGTGGTGGATGAGAGAGGCCTGAGCTAGATAAAGAGGCAGCGAGTGTCTGGTGGTGGATGAGAGAGGCACGAGTGAGATAAAGAGGCAGCGAGCGCCTGGTGGTGGATGAGAGAGGCCTGAGTGAGATAAAGGGGCAGCGAGTGTACGGTGGTGGATGAGAGAGGCACGAGTGAGATAAAGAGGCATCGAGCGTCTGGTGGTGGATGAGAGAGGCATGAGTGAGATAAAGGGGCAGCGAGCGTCTGGTGGTGGATGAGAGAGGCACGAGTGAGATAAAGAGGCAGCGAGCGCCTGGTGGTGGATGAGAGAGGCCTGAGTGAGATAAAGGGGCAGCGAGCGTCTGGTGGTGGATGAGAGAGGCCTGAGCTAGATAAAGAGGCAGCGAGTGTCTGGTGGTGGATGAGAGAGGCACGAGTGAGATAAAGAGGCAGCGAGCGCCTGGTGGTGGATGAGAGAGGCCTGAGTGAGATAAAGGGGCAGCGAGCGTCTGGTGGTGGATGAGAGAGGCCTGAGCTAGATAAAGAGGCAGTGAGTGTCTGGTGGTGGATGAGAGAGGCACGAGGTGGACTCAAAAGTAGACATCCTTGGTATTTATGAGATAAAGGGGCAGTGAGCACCTGGTGGTGGATGAGAGAGGCCTGAGTGAGATAAATGTAAGCGCACTACTCACCCGCAAGGGTCTCAAGGCGCTTGTAGGAATACCGCTGTGGAACCCATCCTGGCTTTCCCTGTGAGGCGTCCACTCCTGGGCACCCCCATGGTGGAGGCCAGGCATCCTTAGCATTGTTGGGGCCGTTGTGGAGATTAAGCAAGTTATTGCCCAGAGTTGCAGAGTGGGACTCCATGATTGGAATAGGCACCGAGGCGAGAATTATCAGGTCCTTGGAATTTTTTGGAGCCCAAGACCCGCCGAGGCAGGAATTGAACCCTGGTCCCAGGCTAGACCTCTGCATCAGGGTCTGCCGCTCTAACCATTGAGCCACACTTCTCCACCAGATAAAGGTGCAGCGAGCATTGGTGGTGGTGGATGAGAGAGGCCTGAGTGAGATAAAGGGGAAGAGAGCGTCTGCTGGTGGATGAGAGAGTCCTGAGTGAGACACAGGGGTAGAGAGCGTCTGGTGGTGGATGAGAGAGGCCTGAGTGAGATAAAGGGGCAGTGAGCGTCTGGTGGTGGATGAGAGAGGCATGAGTGAGATAAAGGGGCACTGAGTGCCTGGTGGTGGAGGGAAGAGGCAGCGGTGCAATCAAGACTACGCAGCCTTGGCACCCAGCACCCTGATTTTCAATTACGCTGGTAGTGGGCTTCTTCACAAAGCTTTAGGCACAACACTTATTGATTTATAAATTAAACAGTGAATGGAAGTGCACAGTCGGTGTTTCTGCCTTCACACACCTAACACAAGTAAAGTGGGTCTCCACAGGAAAACAAGGCAGGTATACAACATAGCAGGCTTTTGTGATGTTTTTGTGAAGATAATGAAACAACTGCACTTCAATAGGAAAGTTTCCACAACAGAAACACTGTAAAGAAACTGCACAAATTGAGTGTAAAACCCTAGTCTGGGTGGTGTGACACAGGTGCATTTTGTGAACCCACTAATTCTCACACCCTGAAGCAGATGTAAATAGCTGAGGGCAGATTTACTAAAATCTCCCCCAACGCAGCAATGCAACTTACTGCATTGTGTTGTGTTGCGTTGCCTTGTGTTGCGTTGCGTGAAAGGGAGGAAGCTGAAATGCTCCATAGCTACTCAGATATGGTGCACCTTTCCTTTTCCCAGTGCTGGCGCCCTGTGCGCTACCTAACCGCAGCATAGGCACCCCTGCGCCATGCTGCAATGGTGCCTATGTTACAGGCAGGATTGTTTTTGTGCAGGAAGGCATAACTTACACTTATGCACTTGGTCTACCAATATGTATAGATTGAAACCAAGATATCTGCATCACATGTGAAAAATATGGGAGTAGAAAGTGCAGACTGCGCACGTGCTCTGTTCAACCTCTGTAAAATCTATGCAATGTGAGTACTCAACATATATTCCCCAGTGTACAAGACAGAACAATCACACACACACAGCATTCGATACAAAGTACTCATACACAGCAGAAGGACAGGCACCAACACTGTGCAAGATTTCGATACAGAATTAACCAGCTCAGCCGTTCACAGTTCCAAGGTCGGTAAACTGGAGAGAGTAAATCCTCTTCTTTACGCAAGTGCGCCACGATTACAAATTACGCGGAATCGGGTGGGATATTTATCACACCCGATAAATACAATTACACAGTGTGGTAAATACTTCCAATTTCAAGTTTGCAACTTCACAATGAAGCATATAATGTAGAATAAGCACTTAACACACCAAATTAAGCATTTTACCTTTTTTCTGGGGCATTTACCCCAATACATTTTAGCAGGTTCAATCTACAGTAATCAATCAGGGAAAAACAGTGAGGGTTTGATAATTATCAACAAACTCGTCATTCTGACTGCGTTGCAAAGGTCTCTGTGCACAGGGACCAGAATCACGCCCGAGCATGTAATAAGGGTCATCGAAACTGCACAAGCGCGTGAGTGGGAATGCCCCACGGTCAGATGGGATAAACACTGCATACAATAGAATCAGTCCAATAATTATCACCTGTCCTAAGAGGTGACCTAATAATGGTGTTGACAGCACCAACATCTGTACGTCCTGGTATTTTCTGGTTCTTTTTCACTCTTTAAATTCCAGCAGGTTTGACTTGCCAAAATGTTATGAGGGGTGTAGACCTTATTGCGCCAAACATTGTCAGTGTGATAAAAATTGATCCATTTGTAATGGCGTTTCCAGGGTAATATCGTATCATCCTTTTAGGACCACCACAATGAGTGCCGCTGAGATTGGGTATAACAGTATTATTCATTCGCCATGAGATGATTGGGTTTGTGGGGTGAAACGTAAAAACCTCCAATGATGAATATCTCGAGGGCAATTCTAAATTACACAGCCGATTGCTGTTCTACATCGTGTAGAGTGTTAAAATTGCATTCATATAGCACTGATCACCCATGATGAGGCGTTGAAGCGCTTTACGTCAGGTAGCACGCTACTCCGAAACTCAAGGTATAGTAGCATACACTGTAGCATACACTACAGGCCCATACTCTCCTCGGGCTCTGAAAGCACACAGTGCAGTGAGGTAACATTTGCCACCGCTCCAGGGGGTCCCCTCCGGCACTGTGCATGGGCGGTGGGCTCCTAGCCCGAGAGATCCGGACTGGGTCCATGTACTTTGCAGGGGGGCACCCTCAAGTTTCGTTTCCCCACTGACTGAGTGGGTGCAGTTTTCAAGGCCATGCTTATCTCTCAGCACAGCCTTGTTTCAGTAGGTATCCACTGGGTCTTTTTAAGAATGCCCCAACGCCCCTCCGCCCACCCCGATGAAACTGCAGCTCCCCCTGAGTGCATGGCTGGCTGTCAGCACGCACTCGTGATGCTGGCTTTGAAGCTGTGATCTCTTAATTCTCGTTTTTCCAGCTTTAAAGCCTGGCCCTGTGCCACCCTCACCAGGGAGGCGGAACCCAAGACGCAAGCTGCCAGCAGGGGTGACCGCACTTCAACCCAAAGTGATTCAGACGCCCTGCCCAGCCAGGTGAGACCGGTGATTACACAGGGCTTTGGAGTGAGGCTTGGGCCTTGTGTGAGTCAGACCTGGGACTGCTGTGACAATACACCAAGGAGTGAGTCAAGGAGTGAGGTGGCCTCTCAGCCGAGGAGCCAGGCCTGGGACTGGTCTGACTGGACTCCAAGGAGTGAGCCAAGGAGCTACTCAAGGAGTGAGATGACCTCTCACTTGAGGAGCCAGACCTGGGCCTTGTGTGACTCATACCAAGGATTGAGCCAAAGAGTGAGCTGCCCTCTCAGCTTGCAGTGTAGTTCCCACCAGTCCATAGGACCTGTGCGTTTGTGGACAACATAAACTTTGGGTGAGGGGCCAAGACTGGTTCCATGCATCCTCTTAGTATATTTTGGCCTAGATACCAGCTAGCTCGCCGTGCCACCGTAAGCCCTGCTACCCCAAACAGGGAGCGAAATAATTTTGGCAACCACTGAACATGACAACCCTGACCCCCTGGGGATCGTGGTAGTAGATCTAGAACCTTTTCGCTCCGTCATTCGTGCACTCTGGTTCTCAGAGAAATATACAGAGAATACATAGAGGGACGATTTCTATATATTTATTGAACCAGCGTTATTCTTGTATAGAATATATTTGCTGCGATAATCAGTAGACAGAAGCAGATGAAAGTGAATACGGGCACCAATAGAGTAAATAGCAGATACAGTTCCACCATGGTGCTAAGACAGTGTATATGCAGGTATAAAATAATAAAAGGTAGTAAACAGGCGCACTCCTACTATGCAATCCTTACACTATTTATGTCTAGAGCATGTGTAGGTGTAGAGGCACGAATCCCCCCATGGGATGATCCAACCCCATTACCTGACGGAAAAGAATGAGGACTCCGTCTTGGTCACGAATTGGACACCCCTCATGGAGAAGTCAAAGCCTCAGCATGCAGGGACCCTGGGTGTCAGCTGAAGTGTCTCTTCCGCTAACCCCCAGAAATGCTTCGTTATTTATAATAAAAAGCATCCTTGCAATGTACATACAGATTAGCATTGTTGTGGATATGTAGATAGCCTTGTCACCCCGTGGATGAAGAGAGAATGACATTTGTACATTCGTGCATAAAAGCCTTGTACTTGGTGTTCGAGGCATCGTGATAATGTTGCACGAAGCCAAATGTGTAAACAAAAGAAGTTTCAGGGAAACTAATCCAAAATTGTCATTCACACGAATATGTGCAAAGGTCATGGCAAATAATGTTATTGTTTAGAAACAAGGACAATGTAAAAAAAATGGGGCGTGTTGCTACATGTGCCTAACTCGGGCACATAACACGCTGAGGACCCAGACCTGGGACTGCTGTGACTGTACTCTGGGGAGTGAGCCCAGTGAGCTGGCCTCTCTCGCCTGAGGAGCCAGGCCTAGGACTCGTGTGACTGTACACTAGGGAGTGAGCCCAGTGAGCTGGCCTCTCTCACCTGAAGAGCAAGGCCTAGGACTGGTGTGACTGTATGTTAGGGAGTGAACTACTATCACCTTAGGAGTCAGATATGTGACTGCTGTGACTATACAACTAGGAGTGAGCAAAGGAGTGAGCTAACCTCACGGCTGAGGAGCCAGCACTGGGCCTGCTGTGACGTCACACCAAGGAGTGAGCCAAGGAGTGAGTCCAGGAGTGAGCTGGCCTCTCACCTGAGGAGTCATCTCTGGGCCTGCTGTGAAGTCACACCAATGAGTGAGCCAATGAGTGAGCCAAGGAGTGAGTCAAGGAGTGAGCTGACCTCACGGCTGAGGAGCCAGCACTGGGCCTGCTGTAACAATACACCAAGGAGTGAGCCAAGGAGTGAGTCAAGGAGTGAGCTGGCCTCTCAGCTGAGAAGCCAGGCCTGGGCCTGCTCTGACAATACAACAAGGAGTGAGCCAACAAGTGAGATAAGGAGTGAGCTGGCCTCTCACCTGAGGAGCCAGGCCTAGGACTGGTGTGACTGTACACTAGGGAGTGAACTAATATCACCTCAGGTGTCAGACATGAAAACTGCTGTGACAATACACCACGGAGTGAGCCAAGGAGTGAGCTGGCCTCTCAGCCGAGGAGCCCGGCCTCGGCTTTGTATGACTGGAGTGGAGCCGGGGCCTTGGGAAGTTTGGAAAGGGCCTGAGCCTTGGGACTGGTCTGACTGTACTCCAAGGAGTGAGCCAAGGAGTGAGCTGGCCTATCACCTGAGGAGCCAGACCTGGGCCTTCTGTGACTACATCTGTATGTTCTCCTTGGAGTCAGACCTGGGCCTTAGGTGACCATATAATCTGGTGCGTGTTATGTGTCAAAGGTAGGATGCTGGAGTCAGGCCTGTATATAAGCGTACAGCAAAGAGACAATGTCACCAGGTCGCCCTCCAATCACGGAGTCCAAACACAAATGACCTGGTTAAACAGAACGCTGTAAACTTTGTAACTTCTATTAACCCATTGACTGCGGCAGGAATTCCGCCGCGGTGCCGGTGATTTATGAATGGGCGTGCCGTCCTCCACACACGCCCACCGTGACGTCGGACGGCCGGGGGCCGTCCAACGCAAGCAAAGGGTTAAATGAGTATTATCTACTCCTAGGTAGTGCTAGGTTCACTGATCCGGTCATGCCCACCTCTAAGTGTTCTCATTAAAAATTGTATAAATCAACCATCCCTAACTAGTCTCACACCCACCAAAGCAAGAATGTGAGAGAAGTCAGAAAGTGCCTCAGGTAAGCACCATCCATGGAGCTACTGGTCGGTACTCATCGGTTTGCTCGTTCTGTCATCATCGGCAACTTTCTTGATAGAAATAAAAATAAATAGAAGTGGAAGTGTTGCCCAACTCTCAGGCTCATGTGAAATAGTGAAGAAATAATAATGTTTAGATAATAATATCATCCCTCAACCGTCTAGGCCCCGTAATGTGAAGAAAAGAAAATAGATTACCTGGTAAAAATGAGTTGTGAACAACTATTCCATACATTCTTTATTTTAATAGTGTCCACACTCAGATTAAAAGAAACGGCATGTTTAGACCATTCTGTGGATTCTGTGTGTAGGTGTGCCTATAGTGTGGCTGTTTTCTTCAGGTGTGTTGACCGGTCACTGTCCGGATCTTGTGTGACTACACACTGCATTTGTGTGCCTGAGATTTAAGCAGTGAGACCTGAGTCTTACATAAATGAATACATCGGATTGGAGAAGGAGAGAAAGAACAGGCATCCGACCCAGAGGCAAGGGAGAGAATGCACTGGTGCTGGGAGGGGAGCAAGGAGCGGTGATCCAGCAATGGGCCAGCGGACACCACCAGCTAACCGTGATGTATGGCTGGTACAACCAGCCGTACAACGCTGGTAACTACATCGCATGCCTTTGCCTCGAATGTTTTAGCACGCTTGTTTTTATTGCGATAATTCATTTACATTGCATGCCAATACCACGCATTGTTTTTATATTTAAAAACAATGTATTTGTGGAGGAGACCTCCCACACTCCCAAATTTACCTTAAATTTGTGGTATTGGTATTCGATGTAAATGCATAATCACGGTAAAAAATGCGTTTCTCTTCTGCACTGGCTGCGTGTTTTGTTTTGATTTTTATAAAACTAATACAATCCAGAAAAGGCTGCCACTTTGGCCCTTGGACCATTATCTATCCCGTGTGAATTGAGCAGTCGGGATCCAGCCTCCTGGTGATTACGGAAGTGATTACGGAGGATTGTTGGCCGTTATTTGGACTCCTTGACCATGGAATTCTTAGAGCGATTTGTGTCTTGTGATCTAACCTCCTGGTGAATACGGAGGACCTGGGATTACGTCTATTTGTATCTACTTGAAAGTCCGTGGTACTGACACATCTTATTCACGATTTACGCCCTGACGAAGTTCCAGTAGGAACGAAACGCGTTGGCTGATGTCCTAAGTTTTAAATGGAAAAATAATAAAGGATATATTTTTGGAATACATTGGAAGCTCATTAACTTCATTCTGGTGCACAATCCTTCTCCTTATAAAACTAATACAATGCTGTAAAAAACACATACACCTTAGTGCGGCGGCCAGCCATCTAGGTATGCTGGAGTGAGGCCTGGGACGTGCTTGGCAATTTGCCCCGGTTCATTAACCCTGTCACCTATGGACGCCCACCTTGGCTTTAGGTGACTATAGAGTCTGGTGTCTTGCATTTGTCAATGATTGGATGCTCGAGAGAGTGAGGTCTGGGCCGTCTGTCGCTATATACAAAGGAGTACGGCGGTCCTGTCATGGGAAGATGCTGCAGGCTGACCTGGATGGACCCTGTAGCGCTCTTTGTCCCACAAATGTTAACCTCAGTACCTGGAAAGTCTGGAGTGGGGCCTGGGCCTTGGATAATCTTGAGTGGGGCCTGGGCCTTGGGAAGACGGGAGTGGGGCCTGGGCCATGGAAGTCTGGATTGAGGCCTGGGCCTTGGGAAGTCTGGGGTGGAGCCTGGGCCTTGGACGTCTGGAGTGGGGCCTGGGCCTAGGAAAGTCTGAAATGGAGTCTGGGCTTTGGGAAGTCTAAGCCTTGGGAAGTCTGGAGTGGGGCCTGAACCTTGAATAATGTGGTGGAGCCTGGGACTAGGGAAGTCTGGAGTGGAGCCGGGGCCTTGGGAAAGAATGGAGTGGAGCCAGGGCCTTGGATAATTTGGAGTGAAGCCTGGGCCTTTGGAAGTCTGGAGTGGAACCTGGGCCTTGGGAAGTCTGGAATTAAACCTGGGCCTTGGGAAGTCTGAAGTAGGGTTGGGCCTGGGGAAGTCTGGAATGAAACCTGGGCCTTGGGAAGTCTGGAGTGGAACCTGGGCCTTGGGAAGTCTGGAATTAAACCTGGGCCTTGGGAAGTCTGAAGTAGGGTTGGGCCTGGGGAAGTCTGGAATGAAACCTGGGCCTTGGGAAGTCTGGAGTGGAACCTGGGCCTTGGGAAGTCTGGAATTAAACCTGGGCCTTGGGAAGTCTGAAGTAGGGTTGGGCCTGGGGAAGTCTGGAATGAAATCTGGGCCTTGGGAAGTCTGGAGTGGGGCCTGGGCGTTCAGGAACTATAGACATTGGTGTGTCTTGGCCTTTTCTCCTGAAGAATATAGACATGCGGCTAGGCTTTAGGCCACTGTAGGCCTTGTATGATGGCCTAATATAGAGGCATGGAATTCAAAACTGGGTCCTGGGCACTAAATGCATCTCTCATCTGAGGATGCTGGTCACAGGCTTGGACTATATGCTCTGAATTTCTTGGTATACCACCGGAAGATGGTGGCCATAGACCCGGGCGTCATGCTGCTGCAGGCCTGGTAGTGCCTTGGCTTTATCTCCTGGAGATCCTGAAGTCTGGCCTCGGCTTATTATGTGGCATGTTATAGTTGCCTGTATCACATGAGGGACCAGGCCTGAGCATTGGGTACCATATCATCCTGTGCTTGTTGCTCTTCTCACCTGAGGATGGAGGAGACTGCCTGTAATGATAATACATCCAGATCTGTGTTGTTTTTATACCTAAAGATGCAGGACTTGGGCCTGCATATTGGATGCCGACGCCAGGCCTGGGGCTTGGGTGATTATATACCCCAGACGGTGATGGGCTGTGGTCTCAGGAGTTAGACCTGGGACTTGGGTGACAATAAACCCCTGGGAGTGATGTCCTGTCCCCATGCAGAGTCAGACCAGGGATCTGGCTATCGACCGCTCAGTGTGTTGGCCGCCCACCTGAGGAGTCGGGCCTGAGCCTTGGCTGAGTATATACCCCTGATTGTAATGAGGAGTCAGACCTAGGCTCTGGGAGAATGTATACCCATGGGTGTGATGCCTGAGACCTCAGGAGTTAGGCAAGGGCCTTTGGTGACTCTGAAGCCCTGAGTTTGACACGGAGTCAGTCCTAGGCTCTGGGAGACTCTATTGGCAGCTGCGTCTACGCTCCACCTCCCTGTTATTGCATTTTTAATAGACACAGTTAGCAGGATGTGATAAACCACAGAGGGTAAAGCAGTGCACTAAGATACAATAGGAGTGCTCTAATTTGATATCACACAGTGCATTAGTATACGATGAAGAAGCAGATGGTAATCGATTTTGTGGGAATTATCGAAATATAGTCGAAAGCACAACTAAGGACACATTACCCAGCAAGCCACAACCTCCCCACACGCTCCTCCTCCTTAAGATGACTGACAGCATCTTCAGACCTGAGTGACTCTGGGCCCGATTCATAGAACTAACTTAAGACAAAATCCTAAACTTACTACCATTTTGGTATTCGCAGATGGCACTTACTCATTTTGGTATTCATAGAAGGCACTTACTCTTTTTGGTATTCACAGATGGCACTTACTCATTTTGGTGTTCACAGAAGGCACTTTACTCATTTCGGGATTCACAGAAGTTAGGAGTCCTAACTTTACTACTCCTAAACTGAGGATAATCCTAACTTTAAGACTTTCGGTATTCACAGAAGGCATTTAGGAGTCCTAAAGTTAGGACTCCTAACTTCTGTGAATACCGAAATGAGTAAGTGCCTTCTGTGAATTCCAAAATAGTAGTAAGTTTAGGAATTTGTCTTAAGTTAGTTCGGTGATTCGGGCCCTATGTGTGGTGGTGTGTTGACCACCTCTCGGGAGAAGGCTGGGGCGTGGCTTGGGTGTAAGTGATTGCATACATTGGTGTGTATCCACCCCTCTCCTGGGAGCAGTAGGTGTGGGTCTGCGCTTTACAATGTATGCAGTCCATCCCTCCTCAGGAGGAGGAGGGGCGGGGGGGGGGCAGTTCAAAGCCCTGGGTGACCGTGTGCCCCATCCTGTCCTAGCCTTATCTCAAGAAGATGAATCCGTGGGCCTGGGTCTTAGGTCACTCTGTACCTTTCCGCATGTCAGGATATTGGGCACCCCTGGGCTTTCGACCGCTCTGTGACCTGCGGTGCACCGGCCTTCTCAGTTGAAGATGGGGCAGATTGGGGCTGGCGTGTTTCCTGCCTTTTCCAAAGATGCTACATCCTGGCCTTGACCGTGAGTGACTGCACACATGATGTGTGAGCCAGACTACGCGTTGTGTAGGCTCTCTCTCTAAAGATACTGCAGACAGGAGACTTGAAACTGGCTTAACGGCCAGAGCTGCCGACTTTGGATCCGAGGAACCAGGTTCGAGTATCGGCGTCGACTCAACATCCTGTTATCCAGAGCAAATTACTAAATGTCCCCATGCCTAAGAAAAATGAATGTGTCCTTGTGTAATGTAACTGATGCTCATGTAAAGCGCTCCAATACCTTCGGGTCCAGTTGGCGCTACATAAAACTGCAACAACAACAACAATGTCTCTGTATACCACACAGTTCTTTGACCTTGTCACCCGAAAATGTGGAAGGCAACTTGAGTGACACTTTCAGTCGACCTGGTATAAATAGTTTCCACTGGAAACATCTGCATCATCAGGGCTTTCTGGGAGTCCCCTGGGGGGTGCGGCACAGCTGTTCAGGGGATGAAGACAAGACATGTTCCCCCTTCAAGGAAAAGACCAAGGAAGGCCAATGAACACCGCTGGATCTCACGACCACCAAAGACTAAATGACGTCAGAAACCGGCGACCTGTAATCCACAGGAGAGGGACAGCCCCACAGACACACACCCCAGCCAATCATCATCATAAAATCTTTATTTCGGTACAGACAATACCATAAAAGTTCAGGTTTAAAAGACATGAAACATCATATAGTAAAAAATTATTATAAAAGCACACAATTAATTGTTACAGTCACAATAAAATCACATTACATTTTTCTTTTAAAATAAGGGCACACTATTCTAGGGGACTAGGGAAATAGGGAGAGCCTCCATGACAGGATACATTATTTATCCGATAAGGTACGCTTAGCTGTAGATACTTGAGGATCTCCTTATGCACCACATGGCTGCTAAAAAATGCGAAACTGCAAAAACAATGGGTCCTGAGGTATCATTTTGCATTACTCTAAGTGCTTGCATGCACTGCCGAAATCCAAGATTTTTACAAAGTGGGACAAGCCAATATTTCCTTGGTTTGAGGTATGGAGGGCAAAAGAAGAACACATGTTGCTCTGTTTCACTGTCACATTGACATAAGGGGCAGTTTTCCGGTGCAGACATGCTCCAGTTGCATGTGAAGGCCCGTATAGGTAATACACCATGCCGCCATTGCACGTAAAGTTTTCTTGCTATGACGGGATAGATAACATCCAGGAAGCTTTCAAAATGGTATGTATCTTTTACCATAAGAAAGGATACCCCAGGCATGGCTCAACTGGGTCACGTTCCTAAGGGGGGCAGATAACATCACAGCGAAACACTCACCGAAAACGCACAAGCAGTCAAACATGTGGGGGTCTTTAGACCTCTACCTATCATCACATAAACCGCCATAGGCGCAGAACAAAGACATAACTGAGGGCACACTCTGCAACCTATGCGTTAACAAAAAGCCCTGCACACCTCTCATCTCCTACTCCTATCTCTTTACTGTTCCCTTAGGGTCCGGGGCGAGGGGCAGGATACGGGCGAACACAGATAAGCGAACGACGTGACACAACGTCAAGCAGGACTTGGAACATGTACGATGGAATCCGAACTTTTAAATACCGATCTATCGAACAACCTCAAGAATACGGACTACCGCCCCCCCCTCTCTCGCTCCCTTTCCCCTTTCTCCTTCCCTTTCCTCCTTCCTTTTTCTTCCTCCGTCTACTTTCTTCTTCCACTCATGTATAATCCTTGCTCCATGTAAATATATATTTTTTTTATATACAATAAAGAATTTCAGAAATAAAAAAAAAAAAGAAAAAAAAAGAAAGGATACAGTTCTGGAGTCGTATTTAGGATTGCACATGGCCATATCCAAACTCTCAGCACGATATCCTTTCGAGAGCATGGTAGCCGAAATCTGATTACATCCCCTCTCATGGTCAGTCCATAGGCTTGAAAGTCCCAATCTAGTGAGTTCCTTCTTGATGAAGGCAAGCCATGGTATTTTACGTGCACTGCTACTAATAAGCACTTCTTTAAGCTGTAATTAACCAGCTCAGGTGTAACCCAGAGCCGGCGCCAGTACCTTAGTGGGCTCAGAGCTAGCTCCTCCTCGATTGGGGTAGTCCCCAAATCAAGTCTCAGTGGGAGGGGCGGAGTACTGGGCGGAAGAGCTAATAAATTCCTAAAGAACTTATTCTCAACCCTGGAAATATTAGATTTGTTACAGTGACCCCACAGCTCCCCACCATACATACTTGCACCCATAGCCTTTGATTTGTAGACCTCCAGTGGTGGACCCAAGGGCTTTATCATTGAGGCTTTGGGTAGCCTCAAGATCCCACTTGCTAATTGTGCAAGCTTTGACTGGGATTTAGTTGCCTGGGGACCCCACTCATTGATCGTGACACCAAGATAGACAAAGGTACTAACCCTTTCCAGTATTATTTTGCCCAGGTTGGGATTGGGTCTTGTGGTTCTGGGTGGGTTGAAGATCATGAATTTTGTTTGTAATGAGTTAATCTCCAAACCCTGTTTGTTACAAAATCATACAAAACCATCCAGTATTCTGGAAACATCTGCATCATCAGGGCTTTCTGGGAGTCCCCTGGGGGGTGCGGCACAGCTGTTCAGTGGAATGAAGACCAGACATGTTACCCCTTCAAGGAAAAGACCAAGGAAGGCCATGAGCACCGCTGGATCTCCCAACCACCACCAAAGAACGAATGATGTAAAGAAACCGGCGACCCGTAATCCACAGGAGAGAGGGACAGATACACAGGCACACACCCCAGCCAATCACTGGCCCCGCACAGGGTTAACAGCGACGAGGTGAAAAGTGCAGAGATGAAGGAAACACGCAATGGGGAGGTGCAGGGGGTAGGTAGGGGGGGAGGGGCGCGTCACTTCCGGAGGCCCCCCGCAGACCTGCCATCCACAGGACCATCTCCCGGGGGTGGAATCCGGAACCGGCTGAGTCAGAAAATGAGCGCGCCCCCACCTGGCACCGGGAAGTGTGCTCCAGGCCCCATCTGTGTGCCCAGGGCCCCGTGCCAGCACCAGGCTGCAGGCCTGGTTGGGCCTCACACCCACTGAAGGGCAGATATGTCAATTACCAATTAATACACCTATTTAAAGCATACACAAAATACGCAAATACACCCATAGTCAGCCACGAGATGTTAGTGTATGTTTGTTTTCTGTTACTGCACAAGAAGCCGCGCTTTAAAAATCCTTATATCATGACGATGACGTCGTACCTGCGAATTATTTACCGTAATTCACAGACATGACTTAATTACCGTGACATATAGGTGCCACCCAATGGCAAAGCTATAAGACTAGTGTCTCACGTTGATTTCCTTCTCGCCAGCAGGGCGGTCTCTTACCAGAAGAGATCACGAACGAACCCTGTATCCCAGGCCGCCTGACGTCACAAGTGACCACTGTTTAATCATAAAAGGGAAAACACACCAGAACATTCTATTCACAACCATGGTGCAGTTTTAGATGCGTGATACAGACACAGCCGCAAACCTCTCAATTTCTACAGTAACTATGCTTATTAAGACACCAAATAATGTATTTACAAAAAACAACACCCCGGAAACAACATGTATTTTTTTTCTTTCCTCTGCAGTCTACAAACAACATAATCCGGTGTTTAAATCAATTTTCAATTAAAAAAAAACCTGCTTGAAATGTAAAAAATGCCATGGTAACTGCTCCAACCTGAAAAGGTGGTGGACGAGAAGACACAGTGGGTAATCTGTGTGTAATGGTCCAACAAAGCAATCTCGTGGGTGTGGGGACGTCGCAAGCCACGAGGCTGTCGGTGTCAGCGGAGGCCTCGATGACATTATAGGACATTAATAAAGATACACGCATGTATGTATAAATATCTACACATGTGCAATGTATAGACACATAGATGCATGCACATCTGTGAACACATAGCATGAACCTAATCCCACAGATACATGTACATTGATAACACATTTTTAATACAGACAGATGTGCACACAGAATGTATATATGCGCCCCCCAGCCCCCACTCACCCGCGTGTAGATGTGCTTCTTGGTCAGAGCCATCCTGCCGGCCCCCCGGGGGGCTGTCCCACCCTCTCCGTGTGTCAGCGGATCCCTTTGTGGTGCTGCTCCCGGCGCATACCCTGACACCCCAGCAGGATGTGACTCCGGGTGCAGGCGGCCGGCACGGCTGCGGTGCTTGGTGTTAGCGGGGGTGGGAGTGGCCCCCGGAGCTCCGTCTGCCTCTGCCCGCTGGAGGGCTCCCCGACTGCTGGGGACAGCGCTGCGCTAGAGCTGCTGAGCCCGGACCGATGACAGGGAGGGCAGAGCCGCCGGGTCCTAGCGCCGGGTGCTTCCGTCTGAGGCGACGGAGCATTCCACCAAAATGCATGCACCGCAGAGACCTCGAGGGCTGAGGGCATTCCACCAAAGTGCATGCACTGCCGGCAGTCCAACAAAGGGCAAGTACTGCCGACCGGCATTCCACCAAAGTGCATGCACTGCCGGCAGTCCAACAAAGTGCATGCACTGCCGGCATTCCAAACAAAGTGCATGCACTGCCGACCGGCATTCCACCAAAGTGCATGCACTGCCGGCAGTCCAACAAAGTGCATGCACTGCCGGCATTCCAAACAAAGTGCATGCACTGCCGACCGGCATTCCACCAAAGTGCATGCGCTGTCGGCATTCCAACAAAGTGCATGCACTGCCGACATTCCACCAAAGTGTATGCACTGCCGGCAGTCCAATAAAGTGCATGCGCTGTCGGCAGCCCAACAAAGTGCATGCGCTGTCGGCATTCCAGCAAAGTGCATGCACTGCCGGTATTCCAACAAAGTGCATGCACTGCCGGTATTCCAACAAAGTGCATGCACTGCCGGTATTCCAACAAAGTGCATGCACTGCCGGCATTCCAACAAAGTGCATGCACTGCCAGCATTCCACCAAAGTGCATGCACTGCCGACCGGCATTCCACCAAAGTGCATGCACTGCCGACCGGCATTCCACCAAAGTGCATGCACTGCCGGCATTCCACCAAAGTGCATGCACTGCCGGCATTCCACCAAAGTGCATGCACTGCCGGCATTCCAACAAAGTGCATGCACTGCCGGCATTCCAACAAAGTGCATGCACTGCCGGCATTCCACCAAAGTGCATGCACTGCCGACCGGCATTCCACCAAAGTGCATGCACTGCCGGCATTCCAACAAAGTGCATGCACTGCCGGCATTCCACCAAAGTGCATGCACTGCCGACCGGCATTCCACCAAAGTGCATGCACTGCCGGCATTCCACCAAAGTGCATGCACTGCCGACCGGCATTCCAACAAAGTGCATGCACAGCAGAGACCTCGAGGGCTGAGGGCATTCTTTCAAGAGTGCATCACAGCAGAGACCTCAAGAAAAAGTGCATGCACGTCAGAGACATCGGGGGCTGTGGGCATTCCTTCAGGAGTGCATGCACCACAACCACCTCCGTAAGTGCATGCACTGCAGAGACCTCGAGCAAAGTGCATGCACGACAGAGACATCGTGGGCTGTGGGCATTGGGGAGAGGAGTTGGCCTAACGGCTAGGGCGCTCGACCTCGGACCTGGGGATCTGGGTTCGAGTCTCAGTAACGACGCCAAAACCTCCTGTGATTCTGGGCAAATCACTTAATCTCCCCGTGCCTAAAATGAAAGTAACTGGAAACGTAAAATGTAACGTAACTTGTAAAGCGCTCTGATACCTGATTCGGTTCGGGTCTAGTTCGCGCTATATAAAACTCTGCAAATAAAATAAAAAATAAATAAATAAATTGCACCGTAGGTGCCTGCACCACAACCACCTCCGTAAGTGCATGCACTGCAGAGACCTCCTAAAGTGCATGCCCCCCAGAGACCTCGAGGGCTCGGGCATTCCATCAAAGTGCATGCACTGCAGAGACCTCCTAAAGTGCATGCCCCCCAGAGACCTCGAGGGCTCGGGCATTCCATCAAAATGCATGCACATCAGAGACCCCGAGGGCTGGGGACATTGCGCTGAAAGTGCATGAACCGCAGAGACCTCGAAGGCTGGGGGCATTTCAACCAAAGTGCATGCATGTCAGAAACATCGTGGGCTGTGGGCATTGCACCGTAAGTGCATACAGCACAGAGACCCCCGAGGGCTGGGGACATTCCTGCAAAGTGCATGCACAGACACCTCGAGCAAAGTGCATGCATGTCAGAGACATTTATTTATTTATTTGTTTGTGTATTTTATAAAGCGCGCAGCGGCCCCATCGGGGCATCCCGGCGCTAAAAAGGCTCTGACGACAGGGGGGCACAGGAGGGAAAACCAGACTAGGAGGAAAAGAGGAGGGTGTTCAGGGATTTACGAAATACAGGTTCCGCTTGGCAGGAGCGAAGGGCTAGCGGAAGCTGGTTCCAGTGCTGAGTGGCACAGACCGCAAAGGTTTTTCCACCTGCGCGGGAACGTTTAAAACGGGGGGTTTCCAAGAGTAGTAAGGAATTGGAGCGTAGTGACCTGGATTTGACGTATGGACGTAAGGTGGTTTTCAATTGGGCCGACCCAGTGCCTTTAGATGCACGGAAGGCCAGCGTCATTGCCTTAAAGACGCATCTTTTCGCAATGGGTAGCCAATGAAGTTTACGGAGATGTGGAGAAATATGGTGTCTGGCGGGGATTCTCTCCACCAGCCGAGCGGCAGCATTTTGGACCGTCTGTAGTTTGTGACACAGGCCGGCTGTGATGCCAAGATAGAGGGCATTGGCATAATCAAGATGGGAAATGGTTAGTGCCTGAATCACAGTCTTACAGCAGTCCACCGGCAGATAGTTAATGAGCCGTTTGATAGTTCTTATTTTGGCGAAGCAAGAGGCTGCAACTGTTTGTACCTGAGTGTTGAAACTGAGGTGGTTGTCCCAACGTACTCCTAGGTTTCTCACCGAGTCTTTGGGTGTGGGGGCTTGGCACAGGTCTATGGGCCACCACAGACTGGAGTCAAGGGGAGATGGAGATTTAAAAAACAGGATCTCCGTTTTGCCTGCGTTGAGACGGAGGGAATTGGATTCCATCCAGTTAGAAATATCTTTAAGGCAGGATTTCAATGGCTCGAAGGCAGAGGCAGAAGGGGTGTCGAACGTAAAAAGTAGCTGAATGTCGTCAGCATAGGATATGGACTTAATCCCAGTCTGAGCAATCAGCTTAGCCAAGGGGGTAAAATAAACATTAAACAAAAGCGGACTAAGGGAAGAGCCCTGTGGGACTCCCCTTCTGAGCGGTCTGGCGGTGGAAGTGAAGGGAGGGGTGAAAACTTGCTGTGTGCGGTCGGACAGGTAGGAAGACAGCCACTTCAGGACAGAGCCACCCAGCCCTAAATCCTCCAGCCTTCCCAGCAGGATCTTGTGGGAGACGGTGTCAAATGCTGCTGAAAGATCCAGCAGTACTAACACCGCCCTCGACCCTCGGTCAAGCGTCCACCTCACAGAGTCGGCCATTTCGATAAGGGCCGACTCCGTGCTGTGGCCCGACCTAAAGCCGTGCTGGGAGTCATGGAGAAGCCCATTAGACTCGATGAAAGTCGCCAGTTGGGAGTGGACCAGTTTTTCCAAGATCTTAGCTGGGGCAGGCAGAAGGGAAATGGGCCTGTAGTTGCTGGGAAGGTCAGGGTCGAGGTTGGGCTTCTTCAAAATGGGGACCAAGGAGGCATGTTTCCATTTGGAAGGGAAACTTCCTGTTCTGAGGGAGTCATTCCAAATGAGATTAAGATAAGGGTTAAGTAAGGGTGCCAATTTTTTGTATTCCTTGGCAGGCCAGGGATCGTAAGGGGAACCTGATTTGCATTTAAACAGCTCTGTCATAGAATCGGTTTCTGATATTACTGCGAATTCGCACATGGAGGATGGTGGCGGTATGGGAGGGATGGGTCGCTCGTCACTTCCCTCTCTGTTAGGGGGAGGGAAGGATGAGTGAATGATCTCAATTTTGTCCTCAAAAAATTGGGAGAGTTTGTTACATAGCGCCTGTGAGGCAGGTTGGGATCGGATCAACGAAGTAGGATCTGTGAAGGATCTCACAATGTTGAATATCTCCCTGGCGCCATTACTAGCGAGTTTAATTCTGGAAGTGAGGTTCCGTGAGAATCGTTATGATGTTTTTGGCATGATCGAAAATGGGCAAGTTTGGTATCTATGAACCGTAAATGACGAGTTTAGTAAGTGTACGCGTTTTCGCTACACTACTTGGAAGGGTTCGCCTTATTTACGCGTTTTTCCATCTGAACCCTTGGGTTCCATTTTAGATACGGCATCCATTTTGTTTCTTGCCCTCACATAGTCAGCGAACAGGCAACTGTCCGCGTTATGACCCTTAGTTCCCAAGCTTTACGGAAGATGCATATTCCTTTTGTGCGCCCTTTTATGGCGAGGGGGATGACTCTGCAAAGGCAGATGGCTTCGGTTGAGGGTAATCTTGCCGTGCCGGTCTATTGTTTCAGCCGTGCATGTGCTAGGATCGAATCCTTTGATCCTGTGATCATGCTTCCGATATTACCCTCACACTCTTTTTCTCTACTGTTGTCTGTCTTCCTTGCAGCTGTTCTTGTCTCTTTCTTTCCTTCGTTTACAACTAGTGTGGAATGTGCCTAACGGTGAGAAGATGTGCTTTTACAGTTGGGAACCGGCAATGTTACTGTAATTATGTTCCGGGTTTCAAGAAGTCCTTTTGAAGTTTATTGTGGGAACTGAGTTGTAACCTTTTGTTCGTATGTTGTGCAATGACGAAAATGTGTATAAAAGGAGCGATCCACATTTGCAATTCGAAGCAGATTCTCAGAACCTACACTCTGTTGTACTTCTTGTGACTTTTGCCTCCCTGCAGTAATAAACGCTGATCTTTGACGCCGAAGGAAGTGTCCCGTGTCTCTGTCATTTGTGCGCCAGAACAGGTAACCCACGAAGGTTTCAGGTGTTGTCCCCTGGCACCGCTGGGCCTTAAATAGTCCAGTCCTTCAGTTGGCGCCCAACGTGGGGCGACATCAGCGGAACCGGTCCAAAGCCTGACGATTGTGAGGAACTTCGTGTGAAATCTCCGAGGGAAGGTGCACCCCGCTTCATCGATCTTGTTGTCGAAATAAGTGGCCCGAAGATTTTTTTCCTGCGAAGCTTCACGCTTCCTGACGGCTGCGACGGACCGATGCCCTGACTGTCGACCTGTTTTCGGCGCCTGGCGTAGTCCTTTCGTACGGCGAGACGATAGACGGGCCTTCCTGGTGACGCCATTGTGCTCTCAGTTAAGTATTTGTGGGTCGCTCCCAGTGTCCTTGGTTGTTGTTGAACCTTAGTTGTTTGCATGGTTCCATTGCATTTGTGGTGCTTAGTTGTTGGTTCGTAGTTGTTATTTGACAGTTGCAATTGCCAAAAACCGAGGGTTTTGTCTTTCAAGAAGATTTAGCGCTTCGATAACCCTTGAAGTTTGATACTTGGTTAGTGAGCAAGATGCCTAGCCGTAGTGGTTTCTTTGGTTTCTTTAAATGTTATAACACTGATTCCCGGTTGGAGGACTCGTGTCCGATACCTCCAGTTGGAACTCCAATTTATGAGCTCTATAGTCGACATGGTGTAGGCCCTATTATATATAATGAATATTGGGTTCGTTATACGAAAAACGATGGTGACCTTAGTTGGCCACCACATGGAAGTTTCGAAATTACGATTTTAGATAATCTTGAAGCTAAATTGTTTAAAAAGAAAGCTAGGCCTGCTATGTTTGATTCCTTTCGGTTATGGCGTAAAGAGGCCAAGCAGAAAGAAATCAAACAGCTTAAGAAAAATAACAAAGAAGGTATCATTACGATGATGCAAGGTGCAGAACAATATCAGCGAGATAAAGCAGAAAAAGAGATAGAAGTTTCTACTAGACTGCATCACATGCAGGTAGATAAATGTTATCCGGTTTTACCATCTAATCATGTTAAAAAGGAAGAAGATGTGAAGGAGGATCCCTTGTTAGCCTATTTGATGAAATCGCCACCTCCTTATGCACAGGGTGCTACAGCCCCTGTAGTTCCTCCTGTAGTTCCTCCTGTTGTTCCAGCGGCTGCTGGTCAGCCTGTTGTTGGTCCTGTAATTGTCCCTTCAACTGCCCCTTTGCCTGTACCTCCTCAGCCTCTTGTTCCTGCTACCCCGACTGTCCTGGCTACCTCTGCTGTCCCTACGTTCACTTCTAATGTTGTTGCTCCTGTTCTTCTTTCTCCTTCTGTTCGTAATCGTATCCCTAATACTGTTGCTACCCTTTACTCCCCACTTTCAGGATCGTTATTTCGATCCGATATCGCTGAAAATCCTCAGAGACGAAGTCAAATCCCTGGTGGAAGGGAGAGTGCCACGTAGGTAACTATGGCGCGTAGATGGATAAGACACCCTGCTAACTACCCTCCGCGCATGGTTTTTGATACATTCTCTCAGTTTAATGAGCCCACTCAGAGATTCGTGTTTGAAGAAATGTGTAACTTTTTGAGAGAAGAATGGTATAATGATGACTTGGATAATGTACCGCCTGAGATGATGGAACTCCAGAGTCAGTTTTCGAACGGTATGATTGTAGGTGGAAATGTACGACGAGCATTAGAACGATTGTTAGCCTTTAGATCCACAGTGCCTTCTCGTGTGTCATTTGATGATGACACCGATAATACGAAAACGAACTCTGGTCAGTATCCTATGAGAGAGGTTCCGCCAGTATGGATGCCAGGTGATGCTAATGCTAATCCTGTGATTCTTCCATATTTCCAACGTGTTTGGATACACCTCCCGTGGAAGCGATCAGAAGTCTTGCAGGTGAAACAATCTTTGCCTGATCCGCGTAAGAATCCGGCGGGTTATTATAAGGAGTTGTCCCAATTGGTAGATGCTACTATTATGAACCTCGCTGACATCGACATGCTGTTTGGTAATGTCGTACCGCAACCGATTTGGGCGAAAATTCGCCAAACGAATCATGTGAATGAGTTAGGCGGTGATTGGCCTGCACTAATAGCGGCTGATGGACTACAAGTTGGTGGGGCTAAGCCTGAGCAGTTAATTTTGGATCTACCCCAGAAAATCATTACACTTATGAAAACACTCATGCCAGCGATGAGGGTGAATTGGGATAAATTATCGGCTTGTAAGCAAAAGAAAGACGAGAGTGTCTCGGATTTCTTTACTAGATTTGAGGAAGCATTTGTCGATCATAGTGGTCAGGATATGAGCACTGAGGGAGGTCAGCGGTTATTTGTTGATAAGTTTGTGTTAAATTTGTTGCCTGAGCTACTCAACAAATTGAAGAATTCGGAAAGTGCATGGGCTGTTTCAACCACTGCACAGATATTAGCGACGGCTCAATATTATGAGAATAGGGAAAAGGAAGAAAGTGATCGTTCAGACAAGAAAACGAAGGAGCTCAAAACAAAGGTTTTGTTGCAGCAGGCATATCCTCCACGTTCAAATCAAAATGATTTACAACAGCAGTATCGACCACGAGCCCAGTCCACTAGAATGCAGTCGCGCTCTGACTCCTCTGACTTTAGATCTACGCTTGGGTATAATCAGTGTGCATATTGTAGGAGAGAGGGCCATATAAAATTTGATTGTCCCGCTTTACGTGATCGTTATAATAATGTTTCGGCTCGGGGAGGTCGTGGTGGTCCTCAACAGGCCTCTCGAGGTAGGGGTCGAGGTTTCGTTCAAAATCATGAGCGCTCTACTGTTTCATCAGACGCGAATAATTGTTTCGACCAGCGAAATGCGGGGTCCTATAAATCTGCACAGTACCATGTGGACGATTATTATGTTGAGCATGAGATTGTTGCAGACGACCGTTACTAGGACAGCCATCGACAAAGAGAGGGAGTAGTGTCAGTTCCGGTTGATCAGAGAGGGCCTTACGTCGCGGTTGCCACATCTGGCGTAGTTGAGCCTTTTCTGTTGGACACTGGTGCAGCAAAAAGTTCCATCATGCATTCCAAACTCCCTGGCGCACCTTTGTCTGGCTTAACGAATGTTTCCATTGGATTCTCTGGCACCCCTGTTAGCAATCCTGTCTCTAGCCCTTTGTCCCTTGCGATTGGTCCTCGTGAGCTGGAGGCTCCATTGATTCTATCCACTGGTTGTGGTGAGAATCTTTTGGGTCTGGATTTGTTAAAACGGTTATATGCGACTTTGTATTGCTCTCCTGAAGGAGTGGAGCTTACGTTAGGTCAGAGGGTTATCTCTCCTATGTACCTATCAATGGATAAGTTCCCACCGGAATTGAGTTCTCTTCCTGCGTCTTTATGGGCAACAGGTCCCAATGATGTGGGCCTGTTAAACATTCCACCCTATGTGGTCCAGTTAAAAACGAATGTTCGATTACCGCGTATACCTCAGTATCGTATCTCTCTTGATGGTGAGTGAGCGCTATTAGCGATCATTTATGACCTGATCGAAAAAGATGTCATCGAAGAAACTCGGGGAAATGTGTGTAATAGTCCTGTGTTACCCATTTTGAAATGAACCGATCCATCTAAACCTCCTGTGTATCGTTTTGTAATTGATTTGAGAGAGGTGAATAAAATCGTGATCCCACAGTTTCCTGTGGTGCCTGATATCACGGCCTTGCTGACCCTGATTCCAGCTTCTGCCTCCTGGTTCACGGTGATCGATCTAAAGAATGCTTTCTTTAGTATTCCGATCACTGAGGAAAGCAGAGACCTATTCGGATTCTCATTAGGTGGTCGCAGTTTTAGTTTTAAACGCGCACCACAGCGCTATTGTGAGAGTCCATCGATCTATAGTCAAGCCCTTAAAAGTCAACTTGACGCATTCGTGTTACCGACGGGTGCGGCTTTGATTCAGTATGTTGATGACCTGTTGGTAGCTGCTGATACTGAGATTATTTGCAGAACTGCTACAGTATCGTTGTTGCAACATTTATGTGACTTACATCACAAAGTGTCACCTTCCAAGCTGCAATATTGTTGTCAAGAAGTAACATATTTAGGTCACTTATTGTCAAAAGAAGGGAGAAGGTTGACCCCAGAAAGAATCGCAGCGATTGCTCGAATGACAGTGCCAAAAACCCAGAGAGATGTACGTGCCTGTATTACATCATACTGCAGACAATGGATTCCGAATTTTTCATTGTTGGCGAAACCATTGTTAGCTCTCACGTGCAAGGATGTTCCGACTCCTTTACCTTGGACTGAAGAGTGTCAGAAAGGTTTTTCTGAATTACGTGATGCGTTGTGTTTGGCTCCTGTGTTAGGCACTCCTGATTACAGTAAGCCGTTTACACTATACGTTCACGAGAGGGATGGTTGTGCGTTGAGTGTCTTGATGCAACAATTTGGCGACAAACAACGTCCATGTGCATATTTCTCTTCGACCTTAGATCCAGTGGCTAGAGCATTGCCGAGTTGTCTAAGAGCAACGGCGGCAGCTGCGGTGTCTATTCGACAGTCCGCAGGTCTGATCATGGATAATATGCTCACGGTGATGGTCCCGCATGCAGTTGACACTCTCTTGAATCGAACAAAAACTCAACACCTGACAAGCGCAAGATTGTCGGGTTATGAGTTGACACTTTTGGCAAGTCATATACGAATAAAACGTTGTAATGTGTTGAACCCAGCAACATTGTTGCCGATCAGCATGGAATCAGGTGATGTAGCACCACATGATTGCTACTTAAGAACTGAAGAAGAGACGAAGGGTCGTATTGACCTGAAAAACACTCCATTGGTAGATCCCGATGGTACTTTGTATGTTGATGGTTCATGTTTTAAGTTGCCGAATGGTGATGTAACGACTGCGTATGCTGTAGTGACATTGAGTACGGTTGTGGAAACTGCGAGATTGAGTCAGAATTCAGCTCAAGCGGCTGAATTGATTGCGTTGACAAGAGCGTGTGTGTTGTCTAGAGGAAAGCGGGTGAATGTGTTTACCGATAGTCAGTATGCATTTGGTGTAGCGCATAGTTTTGGTCGATTGTGGAGAGAAAGAGGATTCTTTACGTCGCATGGCACGAAGATTCAGCATGGACAGCTTGTGAATGACCTTTTGGATGCACTCATATTGCCTAAGCAGGTGGCAATAATTAAATGCAGTGCGCATCGGAAAGTGACAGATGATGTTGGTCGTGGTAATGCGTTTGCGGATGAGACTGCTAAAGAAACAGCCAGAGATCTGACAAATCGAATGTATGTTACGAGTTCAGTAAGATGGCCAACGGAGACTGGTATGTGTGAGGACACAGTTGAGAGTGTGAAAGAGATACAGAATGAGGCTACTGAGATGGAAAAGACTCAGTGGAAAGAAAGTACTGGGAAGTTAGACGAGACTGGATGTTGGGTTTATCAGAAAAACAGAGATGGATGTTACCGGATGCTTGCCGTTGTTACTATGGCTCATGGCACATCACATATTAGCGCGAAAGGAATATGTAAGTTGTTGTCTCCGGTATGGAAAAATGATGGGATTACTAAGTGTGCGGAGAGAGTGGTTAAGAACTGTATGGTATGTTTGATGTATAATCCTGGTAAGGGCACCCCCACTCCACCTGGACACTTTGCTCCCCCTATATGTCCCTTTGAAGTTATCCAATTGGATTTCATCCATATGGAGAGATGCAATAATCTGAAATATGTTCTAGTTGTGGTTTGTGCGTTCTCCAGATGGATTGAGGCCTACCCTCTTAAGGATAATACTGCCCTGTCAACAGCAAAAATCCTGCTCAAGGAATATTTCCCTAGGTATGGAATGCCACGGATTGTATGGTCAGATAACGGAAGTGAGTTTGTGGGAAGTGTGATGAAGAGTGTGTGTCGTGGCCTAGGCATAGTCCAAAAATTTCATAGCGCTAATCATCCTCAGTCGGCAGGTTTGGTGGAAGGATATACTGGCACCCTGAAACTTGCCAAAATCCAGGCAACGACTGGTTTATCGTGGCCGGATGCTTTGCCTTTAGCTCTCTTATCGACCAGGGCAACCGTGCACTCTCGAGTAGGGCTTAGCCCATATGAGATTGTGTTCGGCCGTCCTGCGAATATTTGGGGAGTTCCGAGGCCTAAGGAGTTTAACAGAATTGAATATCCAATGTTGATTGACTATCTTTATGATCTGACTGCTAAATTGAGTTTGATTCATCAACAGGTCTTTGAAGCTTTACCGGCACAAACTGAGGGACCTGGTCATCGGCTCCAACCAGGTGACTGGGTGCTTAACCGAAATTTTGGACGAAAACGAAATCTTGAGCCAAGGTTCGTGGGTCCCCACCAGGTGTTACTGGCAACAAGGACGGCGGTTCGACTGGAAGGCAGAAAGCATTGGGTGCATGCCACCCACACCAAGAAAGTTCCGTTTCCTTTGCCAGCAGATGCATGGATCAAGAAAGGAGTCGCCTCGACAGAGACCAGTACGGTCCCGGGCTTTATACCATTCAGTGATGCTCAGCTTGTAGAGACCGATTTAGTGCAATCAGACATCCCTGTTGAATCAACCGAAACTTTACCTACGTCATCACTAGTGGAGAGTTCAAGTCCTGGATTATTACCTGAGCAATCGAACACTGCTTTGCCATCTGAACCGTTGTTTGAAGAACAGACTCGACCCGGGAGATGTCGATATTTTCTTCGACCACGCAATAAGGACAAATAAATTCCTTTTATTATTTCTGATTTTACATTGCCCCCTTACATTTGCCTTGAACATTGTGGACATTTTATGTTATATGTGTATTTTCTTTTCCAGTACAGCTAGAAGACTTATATTAAATTGAATGCTCAATTCATTTAAAACCTATCATCTGGGTTGGCCGTAGGGCCGTGCGGGTACTTCCTCCTGTTTAGCAGGTTATTGACACTAGGTCGATTTCTTTTGTCGATTTCTGGGAACTCCTGGGAATTGATAATCGCTACTGAGAACGAAGTGCGTCAAGAACGTCACGGACGGTTTTTTAGAGGATGGAATTTACTATGCTGTCGAAAAGAGAGGAAATGTCGGCGCAAAGATCTAAAATGCATGAGGTGTTTCGCACAAAATGTTTTTTGTTTCAGATTTTTATGTTGTTCCTAACTGTTTCTATGCTACTGGTGGGTGGAGCGTATTTTGGGATTCAATTATTATTGCCTTCCATTTCGCCTACTCCTCCTTCACATGATTTGAATTCTGCCTCCACTATTTCTCCACATTCCTTTCATCTTCTGCCTCAACATGAACAAGTCAGACGTGCGGAATTTATGAATAATTCCTTTGTTCAACTCCTGCATCAGCATCAGTTGGTGATGAATACTACCAACTGTTGGGTGTGTGGGTTAATGCCACATACCATGGATAAGGGTATTCCGTATTTGGTTCTTCCTTATAGCTCCCAAGGGTCGGCTCGGGCATTCCAAACTATGTTCCGTAGTGCACTAGATTCCTACCCCCATCGAGAACCACGCTCAGTAAACCTTGGTCCTGGCCCGTACCACAAGTCTTTGGCGATAGCTATTGCTAATTTAGATAGAGACATTTTTGATGCATCGCTTATCCCAGAGGAGGAGGTGCGAGCATATAAGGATCTGAGTGAGACTGAGTATAGTATATCAGTGGGTGATAGACAGCTTAAGAGCTTGTCTCCAATTTGGATCGTACCTCACCTTGGTCACTTCTGTCTGCAAGGGCTTGGTCAAAATCCGAGAGCTCAGTTTGGGAAGAGTGCTTGTACTGAGACGTATGTCTTACCGATGCTCTCTTCCCCTGTCTTTCTGACTGCCAAAGGTACTTATTTTGTGTGTTACGATCGTGCTTATACATGGTTGCCTCGTGATTTCTCAGGCACCTGTTATATCGCGAATCTTCTATCACTGACTTTCACCGTTGCCTCAGACTATCACAAGACTAGAGTTGTGAGAGGCGTTATTAGTAGAGAGGATACTGCTGGTCAAGAGGCAGGAGACTTCTTTAAGGGTTTTCTACCGTTTTGGGGTCCTATGGTTAATAGTAGGAACTTGAGACAGCTGACTCGTGTGGTTGAATCGACTGCTAATATCACTGCAAGCGCCCTTGGTAATCTGACAGCAGAGCTTCAAGCGGATAGACTTATGACGCTACAGAACCGTATGGTTCTAGACGTTGTACTAGCAGATAGAGGTGGTGTCTGTAAGGTCATCCATTCGAGTTGCTGCATTTTTATACCTGATAATGCTCCAACTGTCTATCAAGCCATCTCAAAGTTGCATAAAATCTCAGAGTCCATACACGTGGACGAGGGAGATTGGACGCTTCTAGGATGGTTTTGGGGCCTAATGTCGACCTGGGGTTGGAAGATTCTGATGATTATAGGGATTGTTGTGATGTTTCTGTTCACGTGTTGTCTTTGCGGGCAGTGTGGTCCAGTCTTATGTGGCCTTTGTGCTACTACGTGTATAAGAAGGCCATCTGTTACCAAAGAGGCATTGATGGATAGGATAATGTTCCAGCAACACCTGAATGATCTGATGAATATTGAAATCGATTCTGATTTCGACTAGTGCTTGCCTACATGAGGGCAAAAGGAGCGTCTGAGGTTCCGTGAGAATCGTTATGATGTTTTTGGCATGATCGAAAATGGGCAAGTTTGGTATCTATGAACCGTAAATGACGAGTTTAGTAAGTGTACGCGTTTTCGCTACACTACTTGGAAGGGTTCGCCTTATTTACGCGTTTTTCCATCTGAACCCTTGGGTTCCATTTTAGATACGGCATCCATTTTGTTTCTTGCCCTCACATAGTCAGCGAACAGGCAACTGTCCGCGTTATGACCCTTAGTTCCCAAGCTTTACGGAAGATGCATATTCCTTTTGTGCGCCCTTTTATGGCGAGGGGGATGACTCTGCAAAGGCAGATGGCTTCGCTTGAGGGTAATCTTGCCGTGCCGGTCTATTGTTTCAGCCGTGCATGTGCTAGGATCGAATCCTTTGATCCTGTGATCATGCTTCCGATATTACCCTCACACTCTTTTTCTCTACTGTTGTCTGTCTTCCTTGCAGCTGTTCTTGTCTCTTTCTTTCGTTCGTTTACAACTAGTGTGGAATGTGCCTAACGGTGAGAAGATGTGCTTTTACAGTTGGGAACCGGCAATGTTACTGTAATTATGTTCCGGGTTTCAAGAAGTCCTTTTGAAGTTTATTGTGGGAACTGAGTTGTAACCTTTTGTTCGTATGTTGTGCAATGACGAAAATGTGTATAAAAGGAGCGATCCACATTTGCAAATCGAAGCAGACTCTCAGATCCTACACTCTGTTGTACTTCTTGTGACTTTTGCCTCCCTGCAGTAATAAACGCTGATCTTTGACGCCGAAGGAAGTGTCCCGTGTCTCTGTCATTTGTGCGCCAGAACAGGTAACCCACGAAGGTTTCAGGTGTTGTCCCCTGGCACCGCTGGGCCTTAAATAGTCCAGTCCTTCAGAAGCCAGAATCGTGGCTGTGGGCATTGCACCATAAGTGCATGCAGCACAGAGACCCCCGAGGTCTGGGGGCATTCCTTCAGAAGTACGTGCACAGCAGAGACCCCGAGGGATGGGGACATTCCTGCAAAGCAAAGTGCATGCACAGCAGATACCTCGAGCAAAGTGCATGCATGTCAGAGACATCGTGTGCTGTGGGCATTGCATCGTAAGACGTAAGACCGTAAGACGTAAGTGCTTGCACCACAGAGACCTCCATAAGTTCATGTACCGCAGAGACCTCCCTAAGTGCATGCACCACAGAGACCTCCGTAAGACGTAAGTGCATGCTCCGCAGAGACCTCCGTAAGTGCATGCACCGCAGAGACCTCCCTAAGTGCGTAGCAGAAACCTCCTTAAGACGTAAGTGACTGCACCACAGAGACCTCCATACGTGCATACACCGCAGAGACCTCGAGGGTAAGGGGCATTGCACTGAAAGTGCATGCACTGCAGAGACCTCCATAAGTGCATGCACCGCAGAGACCTCCCGAAGTGCGTAGCAGAGACCTCCGTAAGACGTAAGTGCTTGCACCGCAGAGACCTCCCTAAGTGCGTAGTAGAGACCTCCGTAAGACGTAAGTGCCTGCGTAAAACATCCTTTACAACAAAACTTTTACAACGCAGGTTTTACAACGAAAACCATTACAACGCATTGCGCTGGGCGGCGCTCTAGGATAGGGAATAGATTTAATTTACTATCCAACACCTTCCTTAGTGTCCACGGGGACTGGAGTTGGAATAGTAAATTAAACTATTCACTATCCAGCACCCCAAAGCACTATGCGTTGTAAAGGTTTGTGTTGTAAAAACTGCGTTGTAACAGCATGCGTGGTAAAAGCATGCGTTGTAACGTCATACACCCGTACATGCACCGCAGAGACCTCCCTAAGTGCGTAGTAGAGACCTCCGTAAGACGTAAGTGCCTGCACCACAGAGACCTCCATAAGTGCAGGCACCGCAGAGACCTCGAGGGCACGGGGCATTGCACTGGAAGTGCATGCACTGCAGAGACCTCCATAAGTGCAGGCACCGCAGAGACCTCGAGGGCACGGGGCATTGCACTGGAAGTGCATGCACTGCAGTGACCTCCAGGCATACAAGCCAACAGTTCAGAAGGGGAAAGTTGGAGATGAATAAAATAATAATCGGGAGAATGTATTTCCCTCATCGACTTCTATTGAAACAGACAATTTCAGGCGGGAGACAGCCAAAAGTAATCAAATGTTGGCTTCAACAACCGGGAATCTCCCGCATAAATCGGGTCTATTGGCATGTATGCGAGGGCTGGGGTAATTCCTGCAGAAGTGCACGCACATCAGAGCTGGGGGGAGGTTATTGCCTCGAAAGTGCCTGCTCGGCAGAGAACTTGAGGTCTTAGGAGCTTTGCACCAAAAGTGCTTACACACCAGAGAGCTCAAGGTCACCCCACCAAAAATATCTGTATGACGCACATTGTGAGCTGGGGGTATTGTGTGTTGGATAATGTACCAGGGATCCAGTTAAGAGATATTAAAAATGCCATAAGGTAAGAGATAAAACCCCTTCAGTTAGTAGCTGAGGTTCAGTCCATAGCACTATCTTTCCAGGGTGGCGGGGACGTGGCCAATGATGAAGCATGCCACGTTACGTGGGGGAGCCCACCTCCCACAAATATTCGAGGATAGGGTACAGTTTAGCCCTGTCTGTCTTGACACTGGTCACGTCGTCTCTTTTTTGGTGTTACTTTCAAAGGTGGAGGTAAACATAACAAAACACGTGTATTTGTAAAGCACACATTCACCGTCAAAGTCACCACCTCCTCCTAAAACAACAAAGAAAATGGCATTCCAAGACAGAATCAACGCCAAAGCACACAACAGCAAAGAACTCTTTGCCATCGTCAAGGTTTTTTGCCAGGCCCAACAGCGAGACCACAGACATCCCATCCTACCAAGGCCTCTGCTACAAATTCGGCACATTCTTCCACCACAAGATCTGGCAGATCTACGACACCTTCGGCACCCAACACCCTCCCAAACAATGCCCGTCAGCACGGCACGCAACCACGCCGCACCCCAACGGATCGCGTTCAAATGGACTCTGCTCCCCACAGATGACACACTCAAGACGATGAAGAGCATTAACCCAGGAGCCCCAACAGATCCTTACCGGTACCACATCTTCCATAGAGCAGCCGCCTCCATCCCACCCAGCTTCGCCGCACCACCAACTGTTCCATCAAAACCGCTACCTTCCCCGATGACTTAAAATACGCTGAGATGAACCTTCTGCTGAAGAAGCGGTCCGCCGACCCAACAGACCTCAAGAACTTCAGACCCCTCTCTCTCCTTCCCTCCCAGCCAAGGTCATCGAGAAGGCCGTCAATGCCCAACATTCTGTGTTCATCGAAGAAAACCACATCCTGGAAACCTCCCAATCCAGCTTCCGAAGCAACCACAGTACCAAGACCACAATCCCTGCTTCCAGAGACGACATTTGCTCCCTTCTTGACCAGGGCGAAACCATGGCCCCCATCCTACTGGACATCGGGCCGCTTTTGACCCCGTCTCCCACCGCACCCTAATCAAGAGGCTCCACGACACCGGCATCCACGACAAGGCACTTAGCTGAATCCACTTCTTCCTTAGGTACCGAACACAGCGAGTCAGACTACCCCCTGTTCCCTCAGAACCTACAGAGAGGAGCTGTGGAGTGCCCCAGGGATACTCCCTGAGCCCTACCCTCTTCAACATCTACATGGCCTTGCAGCCATCATCAAAAGCACGGACTGAACATCATCTCATATGCCAACGAAACCCAGCTGTTCCTCTCCCTCACCAACAAACCCATAGCGGCCAGAATCAATTTTCAACAGCGGAATGAAGGCCGTTACTACTTGGTTGAAAGACAGATACCTCAGGCTCAACTCAGGCAAGACCTAAGTACTCATCCTGGGACCCGCCCCCTCAGCCTGGGACAACTCCTGGTGGCCCGCTGCGCTAGGAACTCCTCCTACCCCGACGGACCATGGACGCAACCTCGCCATCATACGAACTCCTCTCTCTAAATGAACTGCCATATCAATGCAGTATCCTGATTCCGCTTCCACATGCTCTGCCTGCTTCGGAAGACATTCAGATGGATGCCCGCAGAATCCAGAAAGACAGTCACCCACACACTCATCACCAGCAGGGTGACTATGGCAATGCAATCTGTGCTGGCGTCACCCACAAACAGCTTAGTAAACTACAGAATATCCGAAACGCCACAGCCAGATGGTCTTCAGAATCCCCAGTCGCAGCCACATAATACAACACCTCCGACAACTTCACTGGCTCCCAATCGACAAGAGAATCACCTACAAGCTCCTCACACATGCCTACAAAGCACACCACGACGCAGGACCAGAATATCTCAACCAATGCCTCACATTCCACACACCTGCCGGATAACTCTGCTCCACCCAACTCGCCCTAGCCTCCATCCCCAGGATCCACAAGACCAGAACCGGAGGAAGGTCCTTCACCTACCTCGCCACCAAGACCAGGAACACCCTGCCCCTCCACTTCAGGCAATCAGCGTTGTTGACCCAATTCAGGAAGGACCTGGAGAGCTGGCTCTTTGACTGAACCTCCACACCCAGATGGATCAGCAGCCCCCAGCGCCTTGAGACTTTCATGGGAGATTAGCCGCCATATACAAACCCCTGATTCATTGATTGATTGATTAAATAACAGATGCCTATTGTTACCAAACTCAATGGTACTCATTTTATCGACCTCAGAAGGATGAAAGGCTGAGTGGACCCATCAGGATTTGAACCTGTGACCAAGAGGTCAAACACAGGCCCCTGCAGAGACACAATAGCCCACCAGACCCGCGTGCCACTGAACTTGTGGCATTAAAGCCCTGTTTTTCTCCCACTGTTCTTACCAGATGTAGGATGACAGCAAAACTTTAGATATGTATGTGCATCAGACACTTCAATAGCTGCGAGCATTCCTCCAGGAGTGTATGTACATTGAGGGCTGACGGTTGTAGGAAGGTGGAATCTGACTGCATGGTTACCCCCACTTTTTTCCAGGTGTTTTGCTATTTTCAACTTAGCCTGACTGGGATCCTGCTAATTAGGACTTTCAGAATTGCATGCATGACGGAGACCTCGAAGGCTGGGTGCATCCTTTCATCATCGGGTCTCGTCCCGGTCCTGGGTGAGCCTCACCCACTCCAGCGGGGCATGCTTCATCATTGGGTCTCGTCCCGGTCCTGGGTGAGCCTCACCCACTCCAGCGGCGCGTGCTTCATCATTGGGTCTCATCCCGGTCCTGGGTGAGCCTTACCCACTCCAGCGGGGCGTACTTCATCATCGGGTCTCATCACGGTCTTGGGTGAGCCTCACCCACTCCAGCGGGGCGTGCTTCTTCATCGGGTCTCATCCTGACCCTGGGTGAGCCTCACCCACTCCAGCGGGGCGTGCTTCTTCATCGGGTCTCATCCTGACCCTGGGTGAGCCTCACCCACTCCAGCGGGGCGTGCTTCATCATCGGGTCTCATCCCGGTCCTGGGTGAGCCTTACCCAATCCAGCGGAGCGTGCTTCTTCATCGGGTCTCATCCTGGTCCCGGGTGAGCCTCACCCACTCCAGGGGGGCGTGCTTCATCATCGGGTCTGATCCCGGTCCTGGGTGAGCCTTACCCAATCCAGCGGGGCGTGCTTCATCATCGGGTCTCGTCCCGGTCCCGGGTGAGCCTCACCCACTCCAGCGGGGTGTGCTTCTTCATCGGGTCTCATCCTGACCCTGGGTGAGCCTCACCCACTCCAGCGGGGCGTGCTTCTTCATCGGGTCTCATCCCGGTCCTGGGTGAGCCTCATCCACTCCAGTGGGGCGTGCTTCATCATCGGGTCTCGACCCGGTCCTGGGTGAGCCTTACCCACTCCAGCGGGGCGTGCTTCATCATCGGGTCTCATCTCGGTCCTGGGTGAGCCTCACCCACTCCAGTGGGGCGTGCTTCATCATCGGGTCTCGTCTCGGTCCTGGGTGAGCCTTACCCACTCCAGCGGGGCGTGCTTTTTCATCGGGTCTCATCTCGGTCCTGGGTGAGCCTCACCCACTCCAGTGGGGCGTGCTTCTTCATAGGGTCTCATCCTGACCCTGGGTGAGCCTCACCCACTCCAGCGGGGCGTGCTTCATCATCGGGTCTCATCCTGACCCTGGGTGAGCCTCACCCACTCCAGCGGGGCGTGCTTCATCATCGGGTCTCATCCTGACACTGGGTGAGCCTCACCCACTCCAGCGGGGCATGCTTCATCATCGGGTCTCGTCCCGGTCCCGGGTGAGCCTCACCCACTCCAGCGGGGCGTGCTTCTTCATCGGGTCTCATCCTGGTCCTGGGTGAGCCTCACCCACTCCAGCGGGGCGTGCTTCATCATCGGGTCTCATCTCGGTCCTGGGTGAGCCTCACCCACTCCAGCGGGGCGTGCTTCATCATGAAGTCTCGTCCCGGTCCCGGGTGAGCCTCACCCACTCCAGCGGGGTGTGCTTCTTCATCGGGTCTCATCCTGACCCTGGGTGAGCCTCATCCACTCCAGCGGGGCGTGCTTCATCATCGGGTCTCATCCTGACCCTGGGTGAGCCTCACCCACTCCAGCGGGGCGTGCTTCATCATCGGTTCTCATCCTGGTCCTGGGTGAGCCTCACCCACTCCAGCGGGGCGTGCTTCATCGTCAGGTCTCATCCTGACCCTGGGTGAGCCTCACCCACTCCAGCGGGGCGTGCTTCATCATCGGTTCTCATCCTGGTCCTGGGTGAGCCTCACCCACTCCAGCGGCGCGTGCTTCATCATCGGGTCTCATCTCGGTCCTGGGTGAGCCTCACCCACTCCAGTGGGGCGTGCTTCATCATCGGGTCTCGTCTCGGTCCTGGGTGAGCCTTACCCACTCCAGCGGGGCGTGCTTCATCATCGGGTCTCATCTCGGTCCTGGGTGAGCCTCACCCACTCCAGCGGGGCGTACTTCTTCATCGGGTCTCATCCTGACCCTGGGTGAGCCTCACCCACTCCAGCGGGGCGTGCTTCATCATCGGGTCTCATCCTGACCCTGGGTGAGCCTCACCCACTCCAGCGGGGCGTGCTTCATCATCGGGTCTCATCCTGACCCTGGGTGAGCCTCACCCACTCCAGCGGGGCGTGCTTCATCATCGGGTCTCGTCCCGGTCCCGGGTGAGCCTCACCCACTCCAGCGGGGCGTGCTTCTTCATCGGGTCTCATCCCGGTCCTGGGTGAGCCTCACCCACTCCAGTGGGGCATGCTTCATCATCGGGTCTCGTCCCGGTCCTGGGTGAGCCTTACCCACTCCAGCGGGGCGTGCTTCATCATCGGGTCTCATCTCGGTCCTGGGTGAGCCTCACCCACTCCAGTGGGGCGTGCTTCATCATCAAGTCTCGTCCCGGTCCCGGGTGGGCCTCACCCACTCCAGCGGGGTGTGCTTCTTCATCGGGTCTCATCCTGACCCTGGGTGAGCCTCATCCACTTCAGCGGGGCGTGCTTCATCATCGGGTCTCATCCTGACCCTGGGTGAGCCTCACCCACTCCAGCGTGGCGTGCTTCATCATCGGGTCTCGTCCCGGTCCTGGGCGAGCCTCACCCACTCCAGCGGGGCGTGCTTCATCATCGGGTCTCATCCTGGTCCTGGGTGAGCCTCACCCCCTCCAGCGGCGCGTGCTTCATCATCGGGTCTCGTCCCGGTCCTGGGTGAGCCTCACCCACTCCAGCGGGGCGTGCTTCATCATCGGGTCTCATCCTGGTCCCGGGTGAGCCTCACCCACTCCTGCGGGGCGTGCTTCATCATCGGGTCTCGTCTCGGTCCTGGGTGAGCCTCACCCACTCCAGCAGGGCGTGCTTCATCATCGGGTCTCGTCCCGGTCCTGGGTGAGCCTCACCCACTCCAGCGGGGCGTGCTTTATCATCGGGTCTCATCCCGGTCCTGGGTAAACCTCACCCACTCCAGCGGGGCGTGCTTTATCATCGGGTCTCATCCCGGTCCTGGGTGAGCCTCACCCACTCCAGCGGGGCGTGCTTCATCATCGGGTCTCATCCTGCTCCCTAAAGCCTGGATAGGCTTGACTGTATTCCAGGGGGGCTGTAGTTATAGGCAGCAGCCATTGTCTCGTGTTAGAGAATAAAAATACCTTGAGCAACCAAGGTATCCCTTTATTGATGGGTGTTAAGGTATGATTAAAAGCCAAATATGGGGGTAAAAAGTGTCGGAGGGTAACCATATTATCCTATCATTCTTTCAACGTGTTTTAGCCCGTAAAAAGATGAGTACTGAGAATCCAGGGTGCTCACCAGGAGATAAAGTGTCCCGGAGTCCAGGCAGCTGGTCTACCTCTCAATTTAGGGGTACAGACAAACATAAAATTCCTATTACATGCACAAGCTGGCTTACTAGTCCAGTCAACTGGAGCCCTATTCAATCTTGATTCCCTTAAGGAACATAACACATACATACATTCAGATGAGTTCATTATCTCTATTAGTGTGATGAAAGCCATTGTAGACATGCAGAACAAGTGTGGCAGTCAACAGCCCACCAATGGTTCCTCTGTAAAACACAATAACTCAAATTTTTAGCATTTCATCAGTGCCGGAGGTGAAATCATGCTGTGAAGGAGCACAAAACTGCATGCCGAGAATATTTTTCATCATTGGTAATGACTAAAAATTCGCCATGTTTACATAAAACACACCTACTTGTGATATACAGATGGACATAAACAATCTTACCCTACTCTGGAATTGTTAAAAGCAACATTGGAGGAGGAAATATAAAATACCAGCATTTGTAAAGCGCACAGCTACCTCCGGAGAGGTGTCCCAGCGCTGGGGGCCCTCGGGAAGATTAAGCAAGCTATTGCCCAGAGTCACATGGTGCTGGGCTAACATACCACTGGCGTCGTGGATCAACTGTGAAACCCGTGGTCTGGAGTCGGGCACTTTGGCTACTGCGCTACACCTCTTTCTGGAGGAGTAGGAGGGAGGCGTGCCCCTGTAGTCACACTCTGATAGTAGGTAAAGTCAGAAAATATGCCACTAAGCAAAAATATGAATGAAATTATATATAGTGCGGTGAATGTATGGATAAAGGGCTCTGTATCTTGGACTCACATCGCCAAGGGGGTCACACATGCCCAAAAACCTAATTGTATCCTCCCTCTTGCCGGCTGCTTCATGGTCTGAAGTCAGAGAGGCAGTGTATCCAGAAGCCAACCTACATGCGGCGCGCGTAGGGGGTGATGACCTGATTACGCCTTCATGGTTAGCAGTACAAAAGGGGGTGGTGATGGACGGAGCATCTGAATCAATCAAACACTTACACCCAGTCACTGCCAAGCCATGTCTTCCCTGGACCGGAAACAAGCTTCCGAGGACCGGTTTCTGGTATTCCAGCCGTCTTCAGCCCGGCTTGCTTGAATCCAGTGGCAAAGTGAGCAAGGGACTCACGTCTGAGCATACCCTGCCAACTTATGGCAAACAAAGCGGTACAAAAGGGGGTGGTGATGGACGGAGTTCATGGCTTGGCAGTTCGGGCTGGACTGTTCCCATGAGGCACAGGGTCAGACTGATTTGCATATAGCCATGTCTGAACTGGGGTGGCAGAGTGAGCTAAAGAACGGTGATGGATTAAACCCAGATCTTTTGACTGGGTGTGAATGTTTGATTGATTTGGATGCTCTGTCCATCACCACCCCCTTTTGTACCGTTCATGGTTAGCAAGCGCCCCCATTGTTCATGGGAATTGAAGCCCAGTGGGCAGACCACGAGAGACGGTGAGTATATTTCATCAAAAGCACAGGGCCGCCATGGCTATATAATGACAGCATGATTGTTATGCATTAAATATGCAACACAAGTCTGGGGACAAAGATAAATACAACTCAACACACATCCTTAAGCTCCTACTTGCTCCTTATATTAAACCAAATGGGCCTCATTTATGAAAAGCTGTTTTTGCCCAGCGATGCAGCACTTTTCATAGCGCCATCCTTACGGCACCATAAATGCTCTGTATTTACCATATAGCGCTCCATGGGGCAAAGATTTACAGATACGTCAAGAATTCTGACATATCTGGTGGTGCAAAAATGAGACATTGCTGAAGTGTGTTGGAAAACTGATGCAACTTCAGCAATGTGTAATAACCCATGGGTGAGTCCCATGTGAAAAGGCCCTGCGTCACTCCTTACGTTTTCTTGAAGCAAGCGTAAGTTTTTGATGCAGTGGCGTTCTAGAACTGATGCAGTGAAATCTCATAGATTTATATATATATAAATGTATAGATCTACTCATAGTAGATCGGAAAAAGAGTTACAACACGGAGGAAAAGGACTCCGAATATGTGAACCAATCACCCTGTACCTTATGGGGCTTCTCCGGCCCCCCTTCAATGACTATCGATCTTTGGGGTGTATATTGTATGTGGTAGAATCCCTTCGGAGCCCTTGCCGGCAGTGCTAAAAGCTCAGGTTTCCAAATACCGAGGCTGTTGGTCTTGTTTCCACCTCATGCCTCTTTTGTCTACGTATGTGCATCCACCCTTTTAGGCTTTACAAAATTTGGGGTTGGATCTTATTTATATATTTATCGAGTTTTGTATAGCGCAAACCTGGAGAAGACATACCAGCAGAGAGATCATGGAGTTTTCATGTTGATAACATCACGCTAGCTAAACCGAGGGACCTGGGGATCAATCCAAGGTGAGATGTAGTCACGGGTGGGGGACCGGCGGTCGCATGGGTGTTCGTGCGGGGGGGGGGGGGGGCGGATAATTTAAAAATAATTTGAAGAAAAAAAAAATACCTTTCCGCCGGCCGGATCCCACGTTTAACTGTTCCTGCTCTCCTGCCTCTGACTCCAGGAACAGGAAGCAGGCAGCCAGGCTCACTACCCTAGGCCAATCACAATGCTTGAAGAAAAGTTGTGATTGGTCGCGAAGCCGCCCAGCCAGGGGCTTATGGGGAGGCCATGTTCTCAACGCAGCCTGCATGGAGAAGGGCAGACCACTCAGGAGTAGGCACACCACTCCTCCCCAGCCCCGGGTGCAGAGAAGCCCCAAAATCAAACATATAATGGAAATGACTGGTAGTTATCACCATTTTAAGTTTTTGCTCCTTGCACTGTGAGAAAGCAGTAGGGCGACGCTCCTCCGCCCAAGTGGAGGAGCCGCCTCTGATATTCGTTATGGTGGGATATGTTCTTTACATGTGCTTGTTTGGGGTTCTCTGTTGCCCTCGAGTCTCCTAGTGGCCACTGTGGTGCACTTATGGGAAAGGAGGGAGCCATTGAAGACTTTGTAGTAGACACCAGGACTCCTGGTTGCGACGCGCCCTGCTGGCGCAGCACGCTGCCTCGACTCATGGCGCGAGAGGCTGGAGGAAGCGAGGAATAAGTACGTTTAAGTCCTTTCTGCGTTCTCTACAAGGCTTCAGCGAGTGCTGGGAACTCAAAACAATTCAATAAGGTCATCACCCGCTACAGGTATTTTATTTATTTATTTATTTTATGTTTTCTATACGTCCCACAGACGTCCGCATCCGGCGCTCGACTCCTGGAAACGCTTCCATGTGTTGTTCTGTGGGGTCCTTGTAAGGTTTTAACTGCACTTTCAAGACGTTTCCCAACTTCCTCTTCCGCTTCCTTCGCTTCCTGTCCTTTATGTGTGTTTTTTCTCTTGGTTTCTGGTTTCATGTCCATCCATCCGTTCACTTCTGGCCTCGTTTGTTTCAGGGCCCCGTTGGAAAGTCTCTGTCATGATGCCAAAATTCAATTTTATTCCATAATAGATGTTTTTTAGATGCTCGAAAATCGTAAGATGCTAACATTTCAGAGGTTACGCCTGGAGCACATAAACAACCAGGGGGGAGTCCAATTTACACCGCTAACACTTAACAGGTCTTGGAAACGAATAATACTGCACTGTACAACAAGCACTGGCAAAGCAAATAGGTCTCGGCTTTCATTAAAAGTGATTCTTTTCACTGGCTGGTGATATTGTTTGTGGGTTATGCAGATGGGCGAGCAGTTGACATCAAGAACGTGTGAAAAGGTGGCTGAATGGATAGATGCATGACTACATGGATGGATGAATGAATAGACTAACTAATAATTTCCTACAAGCACTTAAAGCAATACAACCCTCATCTCTTTCTTTCAAAGCATGGAGGGAGAGAGTATGTGTGCGTTGTTTTTTATGTGTATGTAAAAAGTTCTTGTGAAGTCCACAGATGCCTCTCCAGAAAATACATTTATTGGGGGGTGGGGAAATGTAGCACCCCAAACACCCCTCTTGAAGCTACGTCTCAGATTAGTTCAGTTTAGAAAGTCTAGCCTGCTCTGGGAGGTCTATGACATTCTCAGCAGTATGTGGGACTGCACGTATTCAAGGTCGACTCTACTAATATGCCGAGCGGGAGGGAGGCAGGGGAGGAGGCATTTTTATTTTCAGAGGGACGGGTTTATTGGAAGCAAGGGTACCTCATTGGTTAAGAAGGAAGGCAAGGGAGTAGGACTAGGAGTAAGGCCATTATCAACAAGTAATGAACGCATTTTCTGTGCTGTACACTTCGGTTTGACAGAAAACATCAGAAGTGTGGGCCTCATTTATGAGGCCTTGCGTCAGTTTTACACTTCCGATGGTCACTTTTTGTGACGCATTGGCGGCGTAAAACATGCCTCCTGTTGCGCACTATTTACAAAGTGACGCAGCTTAGATGTGTAAATTTGTAAACCCCTGCGCTACATTATACCTGCGTCAGGTATAATGTATGCAGGGGGGCGTTTCCCTGCAAACAACTTTGTAGAAGTGACGCAGTAAAATCTATGAGATTTCACTGCGTCAGTTCTAGGACACCGTTGCTTCAAAATCATACGCCTGCCTCACAGCAGGCGCAAGACTGATGCAGGGCCTTTCACAAGGAGCTTTCCCCATGTGAAAGGTCGCATTGCTGGAGTTGCGTCACTTTTGTGACACACTCCAGCAATGCGTCACTTTTGCGCCATGCAGATGCGTTAGAAATTCTGACGTATCTGTAACTCCTTGCGACATGATGCGTCATACTGTAAATATGATGCATCAGGTATGTCGCAAGTAGTGTGCACTGAAAAGTGACGCATCGCTGCTTTCACGCAGCGATCCATCACTTCTCATAAATGAGGCCCTCTGTTTCTATAGCATATTGTGTGTAGATTGCTGTTGGACCAGGCACCCACCCTAGAGGGTGAAAGTGTGGACCCCTCATGGTCTTTAGACATCTGGAGGTCTGGCAACAGACTGCATGGGGTGATAGTCAAAGCCCCCCCCCAGGCAGCCCCTAAACACTCTTGTGCAGATCCTGAGAGCACAGTTGGTGCTCCACAGACCGCATTTGTGTGATGGAGCATGGTTTCACATAAACCAAAACTTTCTTGTACTCAGCCCTCTCTAAATAACCTGTAATATATTAACCAACATGTTTGGTATCTAGGAGAAGCTTGCCTATGTGCTTTTACTAACAGTAACTTAAATGCATTAAAATGGCCACCAAAAACGCGGGAAACCTTCTGCGCATGCGTCTGTCACATCTACGTGGCATGACGTACCTCTCTGCTTTGGTGGGAAATCCTTGCTTATGCGCACTAGTGCCAGAAATGGCTGCTTTAAATTTCACATGCTAACGCTTATGCTGCAGCTTGTACTAAGCTTGTTCGTTCTGCTTAACTATTAATGCACAAGTTAAAATAAAGTAATGGGGTTAGAGTAGAGATAAGTGGTATACAGTGCATTTATTTATGTTTGTATTCTAATATGTTTCTTTTTGACTTTGCTATTAGCTCATATTTTAGGCCTGAATACTGTCACATCCTCCATCTTGGACGATGCCGCGCACGCGCACTCTGACTCTGAAATTGCTGAAGCATTGGCATTGAATGATTGCCAACACCCTTCTTACCCATGATGTTCCTGGGAACCTGCTCGACTGACCTCTAAAGAGGAAGCAAGAAGACTCAAATAAATACAATGTATATGATTTTTATGCCAATATTGTTGGGCGGAATAAAGTGATGGGAAAGTAAATTGTGGGTGGCGATTCAATCAATATGAATCAAATTGAAATTACACCATCTTAGTATGGTGTGATGACCTCTCCTTGTCTTTCCAACCAATCAATGAAGGGGAACACATAGATTTGCAACATCTAGGGGTGATACATTGCCCTTGAAATGGTATAACTAAGGTAGGTTTAGATAGAGAAATTGTCCGAATAGCTGACCTGTCACTGACCCAACGCACTCAATAGGCGATGGAGAACAGAGGTGCTGGCCGAGCAGTCTGTCAGAAGAATCGATTACCCAATCGGGTTATTAATTGGCTTTCCTAGAGAGAGGGGTGTAACGCTGGCGTTGCACTTAGCTGAGGTCACCTGTCCTGATCTGCACCTGTCTTATCCCGTGGTCACCTGATTAGTCGGGAGACTGGTCCTGGTCCATATTTTTATCCCAGCCCGTGGCCAGGATTTGTCATTACACCATTCTAGGTAAATATAATCCATGTGGTATGTCCTTGTGCTATTTCCTTTTCTCACCCTTCACAGGTACCAATGTCTAAAGGGGTTGCTGTGTTTTCTTACAAACTTTATGTCCTGCTGGTTATATTCTTTCTATTTTTAAATCTTTTTATTGACATTTTCAAACAACATGCACAAAACATAGCATAAACAACTCGTGCTAGTCACTACATACTGTATAATCAAGATCTGTTTCATGTTTTTTGGTACATTTAAGCAAAAACAGCTTTGTGCATAGTCACATGTCCTTCCATGAGCAGTTCCTTATACAGACAACTACTGTAGTTGTAGTAGGACCTCATCCAACATTGAAATAAGCCAAAAGGTGCCATTACACATGGATCCCGCATTGCACCCCCCACATCCTCCTAGTATATGCTACATACCCTCCTAGTGTACCCATTAAATCCAAAACAAAAGGTCATAAAGTGTAGCAAAGACAACCCACACATTATCACAATAGCCAATACCCACCTCATTCATTGTTCTACCACCCCCATCTCTTCATCATTCTGTCGTTCATTCACCCATTTTGTGAACGGCTCCCAAATGTCACGTGGCCTTGAAGCTAGTGGCATCAACTCCCAGAAGATCCCCAACTGTGTGTGTCCATAGGTAACATCTGTGAGCCAGTCCCTGATGGATGGCACCCTGCGTCTCCCCCAATGTATCCGCCTTTTAGCATACAACAACAGCAGTGCGTGCAGTTTTCTGTATTTGGGCAAAGTATCTTTGACATACACAAGCACGCCCATTTCGGGGGACAGAACATCTGTTCGGCCTATGATCTGATTGGTTGCCTCAAAAATCTAGGACCAGTATTCCTCAAGCTTAGTGCAGTACCACGCCATGTGTAAGAACGTCACGGGAGAGTATCCACATCTCCAGCCACTGTCACTTTCCCTGAGTCCCATTCTATGGAGGCTGATCGGCATCCTATATATTCTGTGCAAATATTTAAAGTGAATCAGACGCAACCGGTAATTGGGAGATAGTTCAGTTAGTTGTCCGCAACAGAAGTCCCATTGCTCTACAGTGAGTGGGACCAACATCTCCTCATTCCAACGTAGTGCCAAGGGCTGCTCGGCGGATCCGCCATTTTGCATCTGTTTATATAATTTAATTACCAATTTCCTGGGGGACGGGGAGCTCACCAAGGTCTCCAGTGCTGGAAAGGTCTGGGGAGATAACGGGAACTCAGTGCTCAATGCACGGCATGCTGATTTCAATCTATGATATAAGAATAATTCCGCAAAGGGTATGTCCTGTCCCTTGGCAGCCTCCAGAGGGGGGAGAAATTCGTCATTTGGGAACAAATCTGCGAATGTGTATATGCCTAATTTTCGCTGCAATGTTTGGCTTATGCCCCCCTTGATGCATGGCAAAAGGAGGTTCTGGGTCAGGGACAGCTAGGGAGCATAAATCAGAGGAATGCCTGCTTTCTTCCGAAGTTCATCCCACACCCACCACAACGTCTCAACCGTGTCTACATCTCCCCTAGGTCGCTTTTCCTTCACACATATGGCAACCTGCAGTGGGACCGGTGCAACGACGTCCATTTCCACAGCTACATGTGGCTGGAACGGGGTCGGTCGGACCCAAAAATGGAGAAATTGGGCCTGGGCGCACAGGGCGTAAAGATGCATGTCTGGAGCCCCCAATCCTCCCCTTTTCAAGGGCAGCGTGAGTATGTCCCAAGAGACCCTCGCCTGCCCACCTGCCCATGCCAGCGTTACAAGTTGTGATTTCAGTGTGGCAAAAAAGTGTGACGTGAGTGGGATCGGGATATTCACAAAGAGGTACAGAAATTTGGGTAGTACAATCATTTTCGCTAATGCAATCCTCCCTGTAAGTGACAAGTGTAGCCCTGCCCACATTTTCACCTTGCCTTTCAACCATGTCATAGCCCGGCCATAGTTCAGGTTCCATATTTCCTGGAGGTTTCTGCTAATCCAGATGCCTAAGTATTTAACCTCCTCAGCCTCCCATCGCAAAGGGAACTCCGAAGAGACTAGTGGGGTACTGTCTGTCAAAGGAAACATAACTGATTTGGACCAATTGATACAGACTCCGGCCAAACCTCCAAATCTGATAAACTCGCGTACCACTGGATCCAGATTCAGTTCAGGGTCAATGAGATGAAGGGCCACGTCATCTGCATATAAGGAGATCAGTAAACTCCTGGAACTGAACCCTATTCCTCGTGCGGTATGGTGCTGTCGGATATGAGTCGCCAGCGGCTCCATAGCTATGGCAAAAAGCAGCGGAGACAGGGGGCATACTTGCCTTGTTTCCCCTGAGATTGGAAAGGGGTCCGAAATTAGGTCATTCACTTTTATACAGGCACAGGGGGCAGAGTATAGCAATTTGATCCTGCTAATGAAAAGCGTGCTAAAACCCATCCTTGTTAAGATGGAGAATAAATATTGCCACTCCAATGTGTCGAATGCTTTCGTTGCATCCAAGAACACCACAGCAGCGTGGACACTGGGGTGTAGATAATGTAGTGTTGAAAAAATGGTGTGTAAATTGTGCGATGTTGCGCGTCCTGGAATAAACCCCGACTGGTCAGGGAGAGCTATAAGGGGCAGCAGGGGTTGAAGCCTGTCAGCTATGAGCTTGGCTAAGATCTTGACATCTACATTGATTAAGGAAAGGGGTCTGTAGGAGTCGAAGTCATCTTCTGGTTTACCTGGCTTTAAAAGTGTGACTATCATGGCCTCCCTCATAGTGTCTGTCAGTTTCCCCTCTTCTAGTGACTCTTCGTATACCGTTAGTAACTTTGGAGCCAGTTCCTTTACATATGCCTTATAGAAGGCTGTAGCAAGGCCGTCAGCCCCAGGGGCTTTGTCCAACGGCAGACCCTTAATTACTTAGGCAACATCTTCGACGGAGATCGGGAGATCCATATATTTCCTATATGTGTCATTAAACCAGGCGAGGCTGATCGCATCCAGGAAAGAGTCCAGCCCCTCCGGACAAACATTTTGAGTGGCAGTATACAAATTAGAATAAAATCCCGAGAAGGCTTGAAGGATCTCCCTCTGACCTCTTACCACAGCGCTAGAACCGCCAGGCAACTCATGTATATACACCGCAGCTCTGGGTGGCCTTGTCATGGCAGCTAGCGTGCGACCCGGCCTGTCCCCCTCCCCATATCTCCTAGCCTCTGCATATTTCCCGAGGAAGTTTACCTCCTGTTGTGCCTCATCAGCATAGTCTAGCAGCTTAGCTTTAGGCAGACCGGCAGTGTCACTATCTACCATATGAAAATACCTTGTCTCAAGTGACTTGATGTCAGACTCCAGGGACGCCAATGTCCCCCTAATAGCTTTAAGGACCCCCGCCTGCCAGGCAATGCATTTGCCACAAATGACTACTTTGAAGGCGTCCCAAAGAATGCCCTCAGCATCAACGGACCCAGTATTTATCCGGAAGTAGTCTTCGATATCCTGCCTGATCTCTTCCTTGAATGCTACATCAAGCAGAGCATGCGGAGGAAGACGCCACGAGAACGCACGTCTTGGCATGTTTGGGAGTGATATTTGCAGAAGGCATGGGGCATGATCTGACAGTGAGCATGGTAGATGCTTTACCGCGACTGTATAGGTGGCCACGTCTCTGGACACTAGCCAAAAGTCTAAGCGGGACCATGCATTATGATGGTCTGAAATGCAAGTACCTTCCCTCAATGATTTATTTCTACTCCTCCAAATGTCGACAAGTTCGCCCTGTGCCATTATCTGCCGCAGGGCCACGCTTGCCGCTGGGTGGAGAGTCCTGGCCGCACCCTGTCTGTCCACCTCATCCTCAAGGACAGCATTAAAATCGCCTCCCCTTAAAATCGTGTCACAGCCAAGCGCTCTAATTTTGGACCACATATTATGAAAAAAGTCAGGAGAATCAGTGTTCGAACCATACACGGCCACAATAAGGATATATTGACCACATAAGATTCCCTGCACCAGGACATAGCGCCCTTCCGGATCCCTTTGCACAAAATCCCCTCTCCAATCCAGCCCCCTCCTGACCAACACAGCAACTCCCAGAGCGTAATTAGAGTAAATGGCCGAGTAAGCATGACCCCATCTGCTATGATGAAGTCTGGGGGACGGTGCATTATTCAAATGCGTTTCCTGTAAAAGATAGATATCAATATTATGGCGGGTTAAATATGCATGCACCAATCTCGTTTTCATTAAGTCCTCGCACATTCCAAGTTAAACAATTCAACATAGAATCAGGGTGTGCAAACAACTACCATATAGAGCCTGTCAGCAGCATTGCAGGACATGTCACCATATTTGCATAATGAAACAACGGTTACGCACCAAATTGTAGCTTGACCAGCACTTAAAAACCAAACATCCCCAACCAACCCCCCCCACCCATTCCAACCCCCCATTCAGGTTGCAGATTACCCTCCCCATATTCAACCCACAAAAGGTAGACATAAAAAATTGGGAACCTTCCCTCGGAGGCACGGCGATACCAGCGTACTAGACCATATCCAGTCACAAAAGAAGAATCAAGAGGAGCTGTCTTAGCAAGTGAGAAAGGGCCCAAACTGAACATGAACTACAAACCTAATATGGACCCTTGAGTAAGTGTCAGAGTAGAGAGTACACAGCGTTCATACAATACCCCTGTCAGTCATTATCACTCAGGTGGCCTCCTGTTGCTTCCACCTACCTGCAGCTTTTTGGACGCTTTCCCTCCCACATGTTTTGCAAACTTAAGCGCCGACTTTGCATCCGTGAAGAAATGGTGACTTCCATCCACTGAAACCTTCAGCTTGGCCGGATAAAGGAGAGAATAAGGGATTTGCGCCTGTAACAAGAGTCGTTTAGCAGGGAGGAATTCCCGTCGTGCCGACTGCACCGCTGGTGTGAAATCCGGGTAAAACGACAATATGTTCCCCTTATGCGTGATACGGCCCTTTTCCCTTGCCATGCGAAGGATTAGATCGCGATCTTGATAATTTAATAATTTTGCAATTATTGGCCTGGGTGCTGTTCCAATGGGAGGCCTCGGCCCCAGCGACCTGTGCGCCCTTTCCACTGCAAATACCGCCGAGAGGTGCGGGTCAAACAGTTGACGAAGCAGGTCAGTGATGTACGTTTCCATTTTGGTGATAGCGGTCGTCTCCGGAATGCCTGTGACGCGCAGGTTATTGCGTCTCGATCTCGCCTCCAAATCTTCGTTTTAGCTCTTATTATCCCCAACAGCTTGTCCATTTGAAGCAGTTGTTCCTTAGTCTTGACTTGGAATTCGTGACACTCCGTATGGCGATTTTCGAGAGCATCCAAACGCGTTTCATGTGACGTCACCTGTGATTTGACTGCATCTAGTTGGGACGTTAAGTTATCTAGCTTTGCATCTATATTTCGAAGGCTGGAGCGCATGTCTAGCATGAGGGTTGGAAGATCCGGACCATGGTCATCTGCGACCTGGTCCCGAGAAGATGCCGCTTGCGTTTCAGAATCGGGTTAGCCCTGCTTGTTGAAGCGTTTGTTCTCGAAGGTAAGCTTGGGCTGCTTAGCGTCCTGCCTACCCATATTGATCTGTACTCAGGGTAGTGCGTCAGGAAGGATCTGTGGATCATAAATAGTCCGGCAATGCCTAAATCCTGGGGCGATAAGGACTTCACCAACCCCTTAAATGACACCATGCAGTCCAATGCAGCAGTCTACATACAGGAGGCAGGAGGGGGGGATAAAGCACACCACGATCCCCTTCAGCGATCTGCCACAGCTCAGCAGGCCCCTAATATCCACAACACAACGACCAGCACATATGTGTCGCAAACTGGGGGGAATCATGCTCACCGCAGTCTCGCTCGTGTTCCCACACTCCGCTTCCGTCTTCTCCTTTACATTCCTAGAACAGGGCTCCGCGAACTTCAGATAATTCAGGCAATGCAACCATTTGCTCACAGGTTTAGGCGCTCTCCCCATGCACACCCACGTAAGTTTGTACTGATGACCATGGGCACTCTACACCCCTCACGAGGACCACAAGTGCTTAGTTCTTGCACGGGATCCGAAATCTCAGGCCATCCAGTCCTTGGGTGAAAGCATGGGCATTACCTCATTTGGCTCACGCACAACCTCCAGCAAATGCGGCAGTCCGTTCACCACTCCACAGCAAAGACCACTAGTAACCCTACACAAAATGGCGGCCGCCGCTCCGTGTATGCAGCCGTTGGAGCCAACCTCAGCCACAGCGCCACAGTTCTCTCACGGGCGCCCGAGTGTGGGATCCGCTCCTTCCCCACAACACAGCTGTCCAATCTTCTTAGCGGCAGTGTAGCAGGCTATTATCACCCAGTATGGCAATCCAGGCGACACAATGTGTACGCTTCCGCCAGTCACCTCGCGGGTGGACTCCGACGCCTCACAGGATACACAGCTCTCACCCGCCTTCAGCGCCGCACCTGGGGCATCCACGGAAGCTTTCCTGCCCCCACAACTCTTTAGCGAGGTATCCAAAGGTTCGCGACAGATTGGAATTCAGGCCGCTTCCTTCGCAGCACCGAGGGCCTCTGAAGCAGCGGGCTCAGGTGATCAGTGCGCCCGCCCAGCAGCTTCCATATCCGCCCACGGCCCCTCTGCACAAATTCCAGAGCATCCTTTTCCAGCCCCGCAGAGTGCAGGGGCCTTAAGATTTCACCGAACAGCTCCGCCAATACTCCACCTTCCGCTAATGTGGTCTGGGCGGTGCGAGGGCTCTCCGATCGCCAGGATAAATCCAGGATTTCAGTCCGAACGGCGGAGCGGCTTAGAAAGCGGCCGTTCCGCTGCTCAGCAGGCCACGGCCCCCCCTGCTGGTTATATTCTTGCTTGTAAATTTTATGGTCACGAGATTGTGGCCCTTTTCATTTTGACTCAGAAAATCTCTCATAGATAAAGGTTTTAAAACTTTCCCCGAGTCTGTGGTTATTATAGGAAAGTAAATGTGTTTTAAAATTGCATGTTTATGCTAAGTCCCTCTGATTCACAAGACTTATAGTAAGGTGACGAGGATTAGTAAGTCATAGTTTACAAATATAAGTCCTAAACGGACCTCTGGGCAAACTGATAGGGTGACTAAATTAGTAATTGGTTAGGCAGGACTGCTAGTTCAAAGTGTGAATGTTATATGGGCCCAAGGTGAGTATGGTAAAATTGAGCTAGTAGGTCCCTGCGCGCTCTATCATGTGGACGAGTAGATCACATGTGCACGGACTCCATCTCATGGTGAGTATAGCGCTTCTGATGCCGGCCTCTGGGGCACTGTCACGGTGAAAGATGTGAGGTGCAAGAGACGAAAGGAACAGTAGTTCATTTGGGGGGTTAGCACAGTGCCTTCAGGCGCCCTGTAATAAGAGATGCATCTGATAGAAGACGCTAGGGCGTCCGGTCCGAGCATCTCCTTTGATGGGTACCTGGGAGCCATCTTGAGATTGAATATGGTGCCTCTCAGGTTCACAAGAGTACTGGCCAGCCGCCCAGCACACTCTCATGGTGAAGCATGTGAGATGCATGCGATGGAAGATACTAAGGCGTCCGGCCTGGGCTCCTCAGGACAGATGGAATGGCCTTGGCTTACAGCATTGTAGCTCTTTCCTGGAAGCCTACCATGAGATGGCAAAAAGAAGCACCATTCAACATTTTTGGATACTCCAGATATCAGCAGAGTCGGGGGGTGTATGTGACATGACTATAACTTAATAATTGTTGAGCAAACAGTGAAACAGTGAAGAGTGTGTGAATGAAAGAAGACACTCATATGTACGGAAGATGGAACATGTGCAATGCGCTGGTGATAGAACTTGGACAAGGGAAGAGGCGGGTCGCCTATCTGTCACATGGTGGCTCCTCTCTGATGAGGGTGTGCAAAGCAAAGAGTTCTTTTCAGCTGTCAGGCAGGATGCATAGATGCTTGCAGCACCCTCAGAATACCCATGCTGGTGATCAGAAGGACCAATAAAGATGCTTTTAAGTTTTGGTATAGAAGTCAAATGTCAGGTTCTGTGATCTGAAAAGTTGCTGCTTATTGTTTTAACTTCGAGATTTCTCTGACTGTAAAGTGACAGGATGTTGTAAGGTGAAATATCTGGCAATCTTGCTGAGTGTGAAGGGAAAGGCTGTAGGATGTTGAATTTCTTCTGACACACAGCCCCATGTGAACTGTACACATATTTCAAAATATATTAGTAGTTAGGAAAACACAAACAAAGTAATTTATTTTCTAATTCTGAATTGTGATGTGTTAGACTTGTCAGCCTTAGGGTGGTCTTCCCCCAAACTATTTTCCTCACTCCTTCATATTTTGCTGATCTTGTTTCTGATGGCATTCGGACTCTGTGCACTGTACCACTGCTAACCATAGCTAAAGTGTGTGTGCTCACTCCTTAACCCCTTCCGTGCTCATGACGAGCTGAGCTCGGCATGAGTTGCGCCGCTCGCATGCTCATGACGAGCTCTGCTCGTCATGTAACGCGGCTTTTTTTTAAATGCCGCACAGCGCGTAAATAGCCGCCACACGCATGCGGTTAAAATATTGTAACTCTGGCTTATCCCCAATTGCCATATTCAATTTACTTAGAAGTCCTTGGTAAAGTGGTACTACATGTGCCCTGGGCCTGTGGATTAAAAGCTACTAGTGGGCCTACAGCACAGAGAGTGCCACCACTTAAGTAGCCTCGAAAACCTGTCTCAGGCCTCCCATTGCAGCCTGTGTGTGCGGTTTTAAACTGCTATGTCGACCTGGCAAATGCAACCTTTTGCCAGGCTTAAACTTTCCTTTTTAAAGCATATAAGTCACCACTACGGTAGGCCCTAAACAGCCCAGAGGGCAGGGTGCAATGTATTTAAAAAGTTGGACATGCACTTTTATGTTTTACATGTCCTGGTAATGAAGAGGAGAGGAGTTGGCCTAACGGCTAGGGTGGTCGACCTTCAATCTGGGGAACTTGGTTCGAGTCTCGGCAATGATGCTGAACATCCTGTGATTCTGGGCAAATCACTAAATCTTCCCATGCCTAACAAAAGTGAATGTGCCCTCATGTAATGCTACTGGTACTATGTAATGTGCTCTGATACCCGATTCGGGTCAAGTTCTCACTATATAAAAGTCTGGAAAAAAAAAGAAAAACTCTTAAATTAGTTTTTCACTGTTGCAAGGCCTACCTCTCCCGTAAGATAGCTTTAATATTTAATAAGGATATATTCCAAAAGGAAACAGGTAAACAGTTCATGTTTGGTGTCTTTGGAATTATAAAGGAAAATAGACTTTTATGTTAAAGTCAGATTTTGAATAAAAATTTAGAAAAATGTCACTTTTAGAAAGTTTGTATTTTCCTTAGCCATCTAGTGCTAGCAGCCTATCTCTGAGTCACATGGCTAGGTGTAGTTGAATTTGGTGTTTTTGTATTCATCCTGGACAGACATGCAATATATGGCTTAGGTGTGCCTTAATGGGCCATCACTGGCAGGATAGGAGGGCGGAGTTGGGCTCTGTCCTGACACCACACTAAGGTCAGCATATCCCCTCTAGTTAGTCTGGAGCCAGGGCAAGGTACGCAAAAAAAACTGAGCACTTCAAAGTAGTCCTCTAGAAGTTTCTCACACTTCAAAGAAGGCACCAGGTACAGACACCAACTCTTCAATACACTACAAGATTGTGGAAGATTCTACAAGAAAGAAGGACTGCTGTGCTGCTGACCTGAAGAACTGCTGCTGTTCTGACCTGCTTCCCTGCTGTCCTCTTGCCTCTTGCCTTGTTGAGAAGGCTAGACCTTCCCCATGTACCCATGACCACTAGAGCGACTTCAAGGGCAAGTCTCATGTAACCAGCACCTGGACTCTGCAACCGTGAATCCTATCTTGCCAAGTGGTGCCACCCCCGTCCTGGACCCTTAGAAATGGGCCTGAAGGTGTTCTGCCAGCCCATCTGCGGACCCAGCAGAACCAACGCATCTCCTCTTCACATCACTGTTTCAGCCCCATTGAAACCGCCAGTAATCGACGCATTCCTGCTGCAGGCCCTCGCATCACAAGCCGCTCGTCAAAAGCATCCTCCATAATGACTCCACATTGCAAGAATTTTCAGAACCAGCTGATATGTGAAGCATCCTCGATACAGGAATTCATGTCACAAGCCCCCTCGTCGATGGCTTCCTTGACAACAAAGCAGGACCTCTTATCATAGAGTTGTAACAGTTTATGTTTATGTTTATGGGATTTGTAGAGAGCGTGACTACCCTTGGGCATCTCAGCGCTGCGATGCAAAAAAGCAGGAGGGAGAGACTAGCCTTGTGGGAAGAGCCAGGTCTTGATTTTTTTCCTGAACTGGGTTTCATTTTGGATGGATCGGATGTCGGGATTCAAGCTATTCCAGAGTATGGGTATTAGATGGGAAAAGGATCTACCTCCCCATCTGGCTCTTTCAGCAATAGTGTTCCTCATGAGGAATTTTGAGCAAGATCTCAGTTGTCGTTGGGGAATGTAGTGGGTTACCAGTTTTTGAATGAGTGCCGGGCCCCTCCCGTGCATAGCACGATGAGCCAGATTGAGTGCTTTAAATTTGATTCTTGCCTGAACAGGGAGCCAGTGAAGTTCCTTCAGTCTGGGTGTAATTGACTGGCGTCTGGGTATGTTTAGTAGTAACCGAGCTGCTGCGTTTTGGACGACTTGCAGACGTTAATTACATATTTCGGGGATCCCAGGAAGAGGGAGTTGCCGTAGTCCAGCCTTGAGACCACTAAGGCATGGACCACCGTTTTTTTACCATCTTCGGGGAGTACGGGCATAATCTTTCTGAGCATGCGTAGTGTCCCGAAGCAGGTGCTGGAGAGCTGTTTAGCCTGTGTCTCCATTGTGAGATTTTTATATAGCCACATGCCCAGATTTTTTATGGCTGGTTTGGATGAAGGAGGTGGTCCCCAGCTAACAGGCCATGGGATATTAACGTGGGGATTCAGGTTGTGGCCCAGAATCATCAGCTCCATTTTATCCCCGTTCAACTTAAGTTTGCAATCAAGCATCCATGATCCAATTCTCTCGAGGCACGGGGTGAGCTGTCGGAGGTCAGAATTCAGGGTGTCTGAGATTGAGAAGACTAGTTGCGTATCATCCGCGTAAGACACGACGGAGATACCAAAATCTTGAATAATCAGTGCTCGGGGGCTGAGATAAATATTAAAAAGGGTAGGGCTCAGGGAAGATCCCTGAGGTACTCCCCAGGGGGCCGGGAAGGGGTCAGACTTGAACCCACCTTCCACACATTGGAAGGATCTGTCCCTTAGGAACCAGGCCACCCATTCTTTCGCTGTACCTTTTATGCCCACTTCTTCCATTCTTTGTGTTAGCACTGCGTGGTCGACCATATCAAATGCGGCACTGAGATCTAAAAGCACCACAGCTGCCATTTTTCCTTGATCTAAGATGGATTTAAGTTGTTCAGTGACCACCAGCAGTGCTGACTCAGTACTATGCTTGGGTCGAAGCCCCATTTGTGTTTGGTGGATTATATCATTGTTTTCAAGGAAGGTGGAGATTACAGAGTTAACGTGTTTCTTTGCCATTTTGCCCACTATTGGCAGAAGGGATATTGGTCGGTAATTGGAAAGTTCAGCTTGATCTAAGTGTGGCTTTTTTAGCAAGGGTTTGATGACGGCATGTTTCCATTCTTTTGGAACAATGCCCTGCTCAAACGAGAGGTTGATAAGCTTCCTCAGTTGAGTGGCAACAGCTTTCCCACCTTGGCCAAGAATGTTGGGGGGTGCCAGATCTGAGGGAGAGCCTGATTTGATTTGTTTTAGTAATGCTGTTGTCTGCTCTAGTTCCAAGGGGGGATAGTCATGAGGACTGTTCCGTCCGGCAGAGCAGGGCTTTGAGATTCGGATGATGTGGAAGAAAGGTTTACTGGCGACTCTGGGGGTTTGGGCTGGAAGGAATTATAAATGATTTCGATTTTATTTTTAAAAAAGGTTGCCAATCCATTGCACCTTTCTTTGGAGTGTTCTGGGCTGTTGGGCTCTTGGGCTGGACTAGTGAGGGTTTTTACAATCTTGAATAGTTCCCTCGGGGAGTTGGAGGATTTGGCAATTCTATCTTCATAGAAGATGGCCTGTGCTTTCCGGACGCTATTTTGATAGCGCCGGATGGCCGCTCTGTATGAAGTTTTTAATTCGGAGTCATACGACTTCCTCCACTCTCTCTCCAGTCTTTTGCAGTTCTTTTTCTCCGGCACTAGCATGGGGGAGAACCAGGAGGATCGGTTGGTATTTTTATGTAGTAAGGGGCCTGGCTTCCTGAAGTTCCTATTGATGGAGCTGCTTATCCATGTATGCCAGTTGCTATGTGCCTTGTGCAAATCTTTAGTTTCAGGGGGTGTGGAGGATTCCAGATCACGGATCCAGGCTTCTGGCACAGTTTTAGGCCATTTCCGTCCTATAACCGTGTTGGTTTTGTTAGGGACGGTAATGGGGATCTGGAGCTCAAATGGGATGAAGGCATGATCTGTCCAGGGCATCCAGATTGGGTCTGATACTTTTAGTCTTTGGTCGTTGGAAAAGATGGGGTCTAAAATGTGTCCTTTCTCATGTGTGCCGGAGGAAACTAGTTGTGCGAGTTGTAGGGCTTCCATGTCGGTTAGGCACCTCTTAGCGCAAGGGTCGTGAGGATCATCCAAATGGAGATTAAAGTCGCCAAGCACTGTAATGGCGTTTTTCTCTATAAGCATACTTGCAAATAGGTCTGGGGCTGAGTCTAGGAACTCGGTGGAGGGTCCTGGGGGTCTATAGATTAACCCCCCCGCAAAGGAGTTGGTTGCGGAGAAGGATAATCTGAAGCCACAGGCTTCGGCGTTGTTGATATGCAGTGGGGCTATTATGCACTCCCGTTGAGCCTGGTGTATAATAGCCAGACCTCCTCCTATTGCTCCTTCCCTATCAAGGTGGGCAATTTTGTAGCCCGGGGGAAGTGCTTTTGCGATATCAGGGGCTGAGCTGTCTCTAAGCCAGCTTTCGGTGATGAAGAGAGCCTCTAAGTGCTCTTCTTCCAGTAGTAAATTAATTTCTAACGCATGCTTAGGTAGGGATCTACAGTTAATGAGTCCCATCTTAGCTGTTTCCCATTTGGCCTCTGTGTCGAGCCTATGGTTATTCATCGCGTATCCTGGGAACTTACATACCGGGCAATGCAGGGCTTGTTCTATATTTAACAGGTGCTGGCAGTGCGGGAGTGCCGTGTCCTTTATTTTTAAAAGTTCTGATCTAGTGTAGGTGAGGACTCTTCTCGGGGATGTGGGATTATGGACAGGGATCCTAGCCCCTAGTCCCGGAAGGTCGCGGACGGGCGCAGACAAGCTTTCCTTTGGCGCTCCTTTGGCGCGCCAGCGGCGCGCCCGCTGCACGCGTTCGCTGCGCGTCCAGTGACCCATGGATTTAAATGTAGGGAAGTCCAAAGTGCTTCCGCCCCTTCCCCGCCCCTGTCGTTTCAGCTGGGAGAGTTTGGCCCCGCCCTCCACTCAAACTGCTCCTGTCGCGGTGAAACGGGGCTGAGGGCAAAGTCCCAAGGAACAGAAGCTGTGCAAATACGCAGGTAGGGGGATAGAGGGGGATTTAAAAATGACTCTTTCCTTTTTAAAACTTACAAACAGTTTTGAAAAGAGGAGTGGGGGGTGCGCTCCGGCAGCCTTCAGCTCGGGCGGCAGAATGACTGGGTTGCCTCACCTCGCTCCGCTGTGGTCCCAGCGCCCCGCACTAATGTAGGGAAGTCCAAAGTGCTTCCGCCCCTTCACCGCCCCTGTCGTGTCAGCTGGGAGAGTTTGGCCCCGCCCTCCACTCAAACGGCTCCTGCCGCGGTGGACCGGGGCTGAGGGCAAAGTGCCAAGGAACAGAAGCTGTGCAAATACGCAGGTAGGGGGATAGAGGGGGATTTAAAAATGACGCTTTCCTTTTTAAAAGTTACAAACAGTTTTTAAAAGAGGAGTGGGGGTGCGCTCTGGCAGCGTTCAGCTCGGGCGGCAGACTGACTCGGTTGCCTCACCTCGCTCCCGTGCCTCACCTCACTCCGTCTGCAACTGATGCTGCATGATGCATCTCCGACCTGGACCTCGCATTGCCTCTGCTGTGCAACACTTCCTCGACGAGGAACCTTGCAATGCTCTGCAACCAGGTTTCAAGGTGCTCTTGTTCAACAGGCCTAACTGGACCCTCGTTGCTGGCCTGCACTCGATCACAGTCAGCCTGTACTTGTGAGTTTGTCGTGGTTCGACAAAACCAGGGGACATATTAGCAAGGCGGTGCTATGAAACTATCGCCGCTTTTGCGTCCGTTTTCGGGCGCAAAACGGCGATAATTTCATCACATTTTCAGCAAAGACACACTATCCCGTGTTTTGCTGATTTAGCGCCCCTTTCAACAACGCCCAGTTTTGCATCTCTAGTGAGATGCAAACTGGGTGTTCCGTGTCAAAATAACTGGAGAAATGTCGCTAAATGACATTTCTCCAATTATCAAGCTGCACGCAAACAAGCAGAGCAATAAGAAAAGTAGCGCTAACCACAGTTATCACAACTTTCCTTACGCCTGCTTTTAACCTGACTTAGCCATGTAATCCAATGGGAGGTGGATTTCACGGCTAAGACCACCCTGCCCTATCAGCAAGGTATCGCTGGTCACAGTGCGATTATCGCTGGCTATCCAGCGATAATCAGACTATTTTCCTGCTAACGCATGGATTTCTATCGCTTGGGAGATAAGCATTGCTGATACCACCCTATCTCCGCGTTAGAATCCATCGTTAGCCCGCAATAATTATCCTCGCGTTAAAAGCGCTGAGCGATCATTATCGCAGGCCCGTTCTAATATCCCCCCAGATATCCACAGCTGGCGCTTTGTGCTTTTTGGTGCTATTTTCACTGAAATCTGTGAACTTGCATATCTCTGGTTCTACAAATGGACATTTTGGCATTTTATTAAATTGTGCTGTGTTTTTCTAAATTGGAGTGAAACTCATTATATGTTGTGTTGCTTCTGTATTACTGTTTGAGCTGCTGCATAAATTCTTTACACTTTGCTTCTAAGTGAAACCTGCCCGCTCTGTGCCAAGCTACCAGAGGGTTAGTTTAGGGTTTGCTTATAATTTCACCCTGACAAAAATTGTGATTGCTGCCTGAGTAGGATAGTAATATATTTACAACAGTTTGCTCCATTTTACAGCACCATTCCTATTCTTCTCCTGAATGGGCATGGCTCATTTCGCTACACCTGTTCTACGTGCAATGCTTGGATGTTCCACAATCCCTGTGACTTCAGTGATGTAAGGTTGATGGCAGCATCTGCAGTAGTTAATTTGAGCTGGTGGTTGCAGGTGGGGTGCACTTATTTTTGTGAGCCGACACTTATTTTTCAGCATCAGATATTTCCCAAGTCCAAAGAGGTAAAAACACACAAACAGGAAAGCGGGAGGAAGAGAAAGATGGCAAATCCCTCGCAAAGGGAGGAATCAGGAACCTGCAAAAGTGAGAAGAAGGGACCAAGAGTACCTGGTAGTGGTTTAAAGACTACTGATCTTGGTATTCGGCACGCCCACATTTAATTGCACCGGCCGCTGGCTTCTGAGCAGAACTTTGGGCGCCGGCACTCTTTCTTAAAAGCACTGAGCTCCCCCACTCTGAAAATTGTTCCTTCGCGGTGGCAGGATGAGAGCTTAGAAGAGTCTAGAGCGCAAGACACTGAGGGATTCTCCTCTTTACCTTGAGCATCTGGATTCTGGAGACATACAGGGGCATATTTACAAGTTCTGGCGCATCTCTTCAAATCAGCAGGGATGCGCCAGAACTGATGCGTCACGCAATTCCCTCCTTGCGCCACAACAGATGCGCTGCATTTACAATGCAGCGCACCATGGTGCAAGGAAGGGCAGATGCGTGACGCATCTTGTGGCATACGGGCGGCGCATTGCTGGAGTCGCGTCGCAGGCGCGACGCAACTCCTGCAATGCACAGGGGCCACCCATACATAACGTGGTGCATTACTACTTTGACGCAGCAGCATCGTAAAACTGACTTAGTGAAATCTTGTAGATTTCACTGCGCCAGTTTTACGGGGCTTTCCTACGAGGGAACGCCCACCCTGCGACAGAACGCCCACATGAAACCTGACGCAGGTTCCATATGGCGCAGGGCTTTACAACGTGACACATCTGCCTAGATGCGTCACGTTGTAAATAAGTCGCAACATGGCGCATTGTTAACGCCGCCGCTGCGTCACAAAAGTGACTCAACGGCGGCGTAAAAGTGTCGCAAGGGGCTCGTAAATCTGCCCCTTAGTGCTGGTGCGAGCAACCTCCAACAGACACCTTTCAAAAATACAAGTGTTATGCGTGGATGCTGAGCTGTGCTCTACACAGTTCCTAAAATCCAAGTTCTGAGCTTCTTTCAAACGCTGCACCAGCGGCAAGATACAAATAAGATACCAACTTTATGGATTGCAAAACAACACTCAGCATGTACGTTCTAAGGTGCACGCTCAAGAGCTTGCTTGAATGTACGCCACATAAAAGAGGGCTTGAAGGTGCACCTTAGAATATTCAAAAATTTTCACTTAACGTATTCTATCTGCCTATTTTGTAAGGTCAAATTAAATACTTTGCAATTAACCAAGAGTAACATACAGCCCGGGTGAAGACAAAGGGTCTGATTCACAAAGGTAAATGTACACTTTTGTGCTAGTTTACTATTTACTACTCTGCATTCCTAAACGTATGGATGTGAAGTTCTTGGCCCGCTTGCAGAGTCTCTGGGTGCAGAAAACTCACACATAAGTATAGGGGGTGCGTAGTCGTAAAACTCTGCATGTGGTTTGTGAATAGCAACAAGTAGCACACCTACACAAACTGTAAGTTTACCTTTGTGAATAAGGCCCACAGTGAATTTCCGTTCTGGTAACCTGGTGTTAATGCAAAGATGGAATGCAGCACTTGCTACTCAACAAGTCATTCAGAACAATCAAACCCACTCCCAGTCTTGATACTGGGCGAGCACCAGTTTACTTAGCAGGCCTTGCCTTGTGACCTTTGAACAGCACACACCTGATACATTTTGTACTTTCACTTAGGCACATTTAGCACACACTTTCCATGTTTAATGTAACCTTTTGTTATAATTTGTTATAAGGCAGTGATTTTCCTAACTTTTTACATTTTGTTACAAACTTTTGTCTTCAACCTGGATATGTCACAGTTTCTCCATGAAGTCTTTTTTCGCGTTTAATAGATCCACTGCTTTCAATTTGTTCTCTGATTTCCTTTTTGAATTTTTCTTTCTTTCTTGTATAGGAGGAAGTCCCAGCGTGCTCTACCCAGAGAGCCAGAATGACTTCTATGACAACTACATTGATATACGTGTGACATCACAGGATCCTGTTTTATATTACGTTCATTTGATATATGCTGTAGTATGATGTGTATGAATTAATGGAAAAATAAAAAAACTACAAAAAACATTGGGGAAAACCAAATTGTGGCAAACAATTTTTAAGGAACTAGAAATAAATAAAAATAATAAGGAAGCATTTTAAATGAAAGATAATTTTTAGGACAAATCCAAACTTACATTCAAATTGGGTGGAGTTTAGGGTTAGTAAAGGGCTTTTGGGGTCAGGTATGGGTGATGTTTGGGGTGAAGGGGTGTTTTTTAGGGGTCAGGGATGGGTGGAGTTCAGAGGTAGAAGTGGCTTTTAAGGTTTCTGAATGAACACAGAATGAATGTGTGGTACTATGAAAAGGTCACTGCTGCAAGAGTAAAGCAGTCCTGTATCTATCCTCCCACACCTTCTGTCTGATACCAAACTCAAAGCTCACGCATGCCAGAAATAGACTCTGGTAGTCTTGGGAGGCTGTTCCTCGGCCCCTGTGCTGTGTCATGTGGGCCTGGCCTTGGAGTGGTTTTGTTCCTTTCTATCTGACAGAGCATTCCAGGTTTCGCCCCCCCTTCCTCTCATACGCTCATGTTAGCAAGCTGGGGGTTCCCCAGGGCTCGGCTTTAAGCCCCGTGTTGTTCAATCTCTATGTTCAACCTCTGTTGGCGGTGGCAAGGGATCATGGCTTGATCATGGTCTCGTATGCCCATGATACGCAGCTAGTAGTGTCCCTCTCGGACGACCATACTCGGGGCGCCGTGCAATTTCGGGATGGCCTAGCAGCAGTTGCGCAATGGATGACCACAAACTGCCTTCAACTCAATGCCAACAAGTCAGAAGTGCTGTTGGTGGGGAGGGACAAGGGGCTCTGGAGCAAGCATTGGTGGCCAGCGTCTCTGAGCATTGCCCCTACCCCAAAGTCGGCAGTAAAAAATCTAGAGATCTGGTTTGATTCCACCCTTGGGTTTCAGGAGCATACCAATCAGACTGCTGGTATTTGCTTTGGACTCCTTCGGGGCTTGAGGACCATGCTGGGCTACTTTGATCCACCTACCTGACAGTTGATAGTCCAGGCGACTATCCTGTCTAGACTAGATTATGCTAACTCACTTATACAAGGCGCCAACAAGGCTGAAGTCACTCGCCTTCTGTGAGTACAGGACGCTACTGCTCGAATCTTGTTGAGGCTCCCCAGAATCAGTTCAATGTCGGGTGCCTTACTGCACCTACATTGGCTACCCATGCCTCGAAGGATCCAATTTAAAGCTTTATGCCTGACCTTTAAAACCTTAACCCCTTCCGTGCTCATGATGAGCTCAGCTTGTCATGACACGCGTGGCGCTCACACGCGGGGCTAATTCTCCTGCTGTGCTGAGCGTTCCACTGAAACAGGCGTGGTCATGACGAGCTGACACAGTGCCACCATGCTGTGTGACGAGCTGAGCTCGTCACGAGCACCGCGGCACTGCACGCGCCCCCTCCCCCCAGCACAGCAGGGGAATTAGCCCCGCAGGAAAGGGGTTAAAGCTATCCTCCCCGAGATTCTGTCTAATCTGCTAGTCCCCTATGTACCTACACGCCAGTTACGTTCTGCTGAGCAATTCCTAGCAACGGTCCCCTGGGTAAAGCGCCTCAGAACTGGGGGCCGTTCGCTCTGGTTTCTTGCCGCTAAATTATGGAACTCCCTTCCTGTCCAGATCCGGCGGCTAGATTGCCTGCTGTCCTTCCGTAAGGCTATCAAAACCTACCTATTCCCTAAAGTCTAGCCCTAGCTCCTTACTGACACACTGCTGCAAGCGCCAGGACGCCTCTTCACTGAAGCAGCTGCGCGCTATATAAAATCACCTAACAATAACAATGTTCGACAAGGGCGTTAGACCTGACACCCTTGGGTGGTATTCACCCAATTTGTTTTGCCTTCACCCTGCCTGTTAAGCTGAATTTGGATTTGTTGGCATCAGGGCTCTCTGCACTTTACCACTGCTAACAAGTGCTAATGTGCTTGTGCTCTCTCATTTAAACATGGTGGAATTGGCTTTCACCTAACTGGCGAAATTAATTTACAAATAAATCCCTAGTAAAGTTGCACTACATGTACCCAGGGATTGTAAATAAAATGCTACTAGTGGAGTCTCGCTGGAATATTTTGAGCTCCAGAAAAACTTCTAATTCTGAAGGGGGAGATCTCCACATAGCTCAACGACGATCAGCTCCCTATGGATGCCTAATGACCTCCTCAGTACGAAAATCCAGTTTTTCCCACTCAGGTTTTTTCCCACCATCATAGACGGCTTCAATGAGACTTTGTCCAGCAGTACCCGTTGTTGATGACCATTTCTTGGCTACACCCTTCTGCCTGGTGCTGCTGAGCAGTCTACCTTCTCCAAGAAATCTTCAGAATTTCTTCTAAGTTCAAAGGTAACTCATGACCAGGGGAACCTGGTACCAGTATCCAGCCCGAGTTTCATTGCATTTGGCCCCAACTTGTGACTTGATACCAATCGTGCACAACCAGGTACCTGCAGTTAGAATCTTTGCTCTTTTTGGCGACATTTTTCATAAAAAAATCTTTTAAAAATACAGAAGTCCAGTTGGTACACTATTTTTCTAAATTGGTTAGGGATTCTTCTTGTGTTGTGTTGTCACTTTATTACTGTTTGAGTGCCGAACAAATACTTTACACATTGCCTCTAAGTTAAACTGAACTGCTTTTGTGCCAAGATACTAGAATCTTTTATACCAAGTCACTCGCAACCCCCACCTTACCTTTTCCTACAGCCAAAAGAGCCCCAATGTCTGAAGAACACAAACTCAAGGGTGGGGCAGTTACCAGCACAAAGTGGCAGCAAGATCTCCAGTGTGAGGCCCTTTCTAAGGGGTACTTGTGTGGCGGTCCCGCGTTCCACTGATGTTGGTCCGGAACTTCGTGTGGACCAGAAATGGTCAGCAATTGTTGCTGGAGGCTCAAGTTAGGGAAACAGGCTCCCTTTCCCTCAAACTAGTGAAGAGCCCATTCTCTTGTTCTCACACTTCTTCAGTCTTTAGTGATCCTCCACTTACTGGCAGAGCCACCAAGTGACATCAGTTGTCAGGTGAAGTCTTTGACTACTGTGGACGTGGCCACGCTCTCGTCTTCTCCTTGGTTGGCGCAGCACACTGGCTATGAATTAAGCAGTTATCAGGAGGCAGAGAGAACCACTCCAGCACTCTGTCAACTCCTGCATCATTCCCTTCTTCTTAGATGAAGTGCGCTTTGGTGATTTAGCAGTGATCGGGGAGAAGTTAAGACCCTTTTCAGAAGTCCTGTTGGCTCATGCATCATTCCTCCTTCCTCTTCTTGGGCACAGCACACCAATGGTTGTTTAACTGTAAATGGCAAAGCCGGTAGACCCACTCCATCATTGGTGTCACTCCCACATTGGTCCACACTTCTGTGATGTCCATTCCACTAAGTGGCACCCTCCTCCTGCCGCGGTGTCCTCCACTCTCCTACCTCAGCTGGTCCTGCAGACACTGGTATCGAGGCAACCCCCCGGCTTCTCCAACATCTCCCAGCAGACATCCAGGTGATGTCCCCTCACCTCTGGGAGATTAGCCATCAGCGGCAACAGCACTGAATCTTAGGAATCCATCTGGTACTTTCTGGAATACCAACCCTTCAATCAGTGAGAAGTCTAGATCCAAGTGGGGAAGTCTTCACTCCCCTTCAGATCCCTATGGGAATGCTGCAGCCATGGAACGTTGCCCTGTACAAGCACTGGGATCCATGGGAAGACATTCCTTCTCTTGGGGTATCTCTGCTCTGCAGAGTCGTTGTTTCAGGTGATGGTTTCTACTGCAGGCAGCGTCACAAGATGGATCATCCAACACATGAGCAGGATCACACATGAAGACCTTAGGAGCAGACAACAGGGAGAGACAAAGGGACCAGCTGGGCCTGCAGGAGTCTGTTTGTTCAAAAAAAGAATTACTACTCCAGCCCCCCACACCTTCATCAAGGTAATGGTCAGGTAAAGAAATTCACCAGGCTTCTTATAAAAAGATCATTGCTGCATAACTAGAGCAGCCCCCTTCTCCCACACCTTATGTCTGGTCCTAAACCCAAAGCTTATGCATGACAGGGATACAGTTTGCCGCTTTGGGGAGACTGGCCACCAGACTCCATCTTGTGTTGTGCTTTACAGGGAGCGATCCGAAGAGGATCCACTGGAATCACAGCGGCCTGCTTGAGTTCATTACAGGAGTCACACTAACAGTCACCATAAGCACTCTCCATTCACACTCCTCTCTCTCAGGGATGTCAGTGCACAGCAGTGAACGGTGAATGGATGAGGATGACAGACATCTCACTCACGCAGAGCGGTATGCCGCCACCGCTGCTCCACAAAAACACCTCAGCACATGGGTAATACCCCGTGTCTTAGGAATGCATGAATGCATGCTCCTACAGCCCACAAAACTGCTATCTGTGGTCTCAGAACCTTCCACACAGACAAAGCCTCAATAAGCGCTTGTACATGGCAGACACAAAAACAACAGGTGCGATGATGGGGTAGTGGCGGGGAGAAGATGTGGCGGGGAGAAGATGTGGCATAATGCCAGAGCTGCCGGCTTTGGAACTGGGAGACTTTGAAACTGGGGAACCGGGTTTGAGTCTCAGCGTTGGCTCAACATCTATCTGTGATCATAAATTAATTACAGAGCACAACCAATTATATGTCTTCTACCTGACTTAGTAGTCAGTATGATTTTAATAGACCCAGATTCAACATAATATAAGTAAAAAGATGTTTGTAAACAAGTGTTGTTAGCAATATGACGTAAGTTAGAAAGTCCCTGAGAGTCTTGATGTAGAAGACTCTGCATAGAGCACACCTAGTAAGTGTACATTGTTGAAACACTGGAGGAAGACTGTTACGGAGGTGCTGACTTTTCTCGTAACCACGGCCATTTTTCTTTTACATTTTATCTATCTGTGATTCTAGACAAAACACCTAGGGGCATATTTATGAGGATTGTGGCACCGGGTAGCGCCACAAGTTACCTTGCTGTGCTGCTCTGCATCACAGGGTAGTGCAGGAATGCTCTGTATTTATCCAATGCAACGCATTCCTGTCCTTTTCCCCTGTGCTGAGACCGTTTTGGCAGCCTAGTCCCAATGCAGGCAGCCTTGCACCATGGTACAAGGGTGCCTGTTTTGTAGGCAGGAATGTTTTTGTGCAGGAAAGGGCACCTTCCTGCACAAAAACAATCCATAGAGCAGCAGCGGCTCCTAGGTTATGGCCGAGAAGCATCGACCCGCTGCTGTAGCCAGCAGGTGAAAACATCACGTAAAAGAAAATTATATAATAAAGGAATTTAATTTTAATTTTTTATGTTTCATGATGGAGGCGGAGACAAGTCTGGGGGCGGGGCCATCCTCTGACAGCAGCAAGCATGAAGGAGGAGTGGGGGGCAGTGCAAGTGGTCATGTCTTCATGTGCCAGAGAAAACAAAATAAATAAATAAAGACGTCCTTGTGTAATGAAATTGGTGCTCATGTAAAGTGCTCCAATACCTTCTGGTCGAGCTCGCACTATGTAAAAAGTGGAGAAAAAAAACAAGCATTTGCAATGCAATCGGTCTCGCCTTTGGGAGCTTGTATGTATTTAGCTATGCAGCACTTTAGCCTGGGGAGCTGAAACATCTACTGTTCTTTAACATGGAGGGAAAGTGAGCACCAAACTGTGTGACACGCCAAGTATGGGAACACATGGAGAGAAAAATTGCCTTTTAGAGGGAAATGGTATAGTTCAAAGCTCTGTTTTTATATATAAAAGCAGTGCCTTCGGTGGTCATATCACTGAAAATACAAGGTTTGAAAAAAATATTATCGTCTACGGGTGCTTGTGGAAAACAGTTTCTATGGACTGGAATCTATAGAATGCTAAAGTGATTCTGGTATTTTACTGACCTCTGCTAGTTGTTTTCTATCAGGAAAGTTAAATAGAGGCAGTTGCCGGAAAAACCAAAAGAAAGTCCCTAAGCAGAAAGCAATTCTGAAATTTTACTGACCTCTGCTGGTCGTTTTCTATCAAGACAGATAAATAGAGGCATTTGAACAGAATAAAGTTCCTAAGCAGATGCAGACAAGTCCTAGGGCTGATCTACAGTGCCCAAAAAGTACATACACATCATATAAGTATATACTAAAGTATATACAAGAGGTCTTGAATGCTCGACCTAAAAAATACAGTTACGTTAGGGCTGGGAAGTAGAGGTTGGTGCGCCAACAAATTAACAGGTAGAGTTGAGCCAAGGGTCTGGCTCGGATTTTAGAGCCCGTGTACGAGCCGCACCCTGAAAATGTTTGCAATGTAAATCATACAAGAAGTATCTTGTAAAATATGATGAAGTATCTTCAGTATTCAAATAAATGTATTTCTTTCATGTGTGGAAGCTTTGACATTAATACATCACTTTACATTACACAAGGCCACATTAATTGTTTATTGGCATGGGGAGATAAAGTGATTTGCCCAGAATCCCAGAATGTTGAGTCGACTCTGAGAACCAAACCTGCAGGGACATCTTAAGGATTTTGGGGGCCCTGGGCCAAACATATTTTGGGGGCCCCTGTTCAGAACAATCTTTGAATTTATGATCTACTTTGGGTCCCTGTTTCCCACACAGTTTCCGCTTCCTCAGGTGCTTTATTGATCCAGTTTGCATCATAGGCATTAGCCTATATATTACCGATGCAAACGGACGCGTGCAGCGGGGCACTGCTGGTGCGCTAAAGGCAAGCCCGGAGGCGTCCGGCGCCAGCCATGCTGCCCCTCTGGTGAGTTTCATCCACTATATTACAATATGGAAAAACTGCTTAGCCTTAGGCGGCTTCCATTATGTCAGTGTACAGCGGCTGATCCGAGCTTGGAGGTAGACCTTCGATGCAATAAGTACAACTGGTCTCTCCCCCAACCCAGGAATCTCGCACCCAAGATCCTCCCACGTAACAATAAGTGTAAAAACAATAAGAAAACAGAAGACTTAAAGGCCACCCTTTAAATTGTCGCTCTATGCAAAAGCATGAACCACACATTTATGGCCTACTTTTAGACGAACAACCTGATTTTTTATTTCTCACTGAGACCTGGCTGTCTGAAGCCTCCAACCCTACTATCACCTCAGCCATCCCTACAGGTATAAAATCCTTAGGAGGGACTGAGCGAGTGGGAAGGGGGGTGGTGTTGACATCATTTACAGTAAAAAACTAGACTGCTCTCCCATCCCGATGGAAAACATCGAGGGTGCAGAGTCCTTAGGCTTCCGCTGTACCTTAACCCCCAACATAGCATTGCTGTTTTTCTGATTTACAGACCTCCCAATGCAATTGAAAATTGTATTACTATGCTTAATACATCCACCACCTCCCTGGCCTTAAAATACAACAACTGCCTTATTCTGGGAGATTTCAATATACATATGGACAATGGAAAAGACCCTCAAACAATTTCCTAGTTGGAGATGCTGCAGACCTGCAACATGTTTCCATCTATTTCTTCGGCCACCCATGAGAAGGGCCATACCCTAGACCAAATCTTTCACAACTTTGACATATCAGTAAGCCTACCTCTTCCCATTATCTTATCTGATCACCTCCTTTTAAAATTCATCATTTCCAACCCTGCTACAGCCCCCTCTGGCTAACTCAGGGCAGAGGTTCCCTAATTACAGGACATTCCATAAAATATCCATCCTGATGTTAGTAGACGCCGTCGGTCGTTCCTCACCAGAGTTGTCTGGCTGCTCCAACTCAAGTACCCTCTCAATAGATTCATGGCTCCGACCCAACTTTGATGCTGCGCTACCGGTTGTTTCCCGCTCCTCAAAGAGTTTGGCCCCACCAGCTCCATGGTTTAATGATTGCCTCAGATCTAGCAAAAGATATTGTAGAAAAATGGAATGGAAATGGCGTAAATCCTATCTACCTGAGGACAGGAAGGTGTCTAAAGACAACTTAAAAGCTCATTACATTCTTGTGAGGGCAGCCAAGAAAAACTTCTTTCAAACAAAGAGAGAAAATGCCCAAAATAAGAGTAAGGAAATCTTTAGTATAGTTAAATCCTTTACCGCCAAGAAAGCCAGGAAGAATGGTCTAAGCAAATAGCTCAATTCTCCACAAAAAGATCTCTGTGATCCAACAAGCCTTCACTAACATCTCAGAGGAAGAACTGACCTTCTACCTTGGTTCTAATAACATATTTCACCTCTTGGATCCTGCATCTTTACTAGCTTTCCCTGAGTTTCAGCTTAAAGAGTCACTGACCCTTGTTATGTTATGTTATGTTAATTATGTCTTTTATGGCGCACGGCTACTCAAAAGAGTGTCCCGGCGCTTTATTGACAACCTGATAAAGACAAAAACAACACAGAGGTAAAAAGAGCGGGGTCAGCTAAAAAGAGGGGGAAAACTAAAGGGCAAACAACCAAGTTTTAAGGCCCTTCCTGAAGGCCAGCAGATTCGAGGTACTGCGCAATGTCAAAGGCAAGGTGTTCCACAGCTGTGGCGCCCGCAGCCTGAAGGAATGGCCTCCAATGCGGGCCTTCTTCACACGAGGGACCGTGGCAAGGAACATCTATTCTGATCTTAGCGCTCGTGCTGGATGGTAGAAGGCAAGCCTCCTTTGCAGATATTTAGCCCCTGAGGCATGAAGAGCCTTGTGAGCCAGAGTCAAGGCCTTAAAAACTATCCGCTTCTGGATAGGGAGCCAATGGAGAGTCTGTAAAAGGCCAGAGTCTCCGGCTCGCCTATGAAGGCCGAATATGGCTCGCGCAGCTGTATTCTGGACAACCTGCAGCCGTTGCAGGAGATAATCCGGCAGGCCAAGGTATAGGACGTTGGAATAGTCCAATCTTGAACCAATTAAGGCCTGTACTGTAGTCCTCCTGTGATCCTCAGAGAGCAACAGGAGAAACTTCCGAAGCATTCTGAGGAGGGCGAAACAGGTGCCAGTAAGCGCGAGGATCTGGGGTCTGAAAGTCAGGCCACTATCTACCTTAATCCCCAGGTTCCTGGCCGACTGAGACGATCGAGCTGGAGGCGACATATCGGCGGGCCACCATCCCTGCCAGTCTGGATCGGATTGGCAACCGAAGAAGAGTACCTCAGATTTATCTGAGTTGCACCTGAGGCTGTTCATCTGGAACCAATTAAAGACAGCCCCAAGGCACTCACGGATACTCTCTCCATCCAAAACCTCTCCTTTCCTGCAGGTAAAGAGGAGCTGGGTATCATCGGCGTAAGATACGATCTGGGCCCCAAAAGACTCAGCCAATGCCGCCAGAGGGGTCATAAAGATGTTAAAAAGAGTCGGGCTCAGCACCGAGCCCTGCGGGACTCCGACTCCCAAAGGCGGCATCTCAGCCGAACTGGATGAGGCCCAGACCGTTTGCCGACGGCCAGCCAGAAACGATCTAAACCAGCTAAGCACCGTCCCCCTCAGACCGATCTCATAAAGTCTGGCGAGCAAACCCTCGTGGGGGACGGTATCAAAGGCCGCCGACAAGTCAAGCATAACCAGCATGACTTTGCCACCCAAGTCCAGTGCCTCCTTGATGACTTCAGATACCTCCAGCAGCACCGTCTCAGTACTAAGGTTAGGGCGGAAGCCTGACTGAGTGGGATGAAGCAGATCGTAAGATTCCAAAAAATTGGAAAGCACACTATGCACATGCTTCTCCAAGATTTTGGCCAGCGCGGGGAGGAGAGAAATGGGCCTATAATTGGCCGGCACCACGGGATCAAGACCCGGCTTTTTAAGGAGGGGGATGACCATTGCCTGCTTCCAAGCCTGCGGGACCATCCCCCGGCTCAACGAGAGATTCAGGAGGGGATTCGCCAACAGATTAACAACTGCCGCCATCTTCGCCAGAAATTTGGCCGGACATGGGTCAAGAGGCGAACCCGATTTAAGATTGGCCATGAGTGTCAGTGACGAAGTAGCAGAGATAGACGGAAAGTCTGACAGAACAGATCCTAGAGGGACCGAGGAAGCTGGTCCGTCCACAGAATTAGGGGAAACCACAACCGAACTTGATGGAAAAGAGTCCTGAATCAGCTTTATTTTAGTGGTTGCTTCCCCAAAGCATTAAGTCTGGCTCTCCTACCGACGCATGTCCAGCAAATATCCTGACCGTATTAGCTCCCACCATAAACCCCATGGTAAACCAGCTCTTTAATGCTTCCCTCTCCTCAGGTAACATGCCGAAATTATTGAAGAATGCTAAGATTCTTCCACTGATAAAAAGTCTAACGCCAAAACGACGGACCCTGCCAACTACAGGGCAATCTCCCTTCTTCCGGCCCTCTCCAAAGTATTAGAGAAGTATGTAAACAAGGCCCTCCAAAAACACATTGAAGATGGGAAGCTCCTTCATGAGTCCCAATCCAGTTTTAGGGCTAACTGCAGTACGGAGTCCGCTCTGCTGGAAGTGACGGAATTTCTATGTGGTAAGCTGGACCAGGGAGGCAAGTCTGTTCTGATACTGCTCGATCTGTCAGCGGCCTTCGATATGGTCCCACATGAGAGGCTCCTGGAGAGACTTACTAACATCGGCCTGGGGAAGCCCATCTTGACATGAATGTCATCCTTCTTGGCAAATAGATCTCCCGACATCTGGCTACCCCCTTTCTTATCCCTGGTTCCGGCAATGAATGTAGGTGTCCCTCAGGGCTCCATTCTAAGTCCTACCCTTTTTAATATATATCTATCCCCCCTTGAATTTCTAGTTGAGGAAGAGGGTGCCAACATTGTTTCCTATGCTGATGACACTCAGCTGATTTTTACGTGTGAAAAAGGAACCAACTTTGACGGGGCAATGATTAGGTCTTGCCTCACAAAGGTTTTTAACAGGCTTAAGATCAATCAGCTGAAGTGCAATCCTGACAAAACTGAAGTTGGTTTTTTTGGTAATCCAGAAACGCCTGACTGGAGCTCTGGTGGCCAAAAGATCTGCCTCCCCCACCGCGGAAAAGGAGAAAGTCAAAAACGTAGGAATAGTCATAGACAAGACACTCTCCATACGCTTTCAAATCCAAAATCTATCTGGCGCTTGCTTTGCCATACTCCGGATGCTAAAAAAATTCCTGCCACTGTTTCCACTTGAGAGCAGAACGATTGTGGTGCAGGGGCTGGTGAAATCAAAGCTTGATTATGTCAATAGCTTGTACCTCGGTCTTCCCAAATCCCTTATCCAGCGCCTACAAGTGGTACAAAACGCAGCCGCCAGGGCCATCCCGAGACCTAAACGCAGATCTAGTATGCCCCCTATTCTTAAGTCTCTAAACTGGCTCCCCATAAAAGAACGGATCGATTTCAAAGCGATGGCCATCATCTTTAAAGCTTTACCCGGCTTAGGACCTGGCTACCTAAATAAGCAGGTTAACCGCTACAAAACATCTAGACCCCTAAGATCTTCCAATGCCAACCTGGCCATCGTGCCTAAAATATGCCGTGTCCGCACTGGAGGCAGATCCCTCGGGTTTCTAAGACGCAAAATTGTGGGACAGCCTCCCTGAGTCTCTGAGACTAACCACAGACCTACTCTTTTTCAGGAAGAACTTAAAAACCTGCCTTTTTAATAACTGATGGGTCTTTTACGCGCGTTTTCCTCCAGCTGTTGCACGCCAGGACACTCTAGTCAGAGTAGCTGCGGGCTTTATTAAATACACTATTTCATTTCATTAGGTCCCTGACAGTGCAAAAGGAACACTCGTTCAAATTCTACGGGCCTTATTTATGAGGCCTTGCTTCACTTTTATGGCGCCGGTGCGTCACTTGACGCACCGGCAGCGTACAAAATGTGCCATTTTGCGCCCTATTTTATACAGTGACGCATCTAGGCAGATGCGTCACTTTGTAAACCCCTGCACCACATTATACCTGCGCCTGGTATAATGTATGCAGGGTGGGTGTTCCCAGCAAGAAGCCTCGTAGAAGTGGCACATTGAAATCTATGAGAACTCATTGCGCCACTTCTAGAACGCCATTGCATCAATATCTTACACCTGCCTCAGAGCAGGTGTATGACTGATGCAGGCAAGCCCCATATGAAATGACACATTGCTGGAGTTGCGTCTATTTTCAGATAAACACCAGCAATGCACCACTTTTGCGCCGACAGATATGTCAGAAATACTGACGTATCTGTAGCTCCTTGAGACATGATGTGTCACACAGTAAATATGATGCATCCAACATGTCGCAAGGAGGGTGCACTAAGAAGTGACGCATTCCTGTTTTCGCACAGCGATGCATCCCTTCTCATAAATAAGGCCCTAAATCTGTTTACATCTAATATTCATGGATAGTTATGTGTGTTTTCAATATTAGAACACAGCAGCAGCTAACCAATGTTACTGCAAATAATCTTGTGACTCCCTCCCATTTCTTATGTTAGGCCTTGTTTTGATCTAAAAGAAACTTTTTTTATGTATATTGCATGAAACAAACACAACATTTCTCTGCAAAATGGCTGTACTAGACTCTCACACATCAGATACATAAAAAAATAAATTAAAGGTAAACAGTATCTGTTAAAGCAATATTCATGGTCATTAGGGCAAAACTCTGGAGAATGGACCTGACTCTGTCAGGGGGCCCCCTCAAAGGCTGGGGCCCTGGGCCAGAGCCCACGTTGCCCCTGTGTTAAAACGTCTCTGCAAACCTGGGGGCATATTACCAACAAGTAGCGATATTTATCGCTAAATAGGCTTAGCGATGATTTTTTTATCGCTGCCTATCGCTGGATATGTTAGCGGAGAAAACATGCTATTAGCAACGTTTTTCGCCATTGTGCTAAAATATCCAGCGATAGCGGCGAAATGCGTGAATATCGCTGAGAATACAGCGATATTCACGCATTAGCGACGAAATGCTCTTAGCCATGTTATCCACCTCCCATTGGATAACATGGCTAAGAACTGGTCTGAGCAGGCGTTGGTTTTTGGCGATAGCGAGAATATTTCCATCGCTATGCCTGCCTTGCTAATAGGCGATAGCGACGTTAGCGACTGCTTACAGTCGCTAACAGGTTGGGTACGCCCAATTTGCATGTCATTAGCGATAACTATCGCTGACATGCAAAGCGGGTCCCAAACCGCTCGCTATCACCTAAAAGCTGTCGCTAACATCAGTTAGCGACAGCTTGCTAATAGAGCGATAGAATTATCGCCGCTTAGCGGCCGAAAACGGACGCTAAACCGGCGATAATTGGCTATCACCACCCTTGGTAATATGCATCCTGATTCCGCACTTTGAGGGCAGCTCTGACGATAGTGCCACATCCTGGGCAGTGGGACGGAGGGATGCAGGCATAAAGACCCATGAAAGCTCAGCTCGTTAAGGACTACAGTTTCTAAAAGGACCTGATTCAGAGCCAGGCTTCAGGCTCGAGCCTGGTCGAGCTTTCAGTGGCTCACCCACCTCTACAGAGAAGCACATCTGCAGGCTACAGTCCCTTACCAACCCGTTGTTTGCAGTTTTTTTCCTGTCCAGAACCGCAATGCAAAGCATGCAGTCCTGAGCATACACATGCTCAGATGTCCCCCACTCTCTAGGTGAAAGCATTCAGTGTGTCAGTGACAAAGTTTTTTTGTTTTTCGAGTAGAAACTCAGGGCCTCATTTACAAAAAATTGGCGTAAGTAGCACCGCAAGTCTTTTTGCTGCTCTGCCCTGCACCAATTTAAAAGGACAGGAATGCACTGTCTTTACTAGATATGGTGCACTCCTGTCCTTTCAGCAAGCCCTGGTGCACAATTTGAGACATAGCGGCAATGCAGGCCCCCTTGCACCATGCGTTGTTGGCAACTGCGTTGTCCCTTCCTGCACTAAACAATTCATGCAGACATTTTCCGCATTCTATGTGTGCTGCAGAAGGCAGTACACATGGAAAGAGGAACACATAAGGAGAAATGAAAATTAAGGCATTTCACTTCATTACACCTGCTCTGGGGAGGCGTAAGATTTGGGTGCTGCCTCTGGTTTATGCGCTTTAGTAAATCTGGGACATTGTCCATGGGTGTTGCGTGGGAACACCCACTGCAACGCCCATGGAACGCCTCTCGATGCAGGCTAGGTTGAGGCATCGCTTGGCAATGCCTTGGCTTACTCCATATCCATGGGGCCAAGCAAAGCGCACACATAGGAGCTCTGTGCGGCTTCATAGATATGATTGCGAGGTCGGCGCCACCAGAGCATCACGAAAAGCTACACTCCGGCAGCACAGGCCTGTTGTAACTCAACCCCTACATTTTCTGTTTTTCTCTTTAATAAAAGTGCACACTATGCATCACAATTCATTTTTTTACCACAGTGACTGGAGCTGTTTAAAGAGCAATAAATAAAACATACCACAGGCCCACTGTGACCCAGACTGCGACTGGAACAGGGACATGCCTCCCCATTAACCTATGACACCCCCCCAAAACACTAATGAGGGTCTCAGGGGAATATTATCAAGGACAGGCGATAGATTATCGCCGCTTTTATCGGCAGGAAACTGCCGATAAAGCGGCGAAAATGGGCTTGATAATATGCTCTATGGAATTCCAATCGAAGCCCATGTTAGATGTTAGATGCTCCGATTGGAATTCATAGAGCATATTATCAAGCCCATTATCGCCGCTTTATCTGCAGTTTCCTGCCGATAAAAGCGGCGATAATGTATTTTTGCATAGCTATTGTGCAGTGCAAGTAGCATAAGCACAATTCAGATAGAATTTGAACAAAATAATACATTGCCATAACTTCCGGCTGCTTTAAAAGCTTGGCTTTAACAACTGCCGAGTAAGTACGGAGAGCGCTGCAAAGCGAGAACTGGATATTGCTTTTTAACTCTGCTTTTTCTCGTGACTTCGTAGCGCTATAAATAGCAACTGTTATTGTGAGCTAAATCAGAGCTAGGCATTGTATTGAAAAGAAAAGGATCAAAGGCTGAGTAAACCCTGTAAGAAGGCAATCCTGTGACCGCCACGTGGCCCACAGTAGCCACATTAATCCACTCCGCTATCTTACTTGCTATTAAAAAGTCTGGTGATGATTTGCCCCTTTGAGCTGTTCAAAGCACCCCCTGTGTGAAAATCTTTTTAAACAGAGTTATGCAATATGTGTTCTTTGAGCTGTAACTCACAGCACAGCTCCTGCGCAGTTAAACCAATCATCTGCTGTGGTATTAAGTATTTCCACTCTCCGTGAAGTTTGCAGGCCAGGTTTTTTTACACCTTATGGTATCTGTAAACATGAAAAGCATTATATAATTTCGGCCAATCTTCAATAAAAGCTGAATCAAAGTGAAAAACCCGCGAGAATCCCCTTTATGTCACGCCTAGGCAGAGCTTGCTCTGTCTCTTCGAGACATGCTGGATACCGGCATAAAGCTCCACCCACTTTCCACCCATCTTTTTAATTGGCTCCTGTCCCTGTCCTTTGTAAATGGGGGCTTTTCATTGGTCAATAGGCTTAGTAGTCCCTACTTACTACCGCCTTGTCTCTTCTTGTAACCTCTCTGAGATAACCTGTTCATGTACTGTCACTCCCTAGGTTTTAATTACAGCCGCAAGGCACTATTTTCTTAAAAGACTTCAGGCAGGACATACACTTTATCCTAAGCTGGGCTGACAGTGGTTGCTTCACTCACTAGAACATCTCACATTCACATGAGACCGTCTATACATTTCTACTGATCAGCTCCACACAGAGTATAACCTAATCGGAAATTAATGTAAAATATTTTGTTGTCACATTTCAACACTACTAATTGTACATATGTACTTAGCTAGTTGAATGTACTAGTAGTACTGTCTTGCATGCACTGCATTATGGGTAGGGTGGATTTACCATATTGTCTGCAGAGCGCAGTACCATATGTTACCAAAAGAGGTCCCCTGTGACCTCTTTTGGCCACATATGGTACTGGACCCAATAACATGGCTAGGTAAAAAACATTGCCATTTATTATGCCAATAACTCCAACTTTGTAGACATGCAGTGCCGGTGCCTTGCTCACTCGGGACCTCCAGGAGCAGCTTGCGGTACTACACTGAGACATACAATGCAGGTGCCTTGCTCAGTAGGGACCTCTATGAGCAGCTTGCGGTACTACACTGAGACATACAATGCTGGTTTTTGGCTCACTACCCAAGCTTTTGCAATGCACTAGGTCTTGCATTACTGAAAGTATGAACTATTGACGTTGCATTATTATTTGCAACGCCAATACCTCAAACTATCAGTAATGCGAGATCTATTGCATTGAAAATATTTGTTTAAGAATAATCAAAGGTGCAAAAACAGGCGGGTGAGTGACATCAGCAGGGAGGAGTGTGGGCGGGTTATATACAGTTCAAAGTGTGTATGTCTTTTTGTCCCATCATCTTGCGACGGTCAGCCACACATGAGCACTTTAAACATCTCTAACTTTCAAAAGACAGCTGGGTTAGAGCCAGTGCAGACTTCCGGAGTGCTGTGGAGTGCCGGGTGAGGCTGCTCCCTCCAATCCTTCTGGCGCTGCTCTCATGCAGGTTAGAACAGCGTCAGGATTGGTCAAAGAAAATGCATCATCAGGTTCCTGAAAGGAGAGATCCGGAGCAGAGAACGTCATGTTCGTCCTCAGGTAAGTGTTAACTTTAAAAAATATATTTCTGCATGCGTGTCGGCTGTCCTCGCCCCCGCAGTAGATACCAGCCCCCACTGTATTCAGGAGGAAAATGGCAGCACAAAAGCGAAGTTGAAAATATCTATTGAAGTGTTCATTCTGGAGAGTGTTGAGAAAAGCAACCTAGGTTCTACTCAAGGGGCTGTCAGCTTGCAATGCTCTTACCCGTGGATGTTCTATCTCACTGCACATTGCACATTCCTCACCTTAGAATATTCCGCATGCTTAGACTGGATTAGGAAACCTTTCTCTAGAAATGCTTCCGTGCTCTGCTAGTGACCCCTCCATGGGTCTGCATATGTTCTGTATTGTCCTGGAAGTGCTTCAACAAAGCTGCATATAAGCCCCACCCCTGTGTGCTTACATCAGATTCTTATTTTTCCCTTTCCACAGAGGTGAAGCATGAACAAAGGTTGGCATCTGTGTGCTGATTCCCAATTTGTGACCTTTTTAGATGTTAAAAAGAGAGTACTTCACATAAAGGGGAGGTGGGAGGGCAGGGGGAATCTCACACATAGAATGAATGTTACCAAAGGCAAGTAACTTGTTCTTTTGATGAATACTTCTAATCGCAGTTTCCTCACCTTAGAATAGATGCTGAAGCAATATCTTCTCAAGGTGGAGGAGTGTGGAGTGGCCTCAGATGAAGTCGATACAATGAGTGCGATTGAGCTGGGTAACAATAAAAAATTTGGTATACAGTCAAAATATCGAGTTGTAAATATCGACCTACACAAATATCGAGTTAGAAATATCGAAGGTAAAGAATATAGATGTCAAGAATATCGTTGGACAGAATATCGACACTAAGGTAAGTAATATCGATTTTTTTTAGAACGATGTAAGTAATATCGGAGTCAGTAATATCGATATCAAATATATCGATATTAGTAATTTCGATGTTACTAATATCGATATTTGTACTATTGTTATGCATTTTAGTATGTATTTAATATGTATGTGTTATATGATTTTTGTTTAGTATTTTACTTGTTTTAAGTTATATGTGAACTATTTTCATATATTTATAATGTTATTTTTAAGTCAATTTTATGTTTTAGTACCGGAGCGGGTTGTGGGTTTAAAGGAGAATAGGGTGGGAAGTAATTTAATTATATTAAATTAATTATTACTTTTTAGGAATTATAAATTAATTTTTATTAATTTTTGCGTTTAAGTTCTGTAGCGGGTAGTGGGTTTATAGGGGAATTGGGTGGGAAGTATTTTAATTGTAATTAAGTAATTAATTATTTGTATTTATTGGTATTGATAATTTATGTATTTTTAAATAATTATTAATTGGCAATTAATAATTTTAATTGTTAATTATTTGTTTAATTGGTCATTAATATTTGTAATTAATTTATTTAATTGGTAATTAATGTTTGTAATTGGTAGTTAATGTTTGTAATTGGTAGTTAATGTTTGTAATTGGTAATTAATGTATTTAATTTGTAATAATTTTTTGTAATTGGTAATTAATTTCTTTAATTAGTAATTAAAACATGTTTTATTGGAAATTATTTGTAAATAATTGGTAATTAATGTGTTATAAAAAGTCTTTTTTGGTATACAAATAATTTTATTGTTTAATGTGTTTTAATTGGTAATCAATTATTAATAATATTTTTTTGTTTTTTACAGTATTTTAGTGCCTAATATTTATTATTTGGTAACTATTATTTATTAATTGATATTTATTGTTAATTTATTGTTAAATATTTATTCAAATCAATTTAAAAAAATATTAATGGGTATTTTGAAATGATGTTTAGTTATTTAAAAATTGAAATATTAATAGATTTAAATATAAAAATTATTTCTAAGTATGTTATATTTAATTTTTTGGCATCCAATGCTTTACTTACTGTTGTACTCTCTGGAGTGGGAATAGTAATTTTTACCCCTACGCTATCCAACGCTTTCCCTACTGTTGCACTCTCTGGAGTTGGAATAGTAATTTTTACCCCTATGCTATCCAACGCTTTCCCTACTGTTGCACTCTCTGGAGTGGGAATAGTAATTTTTACTCCTACGCTATCCAACGCTTTCCCTTCTGTTTCACTTTCTGGAGTGGGAATAGTAATTTTTACCCACCCGCTATCCAACGCTTTCCCTACTGTTGCACTCTCTGGAGTTGGAATAGTAATTTTTACCCCTACCCTATCCAGCGCTTTCCCTACTGTTTCATTCTCTGGAGTTGCAATAGTAATTTTTACCCCAACGCTATCCAATGCTTTCTCTACTGTTGCACTCTCTGGAGTGGGAATAGTCATTTTTACCCCTGCGCTATCCAACGCTTTCCCTACTGTTGCACTCTCTGGAGTGGGAATAGTAATTTTTACCCACCCGCTATCCAACGGTTTCCCTACTGTTGCACTCTCTGGAGTTGGAATAGTAATTTTTACCCCTACGCTATGTAGCGCTTTCCCTACTGTTTCACTCTCTGGAGTTGGAATAGTAATTTTTACCCCTACGCTATCCAACGCTTTCCCTACTGTTGCACTCTCTGGAGTGGGAATAGTAATTTTTACCCCTACGCTATCCAACGCTTTCCCTACTGTTGCACTCTCTGGAGTTGGAATAGTAATGTTTACCCCTACGATATCCAATGTTTTCCCTACTGTTGCACTCTCTGGAGTGGGAATAGTAATTTTTACCCCTACGCTATCCAGCACTTTCCCTACTATTTCACTCTCTGGAGTTGGAATAGTAATTTTTACCCCTACGCTATCCAGCGCTTTCCCTACTGTTGCACTCACTAGAGTTGGAATAGTAATTTTTACCCCCACGCTATCCAATGTTTTCTTTACTGTTTTACTCTCTGGAGTGGTAATAGTAATTTTTATCTCTATGCTATACAATGTTTTCCCTAATTTTGCATTTTCTGGAGTGGGAATAGTAATTTTACGTTTTACGCTATCCAATGTTTTTAATACTGTAGTTTTTTTGGACTTTAAATAGTAGTTTTATTTATTATTTAGAATTAATTTAGATAATGTATTATGTTATTAATTTTAAAAATATTGAAAGTATATTTAATTTTTTTAATTTATTAAAAATAATTATTTACTTTTTTATGTAATTATTTTATGTGTGGAGATCTATTTGTAATTTATAGTATTTTAAAATAATTTATAAGTAATTAAAGTAATTATTAAAATTTATTATTAAGTAAATATATAATATATATTTTACATATGTGTTTAATTAATGTTATAATATTATATATCTATTATTTATTAATTTTAAACATTACTAAATATTTTTACGGTTGTTTATTTTATTTATAAGTATTATTTACTTCATTTTACACATTATATTTTAACAGATATAAAACGATATTTTTAATTACGATATTTTTAACATCGATATTTTTGTTTCGATATTTTTGTACTTACCATGTCGTAGATAGGATGTCGATATAACTTGCCTTCGATATTCCAGCGTCGATATTTCTGTAGGTCGATATTTTGTCTGTCAATATTCTGTCATAGATCCCAAAAAAGTTTATTCAGCGCCAAGATACCCTTCGCGGTGAACATGTGCTTCACTAATACTTTTATCATGTCACCACCTTGTTACTGAGGAAGCAAGAGGGGAAAATGCATTGACACTCCGATCTCTGTTATACTCAATATATCAGGCCATCCTCTGTAAAAAATGCTCAGAGTTTCATTGTTTAAACCCCCTTGTTTCCACTCTAAATATTTAGATGGTTCATAATTCCGAATTCCAGAGGTTGATCCATCGATCAAAGGAAAGGATCCGCACCACAGGTTGTCCTGAGACCGCCTATAAACTGATAAACACGTTGGCTATTCCCAAAAAATCCACCTATGGCTGTCTCTGTTCCACACATGCCAGGAGCCCACGGCCAATGGGGTCTCAGTATAGCCGAGTAACAGGCCAGCCTGTGTAGCCCAACTTCCGGGTGGATAGGGCGGGGCCTTTTTAGCTCCTGAGAGGTTCTCAGAGAATTAGCAGCAAGATGCATACCTCACAGACCTCTCTATTGCAGAGCCTGCCTTCCTTGGGAAGCCCCCTCACTCTGACCTGGCAGACCCCCTAGGGGCGCCTGGCTGTTTGTCTTCTGAAGCTATGAAAGATGCTGGTGCTTGTTGTGTCCTTGAACTGGGTTGGACCAACTTATCTAATCGGCACTAGGCCTCACACGTGACCCTAGGAATAAAGGAGTCAGACACGGGAAATAACTTGCTGGCTCTCCGTGCGCCCGTCTCAGAATAGCGTACGTGCGTGCGGAGCCTTTCTTTATTATAGGCGGTCACATGACTTCCAAAACTGCACGCCCCTTACGCCAGGGGCGGATCATGGGCCCAGAACATAACATTCCTCCTAAAACAAGAAAAACTCAAAACTAAATTCAAAACCAACTGCAAACCCTGCAGTCTCGATAGATAGTCTATTGTACTAATTTTCATAGACTTCGAAATCACTTTCCAAAACCACTAATAACAGGTATGACACATCACTGGACATTGTATTCAACACTGATACATGGAACAGTCTTACGTGAGGTAATCGCGTAGTCGACAGGAAGGCGTCGGGTTTCGTCTCAGCCTTTGATCCACGCCCCTCTGGCTTGAACAGTCTATCTCTGGGGCGGAGCTGGTCTCAGGCGCCTCCATGTCGGGCTCCTCCGGATCTGACACCCCCTCCTGGGCCTCCGCGCTGCCTTCCGTCTCCTTGATCACTGCCCTCGGAGTGTTACTCTGGGTGACCTCGAGACTAGGCGTCGGCTCCCTTCCTGGCAAGTCCTGTGCAGTTTCGGTTTCTGTTGTCAGAGTTGGTGAATCCGACGCTCTCAAACCCCGATGAAAATGTTTAAAGTGTGACACATTCCTGGTTACAGTCTCTCTGCCTCGGACCACAGTGATGCGGGTTCCTTTCACACCAACCACCCGCCAAGGTCTTCTTTCATAGTTCAAACGGAACTTTCCACTGGTCACTCTGTTACGGAGAAGTACCACATCTCCTCTGCTGAATTGTGTTACCAGGGCCCTTCTCTTTTGACTGATTTTAGCAAAAGCAGTCTTTCGTTGGCGGGCAATTGTTTCCTCATTCGCGGGTGCTGGGGCCCATTGGGGATGGTGAGGAATGGAATCAGGTATAATCCGTCCCATCAAAAGATGCGCCGGAGCTATCCCTGTGGTTGAGTGTGGGGTTTGTCGGTAGCTGCGGAGGAAAGTGAAAATGGCCATTTCCACGGACTGCCCTTTATCATGAGCAATGCGAATCACTTTATTGAGAGTCCTCATGAAACGTTCCGCTTCCCCGTTAGCTTGTGGCCATCGGGGAGTGATGCGTCGATGCGGAATGCCCAGCGATGATAGATAGGTGGCCAATTCCTGTCCTTGAAATGGGGGTCCATTGTCTGTGCGGATTTCACGCATAGCCCCATGTGTGGCAATAATCTTCTCTACTTTCGGAATTACACACTCGGCACTGGTGCTGGCTATTATTTCTACTTCCGGATACTTTGAATGGTCATCAATCATGACCAGCGTGTACTTTCCATCCGGAAGACTGCCAAAGTCCATGCTGACCTTCTCCCATGGCTGTTGGGGACGAGGTTCCACGGCAATCGGGGCTTCACGAGGAGCTTCCCCAGTCACCTGACACGCAGCACATGTCCTTACCACCTGCTCCACCATGTCATCCATCAGGGGAAACCACACCTTTGTCCGTAAGCGTGCCTTGGTTTTGACTATCCCTTGGTGACCTACGTGCGCTAACTGTATTACTTGATCGGTGAGGGCTGAAGGTATTACCAAGCGATGCCCCCGTAGCAGGCATCCGGCCTCATCCTCATTGAGCTCCTCTCGGACATGATACAGGCTTTCCATTATTTTCTGGGCTTCGGACGTGAGCACCTTCCACCCCTCCTTGGCTCGATTCCAGTTAGTCGTGTGAACAAGTTCTTTGGCCCTCTGGAGGCAGGCGTCCTGTGCTGTGGCACTCACAATGTCACTGAGAGAGATGGGACGAGGGCAAGATCGCGCCACCACCCACCTGACATAGGCCTCCGTTTCTTCAGCTTCCTCCATCTCCTCGGCCGTGGCTGGTCTGGGATGACGGGACAGATAGTCTGCCGGGTTCTTAGCTCCGGGCTAATACTCGATTGTACAGTTGTACTCCTGCAGTTGAAGCAGCCACTTCTCTATGCGAGGCGGGGGTTTAGATGAGGTTCCCGCAAACACAGATAGCAAGGGCTTGTGATCAGTCACTACAGTGAAAGGTTTGCCATAGATGTAGAGGTGAAAATGTCGGCACCCCCAATGAATGGCAATGGCTTCTTTCTCAATCTGCGAGTACCTTTGTTCCGTGTCCGTGAGAGATCTGCTCGCAAAAGCAACGGGCGTCCAATCGATGTCATCTCTCTTCCTTTGCAGGAGAACCGCTCCCAGTCCAGCAGGCCCCGCATCCACAGCAATGAGCGTGAAGTTGCGTGGGTCAAAGAAGGCGAGAGTGGTGTTGTTGGACAGAGACTCTTTGATGTCTCGGAAAGCTTTTTCTTGCTCAGGTCCCCAGTGCCAGGGAGTGGAGTCTTTGGTGAGGTCCCGCAAGGGGAGCGTGAGATTAGCCAAGTCTCTGATGAACCGGCCACAATAGTTGACCATGCCCAGGAAGCTCCGGACTTCAGTGACGGTCTGCGGGGGTGGTGCATCTTTAATGTCTTTCACTTTATCCGGATCCGGGTTGACACCCTCAGCCGAGAAGACGTATCCAAAAAACCCTATCCGGTCCCGCAGGAATTCACACTTTTCTCGGTGGAGCGTCAGTCCTGCGTCTTTGAGTCTACGAAATACTTGGGCTAGCCTTTGATTGTGCTCCGGGATGGTGCGGGCATGTATCATTATGTCATCACTGACATTTATCACTCCCGGTATGCCAGCGATCAGCTCCTGGATGACATTCTGGAATACCTCCGCGGCGCTGGAAATTCCGAAACTAAGGCGAGTGTATCGTCGAAGGCCGATGTGGGTGGAGAAAGTAGTGATGTTGCGCGACTCCATATCCAACACCAACTGGTGATACCCTGATCGCAAGTCCAGCTTGGAGAACCACCGGGCACCCGCCCTCTCGCCGGTGAGGTCATCTATGGTGGGCGTGATGTGGCGTTCCCGTCTTATGGCAGCATTCGGGAGGCGCATGTCCATGCAGATCCTGACCGCTCCGGGTTGCTTCGGTTTCCGGGTGACCACGATGGGCGAAACCCATGGGGTGGGACCCGACACCTTTTCGATTATGCCCGCCGCTTCCAGTTTGTGGAGTTCCTCTTCCACCAACGGCCGTAGATGGAACGCAATGCGGCGGTGTCGCAGAGCCACCGGCTGTACCGTTGGATCTATGTGCAGATGAATTTCTCGGCCTTTGAATTTACCAATGCCCTCAAAGAGATCCGGGTATTCCATGAGGAGATGTTGAACGGATTCCTCATGAACCCCAAAGGCAAATGTCACCACACCCAGGTCTTCAGCCGCTCTGCAACTCAGCAGCATGCCTTGGCCTTCTTCTGACACGAAGACATTGGTTTTGATTGTCTTGTTCCCATGGCGGATCACCGCTTTGAATTTTCCTCGAATCTCGAGAGGGGTGTCTTGCCCATACGCGAAGACGGTGATGGGGGTGGGACGCAGCGCCGGAGGCGTGGTCATGGTCCTGTAGAGGGAGACACTCATGAGGTTTATGGACGCGCCCGTGTCCACCACTGCTATTAGATCTTGGTCCGCTACCTGTATGGCGCATTGGGGCAGTGGCCTGGTACGGCGGGCAGCGGTACCGATCATGTGTACCTTGTGCACCGACCGTTCCTCCTCCTCATCGTCATCCATATCACTGTGACTCTGTTCCCCCTCCGTTATGGCCTGCACAGCGGGGCGTGGTTTGCGGAATTTCTTCGACCGGCACACCTTCTCAAAGTGATTCTGCCTGCCACATCCCGAGCACCGCTTGCCCCGTGCTGGGCATTCTGCCATCTGGTGTCGCGGACCTCCACAATAACCACATGACTGTCCCGACGCTCCACCCTGAGTGGGCGGTCTTTTGGGCCACTTAGTGGGCGTGTGCGTCTGTATTTTGTTAACCGGTTCCACTTTGACCGATGCCTGCAAAGCAGCTTCCATGTGCGCAGCCCTAGCTTTGGAGAGTTCTTTCGTGCGGCCAAGAGTTAGGATGTCCATCAGCGGCTTGCCAGACTCCTCTAGAATCCGTTCCCTCAGTTTGGCTGACGCACATCCCTGTATAATTTGTCCCCGAATTTCCTCGGTGGTGTCTTGAAACCCACACGTGAGCGCCAACCTTTTGAGCCTGGTGTGATATGTGTCCAGCGACTCCTCGGGCAACTGGCGCGCTTGTCTGAACACAAATCGTTCATAGTCTTGGTTGGCCATGGGCTCAAAATGGGCATTGAGGGCATTAATCAGCGTGTGATGAGTTCTGGGGGTCGCCTCCGGGAGGGTCCGAGCAATGGAATGGATGTCCTTGCCGCCGAGATGTAACACCATGGCCCGTTTCTGTTCCTTGTGCGTCTTCGTAGCTTCGAAGAATACTAGGAGTCTATCCACCCACTCCTTCCATTTGGGAGCGAGCGCTGAGGGCGCACCCTCCACCACAAAGGGTTCAATGGGCGGAATCGTCGCCATCCTCCCAGTCGCGCCGGATCAGGCACTTCGCACGACCACCTGATGCGTGGGCTGAAACGGGGCACCGCCCGGAGCACCGTGCGGATGTGAGCTGTGCGGCAGTAGGGTCGGAGTCACCTACTCGATGTCCATGCACCAGGCCGCTCCTCCCGGCGGTCTGCGCGGGGGTGGGGTACGCCGCACGGCACGAGCACCACGAGCCGAGGAACAGGCTCGCGGCCGCCACACGGGGCAGGAGGCAGGTACCCTCACCCAGCGAGGATTCAGCAGCCACCCTCGTCGCCAATTGTTGTGTCCTTGAACTGGGTTGGACCAACTTATCTAATCGGCACTAGGCCTCACACGTGACCCTAGGAATAAAGGAGTCAGACACGGGAAATAACTTGCTGGCTCTCCGTGCGCCCGTCTCAGAATAGCGTACGTGCGTGCGGAGCCTTTCTTTATTATAGGCGGTCGCATGACTTCCAAAACTGCACGCCCCTTACGCCAGGGGCGGATCATGGGCCCAGAACATAACATTGCTCTGCCCTGGTCCCTGCCTCACACTATCTTCCTCTTTACCTGAGCCTCGCTTCCGGACATGAAGCCTTCTCCACATTATCAGATGCAACAAAAGTAGTGACAGGTTACAAATGAAGGCCAAGTACTGTGGAAACACCGAACCCCTCCAGGAGCAAAGATGCCAAGATGCTCAGCCCCAGAGAAGAGTCCAGTGGACCCCTTGAACCTTCTTCACACGTGGAACATGAGACATACCACATGGACCACTGAAAGAGAGATACAGCAAGACGCCTAGGACGTGACACTCGGGGCTTTAATCCCTAATGGAGCTGAGATCAGAGGTGCAGGCAGATGGTGACACTGACTGCCAGGAAGTTACAATGTTTGCTTCATTTTCGTTATCCCTTGTTGATTGCTTGTTCCTTCAGTAGGCAGGCTTGCCTCACAGCAGGCTTGCCTCACAGCAGTCTTGCCTCACAGCAGGCTTGCCTCACAGCAGGCTTGCATCACAGGAGGCTTGCCTCACAGCAGGCTTGTCTCACAGCAGGCTTGCCTCACAGCAGTCTTGCCTCACAGCAGTCTTGCCCCACAGCAGGCTTGCCTCACAGCAGGCTTGCATCACAGGAGGCTTGCCTCACAGCAGGCTTGTCTCACAGCAGTCTTGCCTCACAGCAGTCTTGCCTCACAGCAGGCTTGCCTCACAGCAGGCTTGCATCACAGGAGGCTTGTCTCACAGCAGGCTTGTCTCACAGCAGGCTTGTCTCACAGCAGTCTTGCCTCACAGCAGGCTTGCCTCACAGCAGGCTTGCCTCACAGCAGTCTTGCTTCACAGCAGGCTTGCCTCACAGCAGGCTTGCATCACAGGAGGCTTGCCTCACAGCAGGCTTGTCTCACAGCAGGCTTGCCTCACAGCAGTCTTGCCTCACAGCAGTCTTGCCTCACAGCAGTCTTGCCTCACAGCAGGCTTGCATCACAGGAGGCTTGCCTCACAGCAGGCTTGTCTCACAGCAGGCTTGTCTCACAGCAGTCTTGCCTCACAGCAGGCTTGCCTCACAGCAGGCTTGCATCACAGGAGGCTTGCCTCACAGCAGGCTTGTCTCACAGCAGTCTTGCCTCACAGCAGTCTTGCCTCACAGCAGGCTTGCCTCACAGCAGGCTTGCATCATAGGAGGCTTGTCTCACAGCAGGCTTGTCTCACAGCAGGCTTGTCTCACAGCAGTCTTGCCTCACAGCAGGCTTGCCTCACAGCAGGCTTGCCTCACAGCAGTCTTGCCTCACAGAAGGCTTGCCTCACTGCAGGCTTGCATCACAGGAGGCTTGCCTCACAGCAGGCTTGTCTCACAGCAGGCTTGCCTCACAGCAGTCTTGCCTCACAGCAGTCTTGCCTCACAGCAGTCTTGCCTCACAGCAGGCTTGCATCACAGGAGGCTTGCCTCACAGCAGGCTTGTCTCACAGCAGGCTTGTCTCACAGCAGTCTTGCCTCACAGCAGGCTTGCCTCACAGCAGGCTTGCATCACAGGAGGCTTGCCTCACAGCAGGCTTGTCTCACAGCAGTCTTGCCTCATAGCAGTCTTGCCTCACAGCAGGCTTGCCTCACAGCAGGCTTGCATCACAGGAGGCTTGTCTCACAGCAGGCTTGTCTCACAGCAGGCTTGCCTCACAGCAGGCTTGCATCACAGCAGGCTTGTCTGACAGGAGGCTTGCCTCACAGCAGGCTTGTCTCACTGCAGGCTTGCATCACAGCATGCTTGTCTCATAGGAGGCTTGCCTCACAGCAGTCTTGCCTCACCGCAGGCTTGCTCACAGCAGGCTTGCATCACAGGAGGCTTGTCTCACAGGAGGCTTGTCTCACAGCAGGCTTGCCTCACAGCAGGCTTGCCTCACAGCAGGCTTGCCTCACAGCAGGCTTGTATCACTGCAGGCTTGTCTCACTGCAGGCTTGCCTCACAGCAGGCTTGCGTCACAGGAGGCTTGTCTCACAGCAGGCTTGCCTCACTGGAGGCTTGCCTCACAGCATGCTTGCCTCACAGCAGTCTTGTCTCACAGGAGGCTTGCCTCACAGCAGTCTTGTCTCACAGGAGGCTTGCCTAACAGCAGGCTTGCCTCACAGCAGGCTTGTCTCACAGCAGGCTTGTCTCACAGCAGTCTTGTCTCACAGGGGGCTTGCCTCACAGCAGGCTTGTCTCACAGCAGGCTTGCCTCACAGCAGGCTTGTCTCACAGCAGTCTTGCCTCACAGCAGTCTTGTCTCACAGGAGGCTTGTCTCACAGGAGGCTTGCCTCACAGCAGTCTTGTCTCACAGGAGGCTTGCCTCACAGCAGGCTTGCCTCATAGCAGGCTTGTCTCACAGCAGGCTTGTCTCACAGCAGTCTTGTCTCACAGGAGGCTTGCCTCACAGCAGGCTTGTCTCACAGCAGGCTTGCCTCACAGCAAGCTTGTCTCACAGCAGTCTTGCCTCACAGCAGTCTTGTCTCACAGCAGGCTTGCCTCACAGCAGGTTTGCATCACAGGAGGCTTGCCTCACAGCAGGCTTGTCTCACAGCAGGCTTGTCTCACAGCAGTCTTGCCTCACAGCAGTCTTGCCTCACAGCAGGCTTGCCTCACAGCAGGCTTGCATCACAGGAGGCTTGCCTCACAGCAGGCTTGTCTCACAGCAGGCTTGTCTCACAGCAGTCTTGCCTCACAGCAGTCTTGCCTCACAGCAGGCTTGCCTCACAGCAGGCTTGCATCACAGGAGGCTTGTCTCACAGCAGGCTTGTCTCACAGCAGGCTTGCCTCACAGCAGGCTTGCATCACAGCAGGCTTGTCTCACAGGAGGCTTGCCTCACAGCAGTCTTGCCTCCCAGCAGGCTTGCATCACAGGAGGCTTGTCTCACAGGAGGCTTGCCTCACAGCAGGCTTGTCTCACTGCAGGCTTGTCTCACCTCAGGCTTGCCTCACAGCAGGCTTGCATCACAGGAGGCTTGTCTCACAGCAGGCTTGCCTCACTGGAGGCTTGCCTCACAGCATGCTTGCCTCACAGCAGTCTTGTCTCACAGGAGGCTTGCCTCACAGCAGTCTTGTCTCACAGGAGGCTTGCCTCACAGCAGGCTTGTCTCACAGCAGGCTTGTCTCACAGCAGTCTTGTCTCACAGGAGGCTTGCCTCACAGCAGGCTTGTCTCACAGCAGGCTTGCCTCACAGCAGGCTTGTCTCACAGCAGTCTTGCCTCACAGCAGTCTTGTCTCACAGGAGGATTGTCTCACAGGAGGCTTGCCTCACAGCAGTCTTGTCTCACAGGAGGCTTGCCTCACAGCAGGCTTGCCTCACAGCAGGCTTGTCTCACAGCAGGCTTGTCTCACAGCAGTCTTGTCTCACAGGAGGCTTGCCTCACAGCAGGCTTGTCTCACAGCAGGCTTGCCTCACAGCAGGCTTGTCTCACAGCAGTCTTGCCTCACAGCAGTCTTGTCTCACAGGAGGCTTGTCTCACAGGAGGCTTGCCTCACAGCAGTCTTGTCTCACAGCAGTCTTGCCTCACAGCAGTCTTGTCTCACAGGAGGCTTGCCTCACAGCAGGCTTGTCTCACATCAGGCTTGCCTCACAGCAGGCTTGTCTCACAGCAGGCCTGTCTCACAGCAGGCTTGTCTCACAGCAGGCTTGTCTCACAGCAGGTTTGTCTGACAGCAGGCTTGTCTCACAGCAGGCTTGTCTGACAGCAGGCTTGCCTCACAGCATGCAATCGATACCCACAAAGCCTAATTCTGAATGTCCTTGCCCCCTCGCTTCTGGCCCTTCCCCCCAGCAGGAAGTGACGTCCAGAGCATGGAGAGTGTACCAGGATCCTGGGCTCTACCCACTTGCCCAGGTTGGCAGCCCTCGGTTCCTGCCTCATTCTCTGTTGTCCTGACAACTTGAGACTTGCTTTTTGACGAGCTTTCGACTTGTTATCTATGTCCACAGTCTTCAGCTCAGACAGTAGCTAAACCCCCTTTCCCATTGTGCCAAGAAACACAACCTGTTTGTATCTGATCACACTATGAAAGTCACATAACACAAGACACCAGGCGATGTAATAGCGACCGGCTTTAGACTGGCCTTGTGATGTACAGCAGCGATAGTGTCGATGGAGAAGTGAAATCCCATTGGATGCAAGGATACAAATTCCTAATGATGCTCAACATTACAAACCGGAAGTTCAAATCTTGACTGTGTGTACTAAGCAAAGGTTCAAAGGTCAAAGTGCATCAAGAGATGATGCAACTTATACAACCGAGACCCAGCAAATACAACCATGAAAAGCAGCCACAACATCCTTAGTTACTAGCTTGAAGAACAGCTCTTGAGCACCAGGGGCCATACTATGGACAGGGTGCACTTTCCTTGTTTGTGCCAAGGTGCACCTTAAAATAGGTGTGCAGGGCGCAAACAGAGAAAGTGAGCCCTATTAGATTAAATGCGCTGTTCTTGAGGCAGCTGGGGGCTTATGCTGCCCAGGGGGCAGCGCATTCAACTGGCAAACGGAGGGGCTTCGAAGCAGCTGCACTGTGTTTTATTGTGCATACAGCACCTCCCTGCACTTTTGAGAGGGGAGAGAGATCCCTTGCAGGTGGGTGCAGTGAGTGACTTCACATGCCTGCAAGGCTGTATCTGGGGGGGTCCAAAGAACACCCTTTACTCCCTCCAGGGGGCTGCCATCAGGGGGTGCACTAACAGTGCGCTACCTTTTAGGTGCCGCACTATAAATGCGCCTCCTGATAGCTTATTTGCCTTTGCATTTGCGTCCATAATAGGGCGCGGGTGCAGAGGCAAAACAATTGCCTCATTTGCATGGGCCATGCCCCCATGCAAATGAGGGAACACCATCTGGTGATAGCACTGTCACTTTACGTGCACCAGAGCGGTAAACAACCTTTACAACGCAACTTTTACCACGCAGTGCCTTTACAACGCAACTTTTACAACGCAAACCATTACAACGCATAGCGCTGGGGGGCGCTCTAGGATAGGGAATAGGTTTAATGTACTATCCTACACCTTCCCTACTATCCACGGGGACTGGAGTTGGAATAGTAAATTAAACAATTCACTATCCAGCGCCTAAAAGCACTATGCGTTGTAATGGTATGCGTTGTAAAAACCACGTTGTAAAAGCATGCGATGTAAAGCATGCGTTGTAATGTCATACATCCAGAACTATCTGTGCTACAGAAGGGGACGCACAAGTGTCTCTGGATCCTTCTGTAATACCAAAGTGCCCGTCGCGTCCTTGGGGCACTTCCGTAATTCGACCCCAGATATGACATCGGTGCAACCACGTGCTGAAATGTGGAACCAGTTTAGATACAAATTTGAGCAAACTTCAATAAAGAAACACAATCTGGAGGTGCACAGTCTTTGATGGAAAATATTGTGCCACTTGCAAGCAACTTGTTCCTCCCAAACAGCACCCGATATGATGGGCCATGGATAAGCACAGATGATAACCAATGCGGTGAACAAAAGCAGAAGTTGTGCGCGATGGAGACAAAGACTAGCTTGTCTTTCTCTTTCCCGCTCACACATGCATACATGCACAGATAACTCTTTACTCATGTGAGCTTGATAATCTCATGTCTGGGGGCTGCTGTCCTCACCTCCACTAGCATTTCTAGGCCCTGGACTTCCAAAAATGGAATGCACAGGTCTCCATGTTATGTACCATGCACAGGCACACATAAATCCCAGCATGTACACACAAGTCTCACGCACTGTCCGGTGCTACACACCTTCCAGTGAAACAGGTATTAGACAAAAACCGGGTTTGCTGCCACCACCACGCCATGCTCAGGTATACCAAGATCGCATTACCATGAGATATGCCTCCCAGTGGCGGCTCCTCTGCTAAGGTGGAGGAGTGTTGCCCCACTGCTCTCTGAGCAGTTGAAATAGAAAAAAGAAAATAATAACAATGCAGCTTTATTATCATTTTATTTTTCCTACTGCAGTGGCTGAGTTGGCCAAGTGCGGGCGGAGATGGACTCTGTGATGCCCGAACACTGCAGGGGAGGAGTGTTGGCGCCCTGTAAGTACGCATGATGCGTTGGATGGTCGTCTCGGGCTGGCCAAAGCGTAATGCACACTTTGCATGTTCTCCACCGAGGTTGCATTACAGCCCAGGCTCTCACTGCCTGTCTGAACACCGAACCATGGCACCCAGACCAATCATAAAGCTGCATTGCAGCATTGTGATTGGCTGTGGGAATCCTGGTAGCACAGGTGCTTCCTGCTGCCAGATTCGAGGAAGACGAAGAGGACCAGGTAGAGGCATCAGCCAGTGCAATTCCAGGTAAGTGTGTTTTGTTTTAATAAAAATCTTTTTGATTCTCCCCTGCCCTACCACTCCTGCCCAGTAGCAGCCGCTACTGATGCCTCGGTCATGGTGCAGATGTACAATCTGTTTCTGTTCATGATCCAATATTAGCACCAGGTGACTTATCGTAGATAGAGCGCATTTCCCTTGTTTGCGATGGTTGTATCTTCTCCAAGGTGTGCCTCACGCAAAAAAGGAAAATGCATTGTATTAGGATGAATGTATGGCCCCCAGGACAGCCACGGATTCGTGCTGCCTCGGTGGCAACGCATTCATGTGAAAAACGGAGCACCTGCTTTGAAGCCACTCCATGCATCACAGTGCAGGAGACACCCGCCTGCACTTTAAAGGTGGATTAGGGATTCCCCATGCAGGTGGGGGGAGTGAGTGACGGCACTCGTCTACAAGCGGATACCGGGCGGGGTGGTCCATGGGGCCCCCTTTCTTCTTTCAGAGGACTGATCTCAGGAGGCTCGCTGACAGCTTCTTTACCTCTGCGCCTGCATTTGTAATACAATGCGGGCGCAGAGACTAAGGCATTCCCTCAAATCGTTTACGTGGGGCCACTCCCCCATGCGAATGAGAGATCTCCCTCTGATGATAGTGCTGGTGCTTTATGACCGCCAGCACTATCTGTATTGAGGAAGGGAATTCACAAGCGCCTGCGGCCCCTGCTCTAATGCCAAAGTGCCCCATGGAGCTCAAAGAAAGTGCAAATGCCCATTGTACCCTATAGGCACTCCCGTAACTCGGCCCCAGGAATCCAAATATGAATGCCACAGGGGCACTGAGGGCAGGGATGCACAGCCCTCACCATGCTGGGCACTTTGCCTCCCAACATCCACACTCTAGCAGAAAACTTCCACTGCTCCAGTAACATTAATTGTTAGGTATCACCTAAGCAGCGCACGTGCGCTACTTAGGAAAAAGACCTTTTGAAATCGATTCAGTTTTGCATTCCAAAACTTGCACGCATTGCATTGCTTTGAATGGCAACGTGAGCACGTTTGGCGATTCCCTTGCGGGAGGGAGCTTTCAAACCATCTGTTTGTAATTAACAGATGAGTCCTGTTCACTCCTGCAAGGGAAACAGGCGCAGGCCCCCTCCTCTCTCCCGTCCCCCTGCTGCCTCTCGTCAAACTTTTTTTTTTTTACTTTGAGCGCGAGGCACACGCGCTTGTTTGATATGGCTTCTTGCCATGTACAATGGCACCCTGCAGCCAGCATACTCTTAGCCTTATCATCATTATCCCTCACCTGAAATATGTGTATTTATGCTGCTGATTTTTGCCACTACACAGTTACACTGAAACAAACCTGCTACTTAACACTGAATAGAACCTCCCATTTCATAGTTTGCTAACTAGATCCTCAAATTGCTTCACGCGCTCGAGGTCTGGAGGCGGGAAGCTGCTGGCGTTTTTTTTTAGAGGTAGCTATCATTTTTATTAAACCATCTCTTTCTTTCCCAGTCTGCCCTGTGACCTGCTTTGCTTACTTGGCCAAAGTCACGTTTCATTAGTAAAGCGTTCCCTTGTTGTTTACAGAAATTTAAAATGTAAAACATTGGCCAGGGAACCTGGTAGTTCTGAGTCACAATCCCGGCCTCTCCATCAGGGCTTGTTGTGGGGTCCTGAGTAAGCGAACCCCCTGTGCTTCCGTTACCTAAGTCGACAGTTCTTTGAATACAGACTTGTCACCTGTGCTGTGCAGTGGAAAACACCGAGACATGATAACAGGTATAGCATGAGTGAGTATCAACCTACATTGATCAGGCTGCTCAAGAATAGCGTCTAGTATGTTTAGAAGCTACCATGTGTTGTGAGCTAAGGAAATTGGGAGAAACAGAAGCGAGGGTATCTATCTTTCACTATTTTATTCACCCCAGATTCCCACAAGTGACTGCTTCAATGCAAGCGCCTTGAAGCCTCTTTAGGACTCAGTTGGCGTAGGCTGCGCTTGCGCAGTCTCACTGGCGAGATTTTATGTTTTTCCTGTATGGGGCTTAAACAAGCAAGCTTTTCTCCATTGGCTGGCTTCCTAAACGGCAGCCATCCATTGGAGAAGAGCTTTGTCTTTCACTTTAAGCCCTGTCCATTTCGGATTGAGGAGCGTGTTTTTTCCTGTCCTTTCTCTATGTGACGTCTTCAGGAAAAAACACGCATCTCAGTCTGAAAAGGACAGGGCTTGTTTCAATCGATTCTCTCTACACTGGAAGTGCTCTCTATGGCTTAAGCAAACCCCGCCTCTTTTTCGTCTCGCCTTTTTCTGAAGTTTTTCCCTGTGGTGGGCACGCCTACCTCTTGACGTCAGGACCTGGAAGAAGGGATGAAGTAGCCGCACCCTGATGACCTGTGACCCAGCTGCAAATTCCAGACATGGCGCATCAGACCGGTGTCCACGTCTGCACATCGAGGGGAGGTGGGCGTACGTTTACTGTCAAGAGGTTCGGAGGTCAGCTATTCATTGCCACGGCGGAGGTATCTTGTTTTAAGAACATATTAGAAAGAGTGTTACGCCCTATTCGTTGCCTCGGTACACATTTAAAATATGGCATATTTGCTTCTTCGTCACTTGTTCCTTCTTCTTGCATCACAGAAAGTATCAGACAAAATGCTATGCACCCCCGAACCCGACTCTATGGTACAGGCTGGCCAATTCCGTGCACGTCACTTCTGGCTTTCGTTCCAGTACCTTTTATTGCCAGCAGCACCTGTGAGTCCTGGTTGATGCTGCCGGTATTGGCAAAGAACATGAAGCTGCTTGTTGCTGCTGCGCTCGTCACGGGGTCCATTATTTTCTTTCTCTCTGGCTTCTCCGAGGCCCAAGAGAAGAAGAAGGGACCGAAAGTTACCCACAAGTTGAGTCCGTAAGAAAAGTTTAGTGTAGTGCGTGATTCAACAAGGGTTCGGCCCATGACAGGGGGAAGTGGAGGCGAAAGGTACCAGGCTTGTAATGCATTTGTAAGGTCTGGCGGCGATTCAGGGCTGGTAGCCGGGTTCCTATAGTATTTTTGCGGGGGGGGGGAGGGGAGGCTCTGCTGCGCGTGGTTGAATATTGACGGTACGAGCAATATGATAATGAACTGTGCACTCAGCGCGTCAAGGTTCTACAGTAAAACATTGTAACCAACTTGGTATATTTGCAGACTCCGATTGCTATGAACACAGCTTTAACTTGCTGACCATGCTCGTTTAATTCTAATCCATTTAATAAAGTATCCCAGTGAGCGTGTGTGAACACTATAGCCTGCATCGTCCAAATCGTGTAATAGGCTACATATAACCGACTGCTTCCCCTTCCGCAACGTATGTGAGATTTGGAGACCTCGCTATCCTAAATCCGAACTATTGAGTGATGTCGAGGCCACTGGCCAAGTTTGTTCTCTCAAGAGAGCGCTAAAAACATAAAAACCTTAATAATGCGAGGCAGATTCCTCCATTTATAATCTTCCACCTAGTCCATCTAGTCGATGCTTTTTCACCTGTAAGGGGGGATGGCTATAGGCCATGGAAGGCCTCTCCCAGAGCTTGACTGGTCACCTTTTGTTGCTTATTGCTATATTTGATGGTTAAACTTGTAAAAACGAGGTGCAACCAATGCCCAGGTAGTTTTAGCAAGTGTAAAAATGACAAAATAATGGCATAATACTAGCATAAAGTGTGCTGCATTACGCCACATAATTTGGCTTTGCTTGCCGCATGATTTACTCATCCTTGCCGCAGCTCTGTCTGTGTGTGTGTGGCACTGTCTGTTTGTGTGTGTGGCACTGTCTGTGTGTGTGTGTGTGTGTGGCACTGTCTGTGTGTGTGTGCGGCACTGTCTGTGTGTGTGTGCGGCTCTGTGTGTGTGTGTGTGGGTCTGTGTGTTTGTGTGTGGCATTTGCGAGAGATTAAGCTATTGGAATTGTAAATGACAATGCCATTTATTTATCTGTTTTCAAAACCAACACATAAATAAAAAAATTGTCAATTACAATGCCAATAGCTCTAACTTTTGCAAAGGCGAGACCGTTGCACTGTAAATGCCTGTTTTATAAGAATGAGCAATTCAACCGTACTTCATTGCCTCAACGTGGTGGGTAGATTGTTTTCAGTGGGGCGATGCTTGCGGGCGGTTCATCATTACACCTGAGGAGCTCTAGACAGGGTGGTTTTGTTGCCTCTCCGAGGCCCTTTAATACCGCCGAGTCGAATCACAATGGACGCTGCGCTAGATAATGTGGCATTGTGTGATCTCCGCAGTTACAAATAAAGTGCAGATTTTTCGCGGTCTTTGAAAACAGATAGGCGGTCCATTCTACACAAATAAAATCTGCCGTACTAAAGGGCGAACGTTTTTTCACATGTGCAGGCCGGGGAGTGTTTAAAACTGCCAGAGCCGAAATTGGAGATAACCAGGTGAGTGATAGCGCGGTGTGCTTGTGGGGCCATGCAGATCAAGGGGGCAAGAAGCGGATCCCCTGGGCTTGGATAGGCCAAGTATCTCCTTATCCCCCATGGAGTAAGTCCAGGCATCGCAGAGAAGATTTTGGAAAGGCAGCTGCCCTGAGAGGGGGCATAAGGACCGATAGCAAGGTCCAGGATGAGGGAAGTGCATAATCAGTGTGACAGAATGCGCCACTGAGGGAATGGTTGCCTTCAACCGCCAGTTTCGTAGCCACCACAATGTCTTTGTTAGAGAACCAATGCATGCCTCAACTATTGCCATCCAAGACAATCGAGGCTGCACGCACTCTAAGCTGTAGATCTTAGCAAAGCAGCAGGCAGTCGGCCTAAAGGAAGGTAGTAACAAGCATTGGCATAGCCAATAGGTCTCGCCAAGGTTGGATTGGGATTGAAAATCGGCCCTGCCACGCAAAAAAAAAAAAAAAATCGGCCCACATTTGCATAATCATTCCTCAAATCACTGCTTTGGCGTAATCTTATAAAAAAAACTTTAGAGGGGGGTAAAAAAATGCACGGGTTAGTTTACAGTGGTGGAACAAGTGAGGCCGCTTCTACTCAGGCCCCCTGCCCCACCACGCAGTATGTGCACACATTAATGGCCGGCCAGCGAGACAAAGGGAGTGACACTTCTTGCTAAACGGAGTTAATGAGCGCCCATCTGCCTCTAGAAAGGCCACTCCGACACCTACTGGGCCGCTGGCTCCATTCAAACAATAGAGACAGCGCCCAAATGGCCTCCCAGGCTGCTAAAAAAGAGGCCCACAGCAGCACTCGGACACCGGCCCTTCGGGCATTGCCCGAATGCCCGCGTTACCAATCCGACACTGGGACTCGCCTTTGGGACCTTATAAGTGTTTAGTTATTCAGCACAATATCCTTGGTGCAACAGCATCAACTGTTGCATGCCTAACACATATAATGTCCCAAAGGTGAGACCTATTGGTTATGCCAATGCTTTTTTGTTTTCAGAGAAAAAACAGTTTTCTGTGTTATTTTTGTGAAAAAATAGCAGACCATGCACGGTGGGCCAGACATCAATTATAATTTATTTTTTATACCAATGTAGCTGCGGCAGATTCCATAAAAAATACAGATCCCGGGAGCTACTTTCAATATACTGATTTTTTATACACTTCCAATACTGGCAGAGGATGTGGCGTAAGGGCCAGAGCTGCCGACTTTGGAAGTGGGGAACCCGGTCGAGTCGCGGCATCTGCTCAACATCCTGTGATTCTGGCCAAATCATCCAATCTCCCATGGGCTAGGAACCGGCGATGTGGCGCCCTCTAGCGGTTTAGCAGCGACCCCGCCACCCACTAATGCTAAATGGAAACTGTACAAACAATGCGTTTCCGCAGTTATATTTGCAGCTGCTTTCAGTTGTCTCTTTTGACAGCGCCCCAGCGAGTTTGAACAGCGGGAAACATACAAGAATGTGACCTTGCTTTGTAACTGCTGATTTCTCCTACATTCTCGACTCCACAGCGCTATAAATAACAGCTGTTATGGCCAGCTGATTCAGTGCTACAGTGTGGATTGAAGACAAAAGGAACAAAGGCCGAGTAAGTCCTGAAGGAACACAGCCCTGTGACCGTCTCGTTGCCCACAGCAGCCACATTAATCCACTGAGCTATCTCACGTGTCATTAAAAGTCTGGTGAGCTGCTGCTTTGAGGCTCTTCAAAGCTCTCTCTTTGTGATCGCATCTTTTTTTCTAAACAGAGGAATGCAACACGTGTTCTGTGAGCTGTAAGTTTCAGCACAACTCTTGTGCATTTAACCCTCAGCTGCTGAGGTGTTTTGACTCGTACATCCAACACCACTTCAGATGTGTTCACGACAGATCTATCTATCTATCTATCTATCTATCTATCTATCTATCTATCTATCTATCTATCTATCTATCTATCTACAGATATATATATTTATATATATATAGAGATTTTATGTATTTTTATATATATAATATTTATACCCTATTTATTTACCGCTATTGTACCTTAGTTTTATACCTTATAATACCTTATAATATATACGTGATGGTATGTATTTATGCATATATATATGGTTGTGACGGTCACAACGGGTTACCAGCTGCCGAAATAAGCCTCTGAACGTGACCCGAGCAAGTCGAGTACTTTTTTGTGGAGGAACAGGATGTATATATATATATATATATATATATATATATATATATATATATATATAAACGCACGTTTCTGTGTCCAATCTTGTGGGTTTCAGAAAAAAGAAGGCAGGCACACTGGTATCCGGTTTCTCAATTTAATAACACCAAACCCCCCTCACCCCTTACAGACGCGTTTCGCCTTAGCAGGCTTCGTCAGTGTAACACAGTGCATGGTTAATGCATGGTTAAAAAAAAAAAAAAAAAAAAAAAAATATATATATATATATATATATATATATATATATTCATTGAAAAAACCATAGGTTTCAGGCCTTATATAGTTAGGAATTAGCATTTAAAAAACCTTTGAAATTCACTGAAAAAACCATAAGTTTCAGGCCTTATATATTCAGGAATTAGCATTTAAAAAACCTTTAAAATTCACTCCAAAAACTATAAGTTTTAGGGGTCTTATAGTTAGCTGGACATGTCACTCATAAAAAACCATTGAAATTGCTCCTATATAGTTAGTTGTACTAACTATATTTCGCGCACCTGCAATCCACTGCTGATGATGTCACATATTACATCATTCATGACATGGTCAGTGACATCACTGATGACATCTCAAATGACATCACTGATGACATCATCCAGTGAATGTGGTTTGCTTCGTTATTTAAATATGCATTATATATATAGCAATTTGCATTGAAGAATGAGTGGATATATAAAAATAATTATTTGGATGGAGGATTTAGTAGCAGTATAATTGACTGTTTACTTGACCAATTTATAGTGTCTCACTAAATATAGTGGATAGTGACTAAACTGTTTGAATATCTGTATCACCTTGTCAGTTGTTGTGTAAACTGGTTTGTCACCCCTCACGCCCTCCCCTCCGAGGACTACATCCTGTTAGGAGATATCAACTTCCACCTAGAAAAGAACAATGACAGAAACACCACTACCCTCCTGGACAACCTCGCTAATCTCGGACTCAAACAACTTGTCAACACCCCCACTCACAACGCAGGGCACACGCTCGACCCAATATTCACCTCCAGCAAACATATCTCCTTCGACCACACCACAACCCACCAATGGACGGACCACAGCTGCGTACACTTCAGATACAAAAAGACTACAACCCACAACCTCCCTCAACCAATTTCGCGCAGAAACTGGAACAAAATTACAACCGACCAACTCTTCACATCACTGCAACAAAACCTCCCTGCAAAATCATCGGACCCAAACCTTGCAGCAACCAACCTCACTCAATGGATCACCCACAGCGCTGATGAATTAGCACCCCTGAAAAAACAGCAATCCAAACAAATCAACAATAAAGCCCCTTGGTTCAATGAGGACCTCAAAAACTCAAAGAAGACCTGCCGCACCCTCGAGAAAGCCTGGAAAAAAGACCGAACCTCTGACAACCAAACAGCCTTCAAGAATGCCATCCGCAAACACCACCAACTGATCCGATCCTCCAAAAAATCAGCACTCAAAGTCCGACTCGACAACAACGCCCATAACAGCAAGGAACTATTCAACATTGTCAAAGAATTCACCAACCCCACCGCCGGCGCGAAAGACATCACCCCCTCCCAAGACCTCTGCGACTCCTTAGCCTCTTTCTTCCACAACAAAATCGCAGACATACATAACAGCTTCGCAAATGAGACCGGAATCCAAGCCCCACCACCCTCACCTGAACTTAAACACCCCTCTAACAACCTCTGCGCCTGGAACACAATCACCACTGAAGAAACCATCCGTCTGATGAACTCCATCCACTCAGGATCACCAACCGACCCATGTCCCCACCACATTTTCAACAAAGCAGACTCCGTTATCGCACCCCATCTGCGCGATGTCATCAACTGCTCCCTAAACGCCGCCACCTTCCCAGAAAGCTGGAAACACGCTGAACTCAGCGCCCTCCTGAAGAAACCCACAGCAGACCCCACCGAACTCAAGAATTACCGACCCATCTCACTCCTTCCTTTCCCTGCCAAAGTCATCGAGAAAGCCATCAATAATCAGCTCGCCGCCTTCCTCGAATCCAATAAACCCCTCGACCCTTCACAATCCGGCTTCCGAGCCAAACACAGCACGGAGACCGCCCTCATCGCAGCAACGGACGACATTCGAACACTACTGGACAATGGAGAAACAACCGCACTCATCCTACTCGACCTCTCCGCATCATTCGACACAGTCTGCCATACCACCCTTATCAAACGCCTTAGCAACGTCGGAATACAAGGTAAAGCACTAGACTGGATAATCTCGTTCCTCGCCGGAAGAACTCAGAGAGTCCGCCTTCCCCCTTTCAGATCAGAAGCCACCGAAGTCATCTGTGGTGTACCACAAGGATCCTCACTCAGCCCCACCCTCTTCAACGTATACATGAGTCCCCTCGCAGCCATCGCACGCAAACACAACCTCAACATCATCTCCTACGCAGATGACACTCAACTCATCCTCTCCCTCACCAACGATCCAAGCTCCGCCAAAACCAACCTACACGAAGGAATGAAAGAAGTAGCCGAATGGATGAAAGACAGCCGCCTAAAACTGAACTCGGACAAAACTGAAGTCCTCATCTTAGGCTCATCCCGCTCCGCCTGGGACGATTCTTGGTGGCCACCGGCCCTGGGAAATGCACCCACTCCCGCTGACCACGCACGCAACCTAGACTTCATCCTAGACTCCTCCCTCTCAATGACCAGACAAGTCAACGCCGTCACCTCATCTTGCTTCAACATACTACGCATGCTTAAAAAAATCTTCCGCTGGATCCCCACCGAAACAAGAAAAACGGTCACCCACGCACTGGTGACCAGCCGACTGGACTACGGAAACACCCTCTATGCCGGAACCACCGCCAAACTCCAGAAAAAACTCCAACACATCCAAAACGCCTCAGCCAGACTTATACTGGATCTCCCCCGCCGAGCTCACATCTCCGGGCACCTGAAAGACCTCCACTGGCTTCCCGTCAACAAGAGAATAACGTTTCGCCTCCTTACCCACGCACACAAAGCCCTCTACGACCTAGGACCCGACTGCCTCAACACACGCCTGTCCTTTTACACCCCCTCCCGCCAACTACGATCATCCACACAAGCCCTCGCCGCAATACCACGCATCCATAAATCCACCATGGGTGGAAGATCCTTCTCTTACTTAGCGGCCAAAACCTGGAACTCTCTCCCCACCCATCTCCGCCTTACCCAGAACCACCTCACCTTCAGAAAAGAACTAAAAACTTGGATATTCGACAAATAAACTTCCCCTTCCCCAAGCGCCTTGAGACCCTCTGGGTATATAAGGCGCTATACAAATGCCAAACTTGAACTTGAACTTGTTCTCCAGTTGGTTACTAGCTATGTGAAAGTCTATATTAGTTATTGATTAGTTAACCGAGTATTTGTATGGGAGAGTGAATGTGTATGTGGTTCGGTGGGGGGTGTGTGACTGCCCAAAGATGTGTGAATAGTTGATTCACTAGATATATGAAGTTAAAACTACATGTTCTAACAGTTGTTCGGGTGAGTGAATATCTTTATGGGTGTGGTGATGAGCAAATATATTTCTTAATGGTACATGTCCAACAAACTAGAAAAATAAAAGGCAGTGTATGTGTCAGTTGTTGTATATAAATAAGTATCCAAAAAACAATTGAGGAAGGGTAGAGGCAGTAGTGATAGAATCACCCTCCTGTACGTTGTAAATAACCAAAGAGATTCTATCAATGTAAAAAAGGGAATTATTTAATTTATTTTATTTTTTGTGTGTTAAGGTGGAAACTCTGTGTTTGACAGTACAGGTGTGCTCTCTTCGTGGGTTGTCGAAGGAGAGCACTATGTGCTTTTAAAATACCCCTCACACACTATGAATCCCATAGTGTCATGCTTCATCATAGGGGGCTTTTGAAAAAAGTGACCTAATCCGGTCCACTCGTTGCAAATGGTGTTTGCCTCATGAGTCTGCGTCTCAGGGTTTCAAATCGCCGGTTTAGTGACCGCTAGCGAGAAATCGCGTGAATCCTACCCTAGCGCAGCTCCGTGGGTTCCGGATTAGGTCACTTTTTTCAAAAGCTTCATAAGGGGCCCACTCAAGCCCAGAAGCACTTCCTGGCGGCTTATTTTTGCCTCCATGAATAGGACTTTAGGCATACAACATTGTACATAGAATTGAGTATTATTGGTAGGGACTACCATAGGTCCTGATGAATGAGCAGAAGGGGTCTGCTTATGAAACATGTCATGTCGACCAAGTAGTTAACATATTCTGTTCTACTCCTTTTCTAACCCCTTTTTACTGTTCCCAGCTAGAGAAGTGAATAAATTGTTTTTTCTACTAGCCAGGGAATTTTTAATTTTTTTTAGTATTATCACTACACTTCAGTAGGTCCCCACCTTCACTATTCACCCCTATCATCACACCACACATAGCCTATCGTCATCTCTTCAGTGCTCCTGCATAGTTCGTAGGTCGCAGCACGCCCCGCCCCGTAGAGGGACGGGAAGACCCCTATGATGAAGCATGACACTATGGGATTCATAGTGTGTGAGGGGTATTTAAAAAGCACATAGTGCTCTCCTTCGACAACCCACGAAGAGACCACACCTGTACTGTCAAACACAGAGTATATAAATAAGTATACATAAGACTCAATGATTGTGTGAGTGACTGTATGGATAACTTTATACTTGTAATAATGATTTTATAATTCACTAAGTATAACTTACTATCTAAATGAATAGATGAAGTTGTGTTTGTATAAGTGTGTAGCTAAGTAAATATGTAAGTATGATCCATTGTTTGCATAAGTGAGTAGGATGACTTCATATGTGAATAGGATGTGTGCTGGTGTGTAATGTCGATTTAGGTGTATAAGTATTTTTGATAGTGCTCTATTGTTCATTGACAGCATGTATGAGTGAATCTGTAGGTAAGTGATTAGATGTGTGTATACATCTATGAATCACTGAGTGGGTTTTTAGATACTTGTATTGCTGTAACAATGGATTCAAATATGATACTCTGTATTTTACAAAGAGTAATGAAAGATTTTACTAGTGTATGAAAAGGTGTATGTGATTGTCACGTGGATGATGTCATCAGTGATGTCATCACTGATGTCATTTGAGATGTCATCAGTGATGTCACTGACCATGTCATGAATGATGTAATATGTGACATCATCAGCAGTGGATTGCGGGTGCGCGAAATATAGTTAGTACAACTAACTATATAGGAGCAATTTCAATGATTTTGTATGAGTGAAATGTCCAGCTAACTATAACACCCCTAAAGCTTATAGTTTTTTGAGTGAATTTTAAAGGTTTTTTAAATGCTAATTCCTAACTATATAAGGCCTGAAACCTATGGTTTTTTCAGTGAATTTCAAAGGTTTTTTTAATGCTAATTCCTAACTATATAAGGCCTGAAACCTATGGTTTTTCAGTGAATTTGCAAGGTTTTTAAAATGCTAATTCCTAACTATATAAGGCCTGAAACCTATGGTTTTTTCAGTGAATTTCAAAGTTTTTTTTAATGCTAATTCCTAACTATATAAGACCTGAAAGCCCACCAGGAATCTACAGTATATGCCAGGGGACTGCATTGCAGAGAGGTGTAATGAAGCCACGCCCCTTTTTACACCTCTCTGCAACGCAGCCCCTGGGCGTGTTTGCAGAGGGGGAACTAATTCCCCTTGCATACAGGGGGTCCCTGGGGGTCAACTAGCCCACCTTGAACCTGCAGTGTGCGCCTGGGAGCTGCATTGCAGAGAGGTGTAATGAGGCCACACCCTTTTTTACACATCTCTGCAACGCAGCCCCCTCGCATGTTTGAAGAGGGGGAACTAATTCCCCTTGCATACGGGGGGCCCCTGGGGGCCAACTGGCCCACCTGGAACCTCCAGTATACGCCAGGGGGCTGCATTGCACAGAGGTGTAATGAGGCTATGCCCCTTTTTACACCTCTCTGCAACGCAGCCCACTGGCTGCATTGCAGAGGTGTAATGAGGCTATGCCCCTTGTTACACCCCTCTGCAACGCAGCCCCCTGGCGTGTTTGCAGAGGGGAACTAATTCCCCTTGCATACTGGGGGTCCCTGGGGGCCAACTAGCCCACCAGGAGCCTCCAGTATGCGCCAGGGGGCTGCATTGCAGAGAGGTGTAATGAGGCCACACCTTTTTTACACCTCTCTGCAACGCAGCCCCGTGCATGTTTGAAGAGGGGGAACTAATTCCCCTTGCATACTGGGGGTCCCTGGGGGCCAACTAGCCCACCTGGAACCTCCAGTATGCGCCAGGGGGCTGCATTGCACAGAGGTGTAATGAGGCTATGCCCCTTTTTACACCTCTCTGCAACGCAGCCCACTGGCGCGTTTGCAGAGGGGGGACTAATTCCCCTTGCATACTGGGGGTACCTGGGTCATATCTGCCCAAACGCCGATATTCCAAAAGATTGAAAATGACTTTTCTTGAGAAGCATTTGGATTTGGATTATCATGTCCTATACTTTGGAAGTCTGCCCGAATTGTGTGGGTAAAATTGATACCTAGTCACTTTGAATAAGAATGTACTTACGTCTCGTCTAACATTTGGAAGAAATATCTAGTTATATGACAACAGGATACCGACATAACTTGAAGGAAATAAGAACGCCCTGAAGAAGTTCTATTGTAAAGAACGAAACGCGTCGGCTGGCTGTGGTACATAAACTTAAGGAAAATAAAAGCATTTGAATATACACCAAGATTCAGCGCTTCAATAAGGACTCTAAGTGATATGATTTGATTGGACTTATTGTGCAAGTGGTGCTGTGCCAAACTTTGGAATATTCTCCACTACTCTCTACTACTTACTCTCTACTACTCCACTACTCTCTAATACTCACTGTCTACTACTCATTCTCTACTACTCTACTACTCTCTACTACTCTCTCTCTACTACTCACTCCCTACTACTCACTATCTACTACTCTCTACTACTCACTCTCTACTACTCTCTACTCTCTACTACTCACTCTCTACTACTCTCTACTACTCTTTACTACTCACTCTCTACTACTCTCTACTACTCACTCTCTACTTCTCACTCTCTATTACTCTCTACTACTCACTCTCTACTACTCTCTCTCTACTACTCTCTACTACTCACTCTCTACTACTCACTCTACTACTCACTCTCTACTACTCTCTACTACTCACTCTTGATATTTGATATTTGATATTTATGGGTTTTTATAAAGCGCGGACTATCGCTCCGGAAGGAGCATCTTGGCGCTGTGCAAGCATGAAGTAGATAAGTGATAGATGATAGGTGATGAGGGTCTGGAACTAAATGGCTGCTAGTACTGAGGTGTCAGGTTGTTGATACACCCAAGTCTTGAGGAGTTTTCTGAATTTACTCTCTTTTTCAGTTAGTCTAAAGTTGACGGGTAAGTTGTTCCATGCCCTTGCTGCCAGAAAGGTAAAGGTTTTCCCACCCCTAGTCTTGTACTTGAACCTGGGAATCACTATGAGATTTGTTCCAGAGGATCTCAGACATCGTGGGGGGTTGTAAAAGGTGAAGCGTTTTGCAAGGTAATGAGGCCCTGTGCCTTTCAGAGCTTTAAAAACGGTAAGTAAGAGTTTAAAAAGAATTCTTTTATGGAGTGGTAACCAGTGTAGGGAATTTAATGCAGCTGAGGCAGATGACTCTCTACTACTCTCTCTACTACGCTTTATTACTCACTTTCCTACTCACTCTCTACTACTCTCTACTATTCTCTCTCTGCTACTCACTCTCTACCACTCACTCTCTACTATTCTCTACTACTCACTCTCTACTACTCACTCTCTACTACTCTCTACTACTCACTCTTCACGACTCTCTACTACCCACTCTCTACTGCTCTCTACTACTCACTCTACTACTTACTCTCTACTACTCTCTACTACTCACTCTCTACTACTCACTCTCTACTACTCTCTACTACTCACTCTACTATTCACTCTACTACTCTCTACTACTCACTCTCTACTCCCTATTACTCACTCTCTACTCTCTACCTCTCTACCTCTCTCTACTTCTCTCTCTACTAGTCTCTACCTCTCTACATCTACCTCTCTACCTCTCTACCTCTACACCTCTACCTCTCTACCTCTCTCTACACGCACACATATGCACATATATATATATGCATATATATGCATATGCATTTATATATATGTATGTGTATACATATATATACATACATATATAAACATATATAATCTGCATATCTGCATATCTATATAAATACAAATATAAATGCATGCATACATATACATATATGCATACATATGCATGTTATTTACATGAAAGTTTTAAAAACACTAATAAAAGCAAAGCTAAAAAGCCAACTCATTACAAACAGAATGGCTTTAACTTAAACGAGGGCGAGGTCTATTGCATTTTCAATGCTTGTTTACTTTGGTTCCATCAAGAAGGCATTCAGATGTGTCACACATTTGCCATAAATTCTGAATGTTAGCACTCTAGTTGCTCATTAGATCAATGTAGTAAAGCTACTGCTCACCAGGGAAGTCTGCTGCTGGTATTCAAAGTGAATGTTTCAGTCTGCATGTAAATGAAATAGAAGAGGATTTGAGAAGTCACTCAAAATGTGCCCTACTTTTTCTTTCTGAAGCACTAATCATACTTTCTATGGCAAAATGAACCCCCTCATTGTGTTCCTTTTTAAATTAAATGTTTTCAGACTTACCACTTCATTCCAATCAAGATGGCTTCTGGTGTGCCATACTTTTGTCATAAGTAAGACTGTTAGCGCTCTAGTTGTTCTTTAGAACACTCTGGGACATTCTGTCATTGGGCTATATTTGGGCTACATCTGGGTGATATTTGGGCTACATTTGGGCTCTTTTGTCTCTGGTGGCCATCTTGGGAGACTGCATGTCAGAATTTTTTAATGAAATAGAAGAGCATTTGAGAAGTCACTCAAAATGTGCCCTAATTTTTCTTTCTGCAGCACTAATCATACTTTCTATGGCAAAATATACCCTCTCATTTTGTTCCTTTTTAAATTAAATGTTTTAAGAGTTACCACTTTATTCCAATCAAGATGGCTTCAGGTGTGCCATACCTTTGTAATAAGTAGGACTGTTAGCGCTCTAGTTGTTCTTTAGAACACTCTAGGAGGCTGCAGTAGAACACAAAGGAATCAACTGACAGTCTCTGTCCTTGTTGGATGTACATGTTTTACTGAGAATGTCAGACTTCATTCTCACATGACTGAGAAAGATAATGTGAATTTACAGGAAATATGCTTTCAGTTTAGCTTATAGATCCCCTTCCAAACCACTGTGGGAAAAGCATGAGATAATAGTTTTGTTTCAAACATGATTCATGATATCCCAGCAGAAGGCTTTTTCACATGGTAAAATCACCTTAGAACACACCACAATTCCTAAAATGAGTATGTACCATCAACAGATGATTTATAATGTAAAGCACAATCTATGGAATCAGCACTCATCAGGAAGTATCATTCATAATGGTAAATGTCCTTCAATCAGAAGTTAATCCACTTCAAATGAACAGGTCCGAACTTGATCACGGACCTGTTCATTTGAAGTGGATTAACTTCTGATTGAAGGACATTTACCATTATGAATGATACTTCCTGATGAGTGCTGATTCCATAGATTGTGCTTTGTATTAGGACTTTGTCCTTAAAGGAACAGATAGGGTTGTGTTCCTTGGTTTCGCGAGCACCATCAAAATATTGACGAGTCACAACTCAGAACAGGTGCAGGTCTTTTGCCTCAACCCTTTTTGTTTGTTCGAAGATTTATAATGTAACTAAAGTCCTAAAACCTTCTATTAATAACAATGCTTTTTAATGAGGTGCTATCATGTATATTGGTCCCAAGATGGCTGCCAACACTTCTTGGATGAATGCTGACAGCCAATCAGATCTCACGCGTACCCCGCGATTTAAAAAAAACAAAACAATTGGGGAGCCTGGGGGGTCCTTGTGGGACCCCATGAGTAGGCCTAGGGGGTCAGGGTGCTTCTACCCTGCCCCCTTTTTGAGTTCTACACATTTGTTTTTCTGCTTTCCTGTGCCTCAGTCTACCAAAGTACAAGATGGCTGCCAACAATTTCTGTTTTGGAGTGTTGACAGACATTGGCAGCCAATCAGAATGTAGCTCGTACTCGGGAAGGTACAGAGTACAGTAAGCTTACAGTAAGCTTATATAGATATATACATTTTTTCAAATTGAATTTTCTCAACAACTACTGGAGGGATTTACACCATTTAAACAAAAGCCCGTACTGCGTACCAGTCCCTACCATTTTGCCAAGTTTGGTGTAATTTCGTTCAGCGGTTCGGGCTGTAGCCGTGTCTAATCGTCCTATGGAAAATAACATGGTAAAACATGTTTTGGGACCCCCCTTTTTTCTCAGCCTCCACTTGACGAATCCCCCCAAAACTTTCAGGGAAAAAGCGGAGCGGAGCGAGCCATCTTCTTTGAAGAAATTTGCGGAGATTCATCAACTGGCGCCAAAGTTATTCCCAATAGAATGTTGCGGATTTCCTATGGAAACTAGGTCCTAACTATATATACCTACTGGCGACCGGAAGTAGGTAATATATATATATATATAATTATATATATATATATATATATATATATATATATATATATATATATATATATATATATATATATATATATTCACTGAAAAAACCATAGGTTATAGACCATATATAGTTAGGAATTAGCATTTAAAAAACCTTTTTTTACTCACACAAAACCATTGAAATTCCATATATAGTTAGTTGTACTAACTATATATCGCGCACCCGCAATCCACTGCTGATCATGTCACATATTACATCATTCATGACATGGTCAGTGACATCACTGATGACATCACTGATGACATCTCAAATGACATCACTGATGACATCACTGATGACATCTCATTTGACATTACTGATCACATCACTGATGACATCACTCATGTGATAATACGATGAACCTCTTCAGACTCTAATATAACCTAAGATACACTCAGTGTAAACAGACACTCACAGACTGTCACTCATCCATGGAGTTACTCACACACCTAGTCAGTCATGCAAAGAATCAATCACACCTCCATTTCCTCAACTATACAGTTATACACACCTTACTTATTCAAACATATACTAACACATATCTACTCTCTTATACAATCCCTGATACAAGTTCACAATCATCCATACAGCCACTCACACATTCACTGGCTCTTATGCACAGTTATTTATATATGTCAACTCTCACATGTACTGTGTTTTACATATGTACTTACTTTCACATGTAGCACTGAGATATCCATTCACTCATTAATGCACTCAGTCAACCACCCATACAGGTGTTTCCACATGCACTTTTGAACCCATACATCTAGTGAATCAACTGCTCACACATCTATGCACAGAGTTATACACCTCCCAGCCACCCACACACACACTCAGTCTCCCATATAAATACTTAGGCAATCAACCAATAACCCATATAGTTACTCATATAGGTACTGATCAACACATGCAGCAGTTTACAGAACAACAGACATAATGATGCACAAATTAAGACAGTTTAGTCACTAACCCATGCACTCAGTGAGACACATTTAATCACTCACTCATACAGTCAGTCACGCACCTACTAAATCCTTCATCCAGACACTTCTACATCTACTCATTCTTCAATATGTAAAACATATTTAAAGTTTATAGAAACACACAGTCGCTGGATGATGTCATCAGTGATGTCATTTGAGATGTCATCAGTGATGTCATCAGTGATGTCATTTGAGATGTCATCAGTGATGTCATCAGTGATGTCACTGACCATGTCATGAATGATGTAATATGTGACATGATCAGCAGTGGATTGCGGGTGCGCGATATATAGTTAGTACAACTAACTATATATGGAATTTCAATGGTTTTGTGTGAGTAAAAAAAGGTTTTTTTATGCTAATTCCTAACTATAAATGGTCTATGACCTATGGTTTTTTCAGTGCATTTTCAAGGTTTTGTAAATGCTAATTCCTAACTATATATGGTCTATAACCTATGGTTTTTTCAGTGAATTTCATTGGTTTTTTAAAAGCTAATATCTATAGCTGTAAAATGTATTTTTCTTTAAATCAAAAAATTTATTTTATATGTTTATTAATATTTTTTTTTATTATTATGTTTTGGTTCGCTCCCGGTTCGCGAACCGGGAAGCTTCCCGTTAGCTTAATTTGGTGCCGCGACCCGGTCCGCGAACCAGTAAACGTTCCGTTTGCCCAACTGCCGCGTTAGAAATCAACATCGTGACGCGTCGCGGAAGCGCGACGTATCACGTTGTCGCGTAATGCGTGTTATGACGCGCCGCGTTAGCGCACCCGGAAGTGCTCCGGAGCGCGAACCGAGGCGCGAAGCGCAGCTCCCCGGAAGCGATCAGGGGCGCGTCGCGAAAGCGCGACGTATCGCGTTGCCGCGTAATGCGTCTTATAACGCGCCGCGTTAGCGCACCCGGAAGTGCTCCGGAGCGCGAACCGAGGCGCGAAGCGCAGCTCCCCGTAAGCGATCCGGGGCGCGTTCCGCAGCGTGTAACATAAGCGTAACAGGTCATGTGACTTGTTAATAAAACTTTTCATTGGTTCATCTCACTTTTGGTTTCCTAATGATGTAAGGCTAGGTCATGTGATCTAAAAATAACACTTTTCATTGGTTCAGACCTATTTTTTTTCCAAAATGATGAAAACCCCTCCTTCTTTCCTCACTCTGACTTTCATCTTTGTGAGAGGAATACCCTTTGTGATCACTGAGCAATGGCTTCATTGGTAGCTTCAGCTGGTGCACCCCCACCACCACCACCACCTCCTCATGGGAAGAGAGGACCACCTCCACAGTTCATTAGCAACACAGAGGAGGAAGAGGATGAACAAGAGGAAGAGGAGATACAAGCACCACAGTTTTTACAAGAGCAGCCCCGGGTTTCCCATCGGAAAACTAGTTTCATTTGGCAGTTTTTTTCAATCCATGAAGGGCAGAAAAAAGTTAATGCTCGATATGTGACGTGCCTGATATGTAAAGAGGACTTATCTAGAGGCACCTTAAAGAAGTATAGCTTCGGCAACTACACCATGCACCGTCACATGCAGAGGTGGCATCCACTAAACTACAGCCGGGCAGAGATGCGTGACCTTCAGGACAATCCTCCAACTCCTGTGGCCAGGACATCAACACAGGTATCTTTGTCAGGGCCAGAGGCACGGGAAACCGTGCCAAACATTCAGGACAACTTTGTCCATATGAAGATTACCTGTTTATATTGCGGTACATTACTCTCATGTGCCAATATGAGCATTAACTTAATCAACAGCGCATTTGAAAACCACAAGTGCTCTAAACGCCCCAGAAAGTAAATTTTTTTTTTGCTCCTGTTGAGCCCTTTCCAATGCCTGTTTTTTGTTGTTTCCCCTAAAAAAAAAACAAAAAAAACATAAAACTGTTAAAAAAATACAAAAAAAACAAAAAATTTTCAGAAAAAAAAATATATAAAACAACAAAAACATTAAAAAAAAAGTTCTTTTCAGAACTACCTCCCCTTTCAAAAAAAATTGCTAGAATGTTTAGCACTCTGGCAAGCTGTATTTCTTTTGGTTCGCTTCCTGGTTCGCTCGCCGGTACGCGAACCGGGAGCGAACCCAAAAAAAAAAAAAAGAAGAGTAAGTATAAGGGAAGTAAACAGAGAGTAATGTTAAAACAAAGACAGCTACAGGGTCTAAACCAGAGATACTGTTTAATAGATTTATTTACAGAAGAAAAGAGGGAAGAGGATATAATTGTGAAAAACAAAATAGATAAGGAAGTGAAAGAAAAAAGGAGAGTAGAAGAATAACAAAGAAGAGTTTCTTAGAGAATATGAGTGAATGTTCAAAATAAGATTAAAACATGTGGAATAACAGAGAGAAAAAACAGAAAGCAGAAAAGAAGAAGTAACAGAAAAAGAATAATTGAAACAGCAAAGAAATGTAAATAACATAGGGCCATATTATTAACATAGGCAATAAAAGTTTTGCAGCTTTTATCGGCAGAAATGTGTCGCTAAAGCCGCTTTTGCGGCAGAAAACTGCTGCTAAAACCACTTTTGCAGCAGTTTTCTGCCGATAAAAACAGCAATAATTTTATTGGCTGTGTTCATAATATGCCCCTTAGTGTGCTTCAACTACACAGAAAAAGCATAATGAACAAGTAGTGAAAGAGTGATCAGTCAAAGACACTAAGAGTAATAGAGATGGAGTGAGTGAACAAGAGTGAGGAACTATGAAAAGAGAGGGACTGAGAAAAGGAGTGGAAGGAGTAGAGTAAGTAGGTAATAGAGAAAGGAATGAGGGAAGTAGCAAAGGCAGGAAACTGAGGGTTAAAGAAATGAAGCTGTGGAACTAATAGTAGGTAAATGTGATAGAAATGTAACGAAAAGAGTACAAAACATTTACCTTATAATTGTCGTTAAGTTAGTCACTTGTTATTTTTATACTTTCAATCTGTGAAAGAGAGAACAAACATTTGAAAAATATTAAAACATGTTTTTAAAAATTAGAAAAGACAAGGGAAAAGATTGAAGGACAAACAGTTTTTCAACAACTTTGACACTTACAGAAGCCTCTGCTTCTCCATGCCCCTACACAGTCCTAAAAATATACATTTTAAACTAACAGTATCTTGATGCAGATGAAGTGAGGCCTATCTTGCAACATGGTGCATCTTTTGCATCACTGCTGCATCGGTTTCATGTGGCACGGGTTTTTTACAGCTTGATATATCTGCCTAGATGCATCAATTTGTAATTTTGTCGCCTCATAGCAAATCTTTTCCACCGCCACTGCGTCACAAAAGTGACGCACAGTGGCGCAAAAGAGGCATACACCTATCATAAATCTGTCCCTAACATTTGAAATGATTAATTCAGGATGACGATAAGGTGTGGCCTCTCCAGAGGTTTGTTTAAGGTGAGGCCTACTCAGGGTTGCAGATCAAATTTACGCTTGTTGAAGAATACACAGGAGATAATACATGTGAAGGCCTACCAATGAAGTAAGTCATGTCCACTTCACTCTTGAACAAAGGCCAGACCTCTTCTGTGTCCGTGGACAGACCTAAACTTCATCTGCACAATGTCATTCGTAAACTTAGGAAACACAGGTGATGTAATTGAAAAATGTGGAGTTTCTTTTCCTCATTTCACAATCACATCACCTGTGTTGCCTTTGCTTAGGTATCTCATAGTGCAGATGGAGTCTAGCATATCAAAGAGTACACAGAAGTTGAGCAGTGTATACAACAATTTTGACATTTACAGAAGACTCAGCTTCTTATCTTGTTGGAGATGAAGTGAGGCCTGTCTTGCAACATGGTGCATCTTTCGCATCACTGCTGCATCGGTTTCATGTGGCACAGGTTTTTTACAGCATGACACATCTGCCTAGATGCATTAATTTGTAATTTTGTCGCCTCATAGCAAATGTTTTCCACCGCCAATGCGTCACAAAAGTGACGCACAGTGGCGCAAAAGAGGCATACACCTATCATAAATCTTTCCCTAACATTTTAAATGATTAATTCAGGATGACGATAAGGTGTGGCCTCTCCAGAGGTTTGTTTAAGGTGAGGCCTACTCAGGGTTGCAGATCAAATTTACGCTTGTTGAAGAATACAAAGGAGATAATACATGTGAAAGCCTACCAATGAAGTAAGTCATGTCCACTTCACTCTTGAACAAAGGCCAGACCTCTTCTGTGTCCGTGGACAGACCTAAACTTCATCTGCACAATGTCATTCGTGGCAAACACAGGTGATGTAATTGAAAAACGTGCAATTTCTTTTGCTCATTTCACAATCACATCACTTGTGTTTCCTTTGCTTAGGTATCTCATTGTGCAGATGTAGTCCAGCATATGAAACAGTACCCAGAAGTGCAGCACTGCATGCAACAACTTTGACACTTACAAAAGCTTCAGCTTCTGCATGCCCCCTACACAGTGCTAATTATATACATTTTAAACTGATGGTATCTTGCTGGAGATGAACTGAAACCTATCTTGCAACATGGTGCATCTTTTACACAAAAGTGACCCACAGCGGCGCAAAAGAGGCGCACGGCCATCATAAATCTGACCCTAACATTTAAATGATTGTTTCAAGATGCCAATAAGGTGTAACCTATCCACAGATTTGTTTCAGGTAAGTCCTACTCAGGGTTGCAGATGAAATTTAGGTTTGTTGAAGAATACAGAGGAGATAATACATGTGCAGGCCTACCAACGAAGTGAGTCATGTCCACTGCACTCTTGAACAAATGTCAGACCTCCTCTGTCTCCTGGAACAGTCCTAAACCTCATCTACACAATGTGATGTGTAATGTTAGGAAACACAGGTAATATAATTGAAAAACGTGCAATTTTTTTTGCTCATTCCACAATCATATCACCTGTGTTTCCTTTGCTTAGGTATCTCATTGTGGAAATGTAGTCTATCATATGAAAGACTACGTAGAATGTGAGCATTGTATGCAACAACTTTGACACTTACAGAAGCCTCTCCTTCTCCATGCCTCCTACACAGTTCTAAATGTACATCATAAATACAAACAGTACAGAATTAATTATACATGTTAAATGGTTTATTTTTGCTGTTCTCAGAATGTATCAAATTTCACTAAAAACAGTGATTTGAAGGTATTCATCATATAACAGCGGGGAAAAAAAAACACAATCAAAATGATTGTGTTTAAAAAACCCATACAACATAACAAATCAGAATTCAGAACTCCTTAAAATTAACTTACTTTCCATGACGTCGAATGATGTCCTATGAACAGCTTACACTCTGTTGTGCTGTTATTACTTTCAGCCCGCCACTTTCTGAAAGAAAACCTCCATCGTTTTGAAAAATATGTTACATACAATAAATGACTTCTCGCTCTCTACCACACGTTTCCACAAGGCCAAATCATGTAAGAGCCATTTATAACTCTTGGAATTCTTGTAAGCCAATCCCGTCATTTTGTATTTCCGCAACTTTCAGAATTAAAATGTTGAAGATCATTTTCACAATCCTGGACTAGTAATATCTTACCCTTCTTGCTCACTCATGTTCTACATTTCCTATGACACTGATACTGCTTACTATGAAGCAGACTTACACTACCTCTATGACTACTACAATTATTTAATTTTCTACATCACTTTTAATCACAAAGCAATATAAAACAGTAGACAGCATTACAGACTTACATTCCCTCTACTCCATGTTTTGGTTGGCTGCTTGAATTAGCTTATAAAAAGAAACAGTTTTTCTGAACTCATTCAAAGTGCAGTTATTTTTCCATGACGTCAAGTGTTATGGTAAGAAGTTATGTCTCTGTACTACACTTATCCTCAAGGCCAAATCGTGTAGGAGCCATTAGAACCTCTTGAAATTCCTCAGAGCACATCCCGAGATTCTTTCCCTAAAATTTTGGTTTTAAAAACACCAGGTAAGAATTTTTAAGGTCATACGGCAATTTTTTTGTGAAAATTAAAACAGAATCGTTGCAGAATGACCAGCCATTTCTAGACTTTAAATAAGCTGTGTAATGTCCTGATGTTATTGAAGGACCGTCATGATATATAATTGCTGCAGTTACAAAAGTCCTTCCTGATATTGACAACTGTGAAGCCACAACATTTTTAATTAAAGTTGTCAATTTTGTTCCATCAGGCCTACATCGTTGGAACATTAAAATGACATACTGGCCATATGTTCGTATAAATAATGTTGACATCATTTCAGATTTACATTGGCTACATTCCATGTTGTGATCAGCTGCTTTTACTAGCTTATTAAAGGAGACTGATTTACTGTCTGGCAAAGTTAAATATATAAATCTTTCTGAGTCTACACTAGTAGTACTTGATACCCTACAGTTCTCGCAGTCATGCTGCCATTGATAAGAAAGCCCAAACAGGTGATCTACATCTACACCTTCAGCATGCAATACATCAAGCATATACATTAAAAACTCCTGACAATCTTGCTGAATATTTTGAGAGAATTGTGTTTGACCTGAACATCTGTCTAACAGATTTCGAATTTCAGACACACTTTCTATTTTTGTTCTATCAGTGCTACATTTCTCTAACACAGAATTTAACAAACTGCAAAATCTTTGATCAGAATTGACCACAATCTCTTCTTTTACATTTTCTAGAGAAAACAAAACATTAACCACTACATTAGCATAGCAGTTGACACCAGAACTGTTTTCAAATTGAAAACCAACAACATCTTCAACAGAATCCTTTTTGTTTCTGCTTATAATTTCAGGTTCATCGACTTTTCGTCTTTTTGCTACAACCTCCCTAGTATTGGTCATATTTCTTCGTTTCCGGCCTACCACACGTTTCTCAAACAAAGGATATTGAGGCAAATGTGGCGCATACTCTCTTCTTAACCTATTGTATTCCTTAACACAATCTAGATCCGCACAAATGTTTGTGACATCACACTCAATCAAGTACAATCCCGATAAAGTTCTAACTCGTGACAATGCCACATATACCATACCCTCCTTGAACACAGAACTGCCAATATTCACCAATGCACTGTCTACACTTAAACCTTGCGATTTATGGATTGTCACCGCATATGCTAAGCAAACAGGAAACTGCTTACGGCGAACATATAAGTCTTTTACAAGCAAAAATCTAGCAGAACAACGACCAATTAGCTGTACTTCCTCAATGCCATCAAATTTAATTTTTAAAAATTCAATTCCATCTCTATTTCTGTATTTCACAAAATCAACAACATTACCCATTGATCCATTTACCAGACCTCTTTCAACATGTAAATTCCTTCTTAAAATTATACGGCAGTTTAAGCACACATTCAGAGTCTTTTCAAAACCTGCAGTTTTAGATATAGTCTTCTCTAATGAATCCAATTTTGTTTTCAAATTCTCAGACAAAATAATTGTTGATCCCATATGCTCTACTCTGTCAATAGCTTCCAGTTTCACAATCTCTTGGTTTTCTAAATGCAACATTTTGTTGTTGAAGATGGCACATTCTGCAAGAGTTGGCATCAAACATATTCCAGATTTCTTCTCAGTAATTTTCTGAAAAATATTCTCAGGCACAACGTCTTGTTCTGGATATAAATTTGACAGTAATCGTGCATGTAAAGCTTCTTTCCCATGCTCGGTCACTTTTCCAATTCTAACATCTTGTAGAATATTCTTGTAAACTTCATCCTTCGCCTGACGCATATTTTCATGCAGTTCAGCATAATTGAAGTTTAACCATATATTGACGTTGCCAATGCTCCCTAGGCACTTTCTGGTATCTTCATGCGTGAGCATTTTGAACACAGGTTGTCCTTTCACTGGTGTCAGCTGCAGAAGATCTCCGAAAACAATGATGTGTTTGCCACCAAATAACACATCATACTCTGTTTTGAGAACTTCTTGCATTCTCAAATGCACAAAGGCAAGCATGACATTGGAAACCATGCTTACTTCGTCAATGATAAGAAGTTTCATTTTCCTCAAGACTCTTGAAACTTCACAACAAGCATCTCCAGATAGCTTGTGATATTGTAATTTGTTGTCATGCTCCACTGGCAGCATCAGTAAACGATGTAAAGTAATCCCTTTAATGTTATGTGCTGCCATCCCAGTTGGAGCGGTAACAACACAAGACAGCGGTGATTCAGTCCTTTTCTGCAGATAAGATGCAATTGCTTTAATCAGAAAACTTTTTCCAGTTCCCGCTTCTCCACTCACGTACAGTCGGACAGGCTTCAACGACGTACATGAGCACTCTTTCTTCTCATGACTTAATCCATGATCAATTTGCTTAGTAACTTCGTCATATATTTTCCTCTGCTCAACGTTGAGTTGTCTTTCCAAGTCTTCTAAGTTAACCGCATCCTCCTGAGCATGTGCCATGGCTCTTTCCACTTCATTCATGGCAGTGGCAGCTTCATTTTCGATAACAGGTCCTCCTAGTGGATCCTGACTCAATGAAACAGAACTCTGACTGTCCTGAGAACTGTCTCTGGCAATCTCGGCTGCAATCGTTGCATCCTGCTCGATTTCCGCATTCAACATTTCTACATATTTGGGAAAAGCAGGACATTCTATGGTCTCCTTGGCGGCAGTGAAAGAGTCTTCGTAACAGAGGAAATCTCCAAGCAGTTCCTCTTCTGCACGCCAAGGCTTGAAAAGTTGCAAAAGTGCTAAATAGAAAAACTCCTTTTTTTCAGGAGATTCGCCACTCAATTTTCGATGGTTTACCAAGTGGCATTTTCTTTGCTTGACCAGACATCCCTCACTTCCAATTACAGCATACACTCCTTTCTCAGTATCTTCTTTGATGTTCCTCTTGAATATGTAATTTTGCAGAACCTCATACAGACAAACATTCTCGAGGTGACTGCTTCGATTTGGATAATATGTATCCAACATGTTGGTCTTCAAAATGTCGGTACTGTTTGGCTCCTTTTCCGCCAAATACTCAATTTCCCGCACAGGTTTCAGAACTCGATTACTCGTTGCAGCAAGACCAAGACTCGCCCAAACGATACTCCTAGATTTGGCATAGAGACTTGCTGAAGACAACCGGTCAGAACATTCGTAAGCTCCGATTTCTCGATGCGACAACATCTTCAGACTGAAACTGTACAACTTCTTACTGAGGCTCTTTTCATGGGAAATGTCCTCCCACATATCCTTCAATTCTGTCTTTTCTTTTTTGGTGATGTAAGATGTCACATACCGAGCCACAGCCATACAGTTATCAGCCACAAACTGTATATCCATGTTAGCATTCCACATGGATAAAATCACTGGGTTGTAGTCGTTGATGTACTTGGACTCTTCGTTCCTCTTCAAATTGTATGTGTTTTTAGGTGATTTCTTCATCACATTATGTCGCAGCGAAGACATCAAACTGTTTACTCTTCCTTTAGAAATCACCGGTCGTGGAAAGCCGAAACGACATTTGGTGTAGAACTTGTCCTTGTTTCGGAATTTACGACGACAGTACTTTCCACAACGATGGCTTTGGAAACGTAGAACTTTTTCTCTTAGGCTTTTCTTCTCCTTTGCGTTTGGAACAGCACACGTAGAATACTGTTGTATGAAACTCATCACTGAGTCTTCTGGATCTGTTCCAAATTTAGGTGCATCCTTGATCCACAGCAGCATATGTATATGAGGAGCACCTCTTGCTTGGTACTCCTTTCTCCAGAAGAAATCCAACACCTCTCCAAGAGGTGGATTCTTCTTATTCATGATGAAAGACATCATAGCTTCAAATCTATGATTGAAGTACCTGCATACATTGACTGGATCCAAAGAGCACAGTTCTCCGGGTGTCTTGAATTCGATGTTTTCAATGTTTCCATTTGCCTCTCGTAGAAATTCAAGTAAGTCTTCCCAGCCATACTCGGCACAGCTCAGAGTGAGGAACCATGTGGGAGTTCCTAAGTTCCTCAGCATACATTTTAAATCACCATGACGACGGTACCAGTACTCATTAGTACCACGCTAACACGCCATGAGATTAATCAGGTTACAATCCAAAATACTGTCTTGGACATTGACTTTATCCATAAAGTCACTTGCCGAGATGTTTTGCATGTGTATACCACTTTTCAAGATGTGGTTCACTGCATATGACAGTCCAGACAGATCGCTTTCAAACAGGAGATGAAACAAATAGGGAATACATTGTCGAAACCTAGCATCTCCTGCATACAATCGCAAAGTCCGGTATTCAGAAGCTGGAATTTGATGAGGTCGCTCATCATATCTTCCTCCCTGACCTGTTGGAAAAAGCTGTGGGAAACACCGAGCTTCCAAACTTTCCTCCCAAACACTAATGGGACTCCCTTTGGCTTGTTTCATTTGAAACAACTCAATAGCATTCCCCATGACTTCCTTGGAATGCAAAGGATGAACACTATAATGTTCATATATTTCTTCACTAGTAGAGGGTTCTACTTTCTCAATTTGACCAGCACCCAAATCGCTATCCTATTCCTCACTTACTTCCTCTTCTGCAACATATACAGTCTTATAGTACTTATTATTTTTTTTCAAATACAATGTTGCCTTTTTGACTTTCCTAACATCCACTAAATCTTGCCATATTTTCCTATTCTTTGTCGGAACCCCATTAACTAAGATAACCAGAGGTTCCTCTTCCACTTTTTCTACTCCAATTGTGTTAATGTTTTTCTTCAAATCTAGAGGCAAATAAACAACTCTTCCCTTTAATCCTCTCTGTAAATCTGATGGAGGCAATTTCCCTGTCTTTGGCTCCATTCTTACAATAGCCTGAAAGGGATGGATACTTTGAATCAAAATAGATTCATAAGTATTTAAATCCTTCAATTCAGAAGGAATCTCAACCAATTCCAGATTATTATGAACTGCTCTAGCAGGCATCTGGTTTTGATTTAATTTGTTACAACAATAAGTACACACACGTTGATCTGATCCCAAATCAAAACAATTTTCTACCATCAAGTATGTTGTGAAATCCTTCCATTCACTATTATTTTCCCTTTCACTTTTTGCATATAAATCCACTAACTTAGTCTGATTCTTATAATAAGTGCGTCGACAGCACACACAAGTGAAATTAGGCCTCTCGCTTGATTTCACCTGAAACGTCGCAATTTCCCTCTGAAAATTATCTGTACTGGAAACCTGTACACTATCTTCCACATTACCCTCTTTTTCTTGGTCAATTTCAACATTCTCCTCTTTACTTCCAAAGTAACAAAACTCAATTTCTTCACAAATATTCTTCACATCTATTTCAGAACCATGCAAAAGAGCAGCGCATAATTGTTTAAGCATAATTGCTGGACTCTTAGCATACTACAACATTCTAACTAATTTCCTCACTTTATTATGATGCACTGCTAGCATCCTGAAATGATGAAAAACACTCTGGCATACTCTCCTGGAAAGACAAGCCAGTGAATGACCATGCAAACCTGTCACTTCTCTCACTCTGCAAGGATCTAATTCTTGCAACAACTTCATTTTCTGCTTCAAACTTTTCTTATTAAATGTCCGTACAAAATCACAAAGCAAATTGATGGAATCCTGTCGCACACTGCAAATACTACTACACTTCCAGGTGTACACAGGACCCTTAGGACGTCTCCCTAAAACCTCATTACCTAACACCTCTTCTGTCTCTGTTGTCACAAGTTTTTCTTTTTCAACTGGACAACCATCTTTCACTTCATAAGCTCGACCACTGGTGTCAACTGCATGCACCAAATCATTATCCTGGAAATAACTCTCCTCATTAAAAAATGCCTCACAACTTGAACTATGCATCCATTCTCTGGAAAAAACTTCACAAAAATTACTACGATTAACTATTCTCTTCCATCTACTATTTCTTTTGAAATCATAAATTGCCTTGTTTAGCTTCCTAATTCTATTGATTATCAAAATAAATAACCTTCGCTTTATTTCAAATGCCTGATCAATAACTTTCTCAATTTTTTTTTCTCTTATAAAAAACCACTTTCTGTTGACCTTTCTTAATATTTTTTAACAAATTGCCAATTATCCTGTTGCGGAACATTCGTCTACGAATGTCCCTAAACTGTTGTTTCCTTCTACTATCATGCACAGAGTTATCTCTTGCTCTAGCAGTAACATTTTTGATTGGCCTTTCCTTTCCATTTAAATTGCTTCTCTTTTTCTGGACTAAAACATTTTCTGTAGTACTACTTTTTTTTCTACAAATGTTTCTTATGAATGTTTTCGTGCTCTTACCCGGTGCTTTCTTGGTGACTTGACAAGTTTTTTTTGTGGAGGACTGCTGCATTATTTCATGGACCTGCTGTCTTTGACGTTTTGCAGCCTTTCTAAGTCTATCCTTGGTTGGCATTCTCAAATCTTGAAATGATCTGCAGTTGAATCTGTGGTGAAATATAATAAAAAATGTTATTAACCACTATTACCAAACAGTAAATCAATAACAGTCATCAAAAACTTAACACACTACTTGACATTTTTACATAGAATATTTTTTAGTGCTTTGGCAAATTTAGAATATAGAAATAGCAGAAAAGAAATGGAATTCTTCTTCATTTACCTGTCCTGTGTTATCTGTGAATCTGATCTAATTTTATGAGCATATTTTAATATTTTATTGAAGACACTACACATAACCTGTTTTTGAAGGTGTGTCTAATTTAAAATTAAACAGTTTACATTTTTTCTTTTCATTTTTTTGTAAATTTTAAAAATAAATGTTTATAGTTCCATAGGCTCAAGCAGGTCAGCTTCCCACCCTATGTCATACAATTCTGACAAATCTGCATCCTCATCATGTTCTTCTTCATCCTCAGGATTTAAATCATCCAAGGGATCTACTTCCACTGACGTTTCAATTACGAGTTCAATGATGAGGTCAAGATCAACTGATTGCTGATTGTCACTCATGTTGATGTTGTCGTTATCTTTAAAGAAAGATAACAACAATGAGATGTTGCAGAGTAAGAGACAAATCTCAGAGATTATAATAGTAAAATTGCTTAACAAGAGTAACATTTTGCAGCTATTATTTAGCCATGTCCAGCGATGCTGAGGAGGTGAGGCCTATGTCCAAGTTTTCAGTGAACAGGACTCATCTCTTCTTAACATTGGATAAGCCTCACCGACTCTGTGTCCCCTGCTCATACTTAAATGTACAGGGGCAGATTTATGCTAAGTGGCGCATCCCCACGGATGCACCAGTTAATGTGCACCGCTGCTCTGCCACCCATAGTGTGCCGCATTTACAATGTGGAGCACCATTGAGCAAAAACAGCACAGATGCGTCACGCATCTGTGCCGCAAAAGCAGCACATTGCAGGAATCACGTCATAAGCGTGACATGTCTACTGCAATGCACAGGAGGAACCCTCACATTGCATGGTGCATCACTTCTTATGCCTGTTTCAAACAGGCGTAAGGATTTGATTCAGCAATGCTATAAAGCTGACTCAGTGAAATCTTCTAAATTTCACTGTGTTAGTTTTACAGGGCTTTCATGCAAACTAATGCATACCTTGTAACAAAACACCTTTATGAAAACTGACGCAGGTTTGATGTGGCACAGGACTTTACAGCATGACACATCTGCCTAGATGCATCAAGTTGTAAATATGTCGCCACATAGCAAATCTTTTGCACCGCCGCTGCGTCACAAAAGAGACGCACAGTGACGCAAAAGAGACATACACCTATCATAAATCTGTCCCTAACATGTTAAATGATTGATTCAGGATGACATTAAGGTGTGGCCTATCCAGAGGTTTCTTTAAGGTGAGGCCTACTCAGGGTTGCAGATTAAATTTACGCTTGTTGAAGAGTACAGAGGAGATAATACATGTGAAGACCTACCAATGAAGTAAGTCATGTCCACTTCACTCTTGAACAAAGGCCAGACCTCTTCTGTGTCCGTCAACAGACCAAAACCTCATCTGCACAATGTGATTCGTAAACTTAGGAAACACAGGTGATGTAATTGAAAAATGTGGAGTTTCTTTTCCTCATTTTACAATCACATCACCTGTGTTTCCTTTGCTTAGGTATCTCATAGTGCAGATGGACTCTAGCATATGAAAGAGTACACATAAGCTGAGCAGTGTATACAACAATTTTGACATTTACCGAAGATTCAGCTTCTTATCTTGTTGGAGATGAAATGAGGCCTGTCTTGCAACATGGTGCATGTTTTACATCACTGCTGCATCGGTTTCATGTGGCACGGGACTTTACAGCATGACACATCTACCTAGATGCATCAAGTTGTAAATATGTCGCCACATAGCAAATCTTTTGCACCGCCGCTGCGTCACAATAGTGACGCACAGTGGCGCAAAAGAGTCATACACCTATGATAAATCTGTCCCTAACATGTTAAATGATTGATTCAGGATGACATTAAGGTGTGGGCTATCCCGAGGTTTCTTTAAGGTGAGGCCTACTCAAGGTTGCAGATTAAATTTACGCTTGTTGAAGAGTATAGAGGAGATAATACATGTGAAGACCTACCAATGAAGTAAGTCATGTCCACTTCACTCTTGAACAAAGGCCAGACCTCTTCTGTGTCCGTGGACAGACCTAAACCTCATCTGCACAATGTCATTCGTAAACTTAGGAAACACAGGTGATGTAATTGAAAAATGTGGAGTTTCTTTTCCTCATTTCACAATCACATCACCTGTGTTTCCTTTGCTTAGGTATCTCATAGTGCAGATGGACTCTAGCATATCAAAGAGTACACAGAAGTTGAGCAGTGAATACAACAATTTTGACATTTACAGAAGACTCAGCTTCTTATCTTGTTGGAGATGAAGTGAGGCCTGTCTTGCAACATGGTGCATCTTTCGCATCACTGCTGCATCGGTTTCATGTGGCACGGGTTTTTTACAGCATGACACATCTGCCTAGATGCATCAATGTGTAATTTTGTCGCCTCATAGCAAATCTTTTGCACCGCCACTGCATCACAAAAGTGACGCACAGTGGCGCAAAAGAGGCATACACCTATCATAAATCTGTCCCTAACATTTTAATGATTAATTCAGGATGACGATAAGGTGTGGCCTCTCCAAAGGTTTGTTTAAGGTGAGGCCTACTCAGGGTTGCAGATCACATTTACGCTTGTTGAAGAATACAGAGGAGATAATACATGTGAAAGCCTACCAATGAAGTAAGTCATGTCCACTTCACTCTTGAACAAAGGCCAGACCTCTTTTGTGTCCGTGGACAGAGCTAAACTTCATCTGCACAATGTCATTCGTAAACTTAGGAAACACTGGTGATGTAATTGAAAAATGTGGAGTTTCTTTTCCTCATTTCACAATCACATCACCTGTGTTTCCTTTGCTTAGGTACCTCATAGTGCAGATGGAGTCTAGCATATCAAAGAGTACACAGAAGTTGAGCAGTGTATACAACAATTTTGACATTTACAGAAGACTCAGTTTCTTATCTTGTTGGAGATGAAGTGAGGCCTGTCTTGCAACATGGTGCATCTTTCGCATCACTGCTGCATCGGTTTCATGTGGCACGGGTTTTTTACAGCATGACACATCTGCCTAGATGCATCAATTTGTAATTTTGTCGCCTCATAGCAAATCTTTTCCACCGCCACTGCGTCACAAAAGTGACGCACAGTGGCGCAAAAGAGGCATACACCTATCATAAATCTGTCCCTAGCATTTTAAATGATTAATTCAGGATGACGATAAGGTGTGGCCTATCCAGAGGTTTGTTTAAGGTGAGGCCTACTCAGGGTTGCAGATCAAATTTACGCTTGTTGAAGAATACAGAGGAGATAATACATGTGAAGGCCTACCAATGAAGTAAGTAATGTCCACTTCACTCTTGAACAAAGGCCAGACCTCTTTTGTGTCCGTGGACAGACCTAAACTTCATCTGCACAATGTCATTCGTAAACTTAGGAAACACAGGTGATGAAAGTGTTTTTTTAAAGCCTTTGCACCATTTTTGGGTCACTTTTAACATGGCTATGTAACTCAAAGAATCAAAATCTAAATTTGGCAAGCACAGGTGCGAGCATATTTACAAGGAATTTGCACCACGGGGAAAGGTCTTAAATTAAAATGGGAAAAATAACATCAGCGACACTCAAATGCCTTATAAATATGCCCCAAACAACCTATGAAGCTCTAGCAGTACATATCCAGAAATGTAATTGATTTCAAAAAACGTTTTTAAACACAACATATAAATCAATTGTATACCTACATTTATGGGGAAATGACTTAAAATGTCCTTAAGACACATGAAAGCGTTTTTTGATTGCCCTTGCACCATTTTTGGGTCACTTTTAACATGGCTATGTAACTCAAAGAATCAAAATCTAAATTTGCCAAGCACAGGTGGGAGCATATTTACAAGGAACTTTCCCCACGGAGAAAGGTCTTTTAATTTAAAATGGGAAAAATAACATCAGAGACACTCAAATGCCTTATAAATATGCCCCAAACAACCTATGAAGCCCTAGCAGTACATATCCAGAAATGTAATTGATTTCAAAAAACGTTTTTAAACACAACATATAAATCAATTGTATACCTACATTCATGGGAAAATGACTTAAAATGTCCTTAAGACACATGAAAGCGTTTTTTGATTGCCCTTGCACCATTTTTGGGTCACTTTTAACATGGCTATGTAACTCAAAGAATCAAAATCTAAATTTGCCAAGCACAGGTGGGAGCATATTTACAAGGAACTTGCCCCATGGAGAAAGGTCTTAAATTAAAATGGGAAAAATAACATCAGAGACACTCAAATGCCTTATAAAGAAGCAGACACCATTATTTCCTTGTCATAAATTTTAAAAGCATTCCTTTTCCTCAAAAACGATTTTCAAGTCATAATTTGAAAACACTGCACAGCTCCTATGTACAAAAACACCCTGTCAGTACTAATACTTCACATTATCTCCAATTACAATTTCTCAAAGAAACAAAATCTATTTGTAAAACACTTGAGACAAAGCAACATTTTAAAAACACAACTTTCTTCATAATTTTCTCCTTAAAGCATACTATTCTCTATCTAAATTAAATAAATCTTTTCTCACCTTAGCAAATACTTTATGAGTTTCAAAACAGTCTCAGAAATACACCAATTTGTCTTCAGCAGAACAAAGGGTATGCACTCCAGAGGCTGCAGCTATAGAAAGCACAGAAATGCTGTAATTCATCACACATATCTCTCATGTCACCCAATCAAAACTCTTCCCTCACTTTTTTCAAATCAAAACCCTTCCCCCCTCTGCCCTCTCTGCCTTTTTTGCATATCAACCACCTCCTGGAAGACCTCTGGTGTTTGCAAGTTCACACAACAATGTTTCAATTGAACTCTGAACTCTCAGTGCACCTGCGTATCCAGTGCAATCTTTCATTAAATGATTTTTTCTTGACCATTCAAATGACATCTTTCAAAGAACTCATCCATGCACCCTAACTTTCTGTTTTCAGCAATCAAAATCCACCAATCACTGTTACTGCTTCATTAACACAGAAACTCCACAGTTTTTTTCATTTTAAACTCTTATTTTTTCAACTGCCATTTCATTACCACACTTCATCTGACTGCAGCAGAACCTTCTCTCACCATGTTTTCTGTCTGGATTGTTGGACATAGTTACATCTACTGGGCTCAAAGGTATGCTGAGAACAGAAATTTACCTAACCTCAATTTACAAGATGTGGAAATTAAGTGGTTTGGCCACAGAGGATTAAAATGTCACCAATTGATACCATTGGTGAAAACCTTTATGCATTTGCCAAAACCTGACCTGTTAATTGTGCACTGTGGAGGTAATGATTTGGGCACTTTGACTGGAGTAGGCCTGGAAATGCTTTTAAAGGACACCTTTGAGCAATTAATGGCACTTTTTCCTCAAACTGCCTTGGTATATTCAAATATATGCCAAAGACAGAAATGGAGGTGGTCGAACCAATTTTGTCCACAAATTGAGAAGTCGAGGAAGCATGTAAACAAATCTGTTTCAGCTTACATGAGAGACCATGGAATGGGCTCCGTGTACAACAATAACTTGCGTTACTGCTTGCAAGATATCTACAGAGGAGATGGAGTTCACTTCTCAGATGAGGGCAACAGAATTTTCATTTTGAATTTAAGACTATGCATTGGTACCTACTTATAAGTACCTAAATGTACCATAAACCCAAAAGCTCTTCTCAGAGCTACCCTACATCTGATCACTCCCAATTATTATTTTACTCTAACTTTTTTCACTAATTTTCAACAAAGTACGCTCCCCGGAGCGCTACCCGGTACGCGAACCGGAAGCTAACCGCGCAAATTTTAAAAAAAAAATGTTTTTTTTTCGCACATATGGGCCTCCTCAGCCATCCTCAGAAAACCTAGGGGGTCAAAATACGTCTACCGTGTCCCCTTCTACCCATTCTGAACATTATGTGCCCTCCATCTTGTATCTTAATTCGACCGAAACACAAAATGGTGGACTCCCGTAACGCTTAAGGTTCGCGTACCGGGGCGCTCCCCGGGAAGCGCTCCATTAAAAAAGGTGGGAAAGTAATTTACAGAAGAAACCCTGGAGACACTTTCACCAAATATAGATTTGCTCATACTACATACCAATCCCTACCATTTTCACACATTTGGTTGGAATTCCATTTAGCCATTTATCCTGTAGACCTCTCTAAATACCCTGAGGTAAATTACTTCACAAAACACATCTGAAGTGTTGGAATTGACAACCAATTAAAATGTTACTTTCATTTTCTACATTTTTTTACCTGACATTTGATTGGTTATGTACCTGAATATATATAAAGGAAGAGAATGAAACACAGCCATTTTGACTACTACTTCCTGGTGTACATTTCAATAGGATTTTCACTAATAACTTCAACTTCTTTTTAAAGGTAAGTTCTTATTTTAAAAAACTGAAGTATATTGTGGACTCTAAGTTAATATGGTAAACTTTTTCTGATAGTTATATACTTTCCCTCTGTAGTAGTTATAGATTTAGATAGACTTCTCTGTTATAGTTATGGATGGAGTTAGGCTTCTCTTGTATAATTATGAATTTACTTACGTTAAATCACATACACTTTTTTATATTCCTACTTCCACTCTGATACTACACACTGCCCAAAGATAAATTCACTGTTAAAACCTGCCTATCTAAAATTAATCCCAACAGTGCCCTATCTCTACTAATATATATTTTTTTTATGCAAATTTCAGGCAAAATGGAAGGCGAACAGAAAGTTTCATTTGAAATTGTACTTGCAGAGACCAACCAAGAAATCATTGAACCAAATGACATTGAATGTATGGATGAAACTTGGGACCAAGAACTAGTGCAATGTGTGCAATCAGTAGATGTCCTCCTTGAAAATGAGGACATTTTACACACTCAAACATTACAAGCTATGTTCAATGAAAATAACGACATTTCAGACAGTGAAATGGTAGACATTTTATTAAATTTTGAAACACAATCACAATAATAAATAATTGTTTAAAAAAAAAATAAATAAAAAAAAAATCAACAAAACAATCAATTAACATACAATATTTGAAAAGTCTATCATTCTTTTTTCCTTATAGTACGCTCCCCAGACCGCTTCCCGGTTCGCGAACCGGGCGCTACCCACGCCAAAAAAACTAAATTTTTTATTATTTTTTGCCCCGTGGGGCCCTTTTAAAGCCTCCACATCAAACCTAGGGGGTCAGGGAGGATCTACTATGGCCCCATATGGTCATTTCCCCCTTTGTTTTGGCCTCCTCTTGTCTCTCGATCCTACCGAGAGACAAGATGGCGGCCGCTCCGGACTGTTTAGAATGTTGACAGACACCGGAGAGCCAATCAGCTTCGCTTCGCGAAGTTCCGTTACGCGTCAAGTACGCGAACCGGAGCGCTACCCGGGACGCTGTCACAGATATATATCTTTTTTTGAACGTTAATTTCTCAAAATCCACTGGAGCACATATATTGAGACCTAGCAAAGGCACATCGGGCTAACAGTCCCTACAATTTTGCCAAGTTTCGTGCAAATCCATTCAGCCGTTCGGGCTAAAAGTGAGGCCAACCGCCCTATGGAAATTAACATTGGAAAAACGCGTTTTGGGACCCCCCTTTTTTCTCGGCCCCCCCTTGACAAACACCCCCCCCCAAATTTTCTGGGGCTGCTCAGAAACAAAATGTTCCATTTTCCTGAAAATTTCAGCCAATTCCGTCCACAAACGCCAAAGTTATTAGACATAGAATTTTCAAAAATCCCATAGAGAAAAAATCCTAACTATATATACCTACTGGCGACCGCCAGTAGGTAATATATATATATATATATATATATATATGTGTGTGTGTGTGTGTGTGTGTGTTTGTTTGTATGGATGTATAAATATTCTTGTACATATAGGGCCTTATTCATGAGCCCTTGCGTCACATTTCCGCCGCCGTTGCATCACTTTTTGTGACACTGCACCGGAGTAAATAATGCGCCACGTTGCACCATATTTACGAAGTGACGCATCTCGGCAGATGTGTCACTTCGTAAACCCCTGCGCTACATTATACCTGAGCCAGGCATAATGTATGCAGGGAGGGCATTCCCCAGCATCAAAGCCTTGTATACGTGGCACATTGAAATCTATATGATTTCAGTGCAATACTTCTAGGAGGTCATTGCATCAAAACCTTACGCCTGCCTCATGAGTGACGAAGGCCCTTTCACATAGGGCAAGCCCCATGTGAAAGGACACATTGCTGGAGTTGCGCCTGTTTTCAGACACACTCCAGCAATGCGTCACTTTTTTCCGCCTACGGATATGTCAGTAACACTGACGTATCTGCAACTCCTTGCGAGATGATATGCCATACATTAAATACGGAGCATCCAGAATGTTGAAAGGTGGGCGCATTAAGAAGTGTGCCATCACTGCTCTGTCGCAGCGATGCAACACTTCTCATAAATAAGGCCCCAAATATTTGAATATTGGAGTATATGTTGAGAATGAGAACATTTGCACAAGGATTCGCAGGAAACTAGCAAGCCGTAATATCATTCTCCACGCGAACAGTGGGTACCCACAAGCTTTGAAGTGGAGCGTGCCATATGGGGAATTTCCTCATGCTAAACGGAATTACTCCGAGACGGAAGAACTTGACCAGCAGGCTCAAGCTATGTACCTGAGGTTTAAGATTAGAGGATATACAAAGATTGTTTTGGAAGATGCTCTAAGAAGATTTGAAGGAAAAAATAGAGAGAACTAATTAGTGGTTATGAAAAAGGCCCCAAAAATAAAGATGAACTTGAAATCATAAGATGCATAGTAGACTATGATATGTCCAATTAAGAGACAAAAAAGCTCCTGAATCAAAATTGGAGGATCCTCAGAACAAATGAAACCCTCAAGGAGTTTCTGCCAGAACAACCACACATAACCTACAAAAAAACAGCATCATTAGGTGATCGATTAACAGAAGTTATATAAATACCAGTAAATCTGAAAGATTTGGTATTGCTCATTGGCTATCAAGCTAAGAGAGAGGGTTTTAGAAATGTCAGAGGTGCAAAGCTTGTGTATATGGTCAAAACACAACTTAGGGGTATATTTACAAGAATTGGCACCAAGCCGTTGTCACGCTGTGTAGCAGCAATTTTTTTACCGCTGCTGATCGCCAAATCGCAACGCTATGTTTGACGTTAGGATCAGCTAGCGACCAGGAACATTTCGCTAACACTAGTGTTGAGGCAATAGAAAAATACACGCTAACGTGAAAAAAGTGATGGCGGCCACTTAGCATCCAAAGAATTCATGGTAGTCAGACCAACGTCATTTTTCAGCGCCTAGTGGCAGAAAGATATTACAAATATCCATCTAAAGAAAAAAAAGAAAAGCATCGGAATGCAGAATGGAGCGGCCAGGATCAAGTTCAGCACAAGTCAACAACCCCCCCACCAAACCCCCCAACAGCCAGGATGACCAGCCAGAGTCCCAGGGGAAGGGGAAATGCAGATTCAGAGCCTCATTTATAATAAGTGGCACGTCACTGGAGAAAAACACTGGAGAAAAACAGTGATGCGTCAATTTTCATTGCCACCAGAGATGCACTGTATTTACATTAATACAATGCATCCCTGTGTTTCCCCCTGTTTTGGCGCTTATTTCAGCTGCCTAGCACCAATGCCATAGTGCAAGGGTGCCTCCGTTGTGGGGAATGACTGTTATGTGCAGGAAGTTGTCCTTCCTCGTCTACAGGCCCCCCGCCACTGCCCACCCTTCACCGATGCCATAGTAGACCTCATTGCACTCCAGGCTCTCGCATCCACCGAGTACATCCTACTCAGAGACCTTAATTTCCACCTGGGCAAACCTTGGGACCAGAACACTGAATCCCTGCTGGAGAACCTCAACAACATCGTACTCAAGCAGCTAGTCACCGCACTGAACCACACAGCCAGAACACGCATAACCCCGTTTCCCCACCAGTGGGAACTTCACCTACAGCCACAGCACAGAACTACTCTGGACCGACCACCACTGCATACATCTTGCCTTCGCTATGCCCACCACACACCACCACCCTCACCAAACCCCTGCCTCGTGTCGGAGCTGAAACAAGGCCACCAAAGAACATCTCGTCGACTTCCTCAGCACAACCACTCCACCAACACCAACATACGCCCACACTGCAGCACGCAAGTTTCAACAATGGATCTCCAACTGCGCCGAATCTCTGTCACCCTGAGGTAACGGGTTTTTAGGAACCCGCTGGTGTCAAGGGATAACACCCGAAGACCTCTGAGTTCCCTTGTTCCGGACCACAGAAACACGGAGTCTTCTAGTCGCAGTCAAAGATCAAGTTTTATTGGTAGCTACCAAGTAACACGTGTCCCAGAAGTACACCACACAGAGAGTAGGTTCTTGGGAGACTGTTCGTTTTTACAGAACCAGCCGTCTCCTTATATATCAAATATATGGCTTCAAGCAAGAATTCTTGAGTTTATGGTATGGCAACACACATATTTCTACAACAATACAAAGAGCGAAGTCATGTAAGCAAGCCCATATTTTAGATGTCCAGTTTGCTGATAGATTACCCAGTTGGATCGGGAACTCCCATCAGATATCGATGAACCACCAATAAAGGAAGGTACAACCCAGCCATAAAACGGGCCATAAACAAGATACGGGGATAGGTGCGTGTTTGAAGGAAACATGGGCTGTATGTAGTGAATGGTTGGTGGAATGTTATGCGTAGATGCTATCGTATTCGGCCACTGGGCGAGGAGCTGCCTAAACAGGTTTGGCCGAAGACAGTGGAGTCAGTTGGGACAGGTCAGGGGAAAGTCACGAAAGGTGGACGTGTCTATTTGGATCAAGCTCGACCTTTAATTGACTTATCATGAGGGCAAGATGCAAGATGGATGCCGTTCACAAAATGGAGTTTAAGGGATGGGACGGAAACTGTGATTTAGGGGTGTTGTCAACCCTCGATTGTAACGCAAATACATAGGAATGATGTCCTAATCATTATCGGTTCGTAGACACCAAAATCGTCTCGGTACGTTGAGGTTTCGTGACACGGGTATTGGACCTCGATATCGGGAAACCCACAGGGTCCGGATTTTGAGAACCACAGACCCTCCTTTGCCCTCATATAAGGCAATAACTCATGCTAACCTGAGTCCAAATCGGTATGAAGAAATTCGTGGAGATGTTGCTGGAGCATCATTCTGTTACTCAGCTCGTCCTGTGACACAGGCTTCCGTACACACGAGGTAGCACAGAGGCCACATAGTGCAGGAGCACACTGTATACACAAGCAAAACATGAACAGAAGTGCCAAGATCATCCCAATGAAAATCAAAGTTTTCCATCCCCAGGCAGTGATCAGTTCCCAGAACCACCCCAGCAGGGACCAATCCCCTTTCTCGATGTGAAGGGAACCAGATATTTCGTGTAGTTTGGAGATGGCCTGGTATACTGTTGGTGCGTTATCAGGGATGAAAATGCAGCAACTGGATTGGATGACTCTACACACACCACCACGATCGGCGAGTATAATGTCTAAGGCAATTCGGTTCTGAAGGGTCATAAGTCGATCCGACTGAAGCTCTGTTGTCAAATTGCCAAGGGCTCCGGCCGTTGTGGTCACGGCGGATTCAACTATCCTCGCTAACTGGCGAATATTCCTGCTGTTCACCATAGGCCCCCAAAATGGCAGAAAACCCTTTGCGAAGTCAGCGAATTCCTGACCCGCGGTGTCGTCTTTACTCACGACACCTCTAGCTGTCCTTGTCCGGTGGTAATCTGCTCGGGCCGTGTAGGTAGGAGGCAGCAGAAATGAAATAAAACATATACCTGAGAAATCAGGGGGCAACCACGTGTAGGCTTGGTCGTGGCAAACGAAATACGTGCCTTTAGCTGCCAAGAGTATCGGGGAAGTTCGGGAAGCAAATACATATGTTTCCGTGCAAATGCTCTTTCCTAACTGTGCTGTGGGGTTCCTACCAATAACCTGTAAGCATAAGTGACCTCGGTGGGGAACTATCCAAACTGGGCGAGATTTCTTTGCTGCCTGGCTCTTGACCAGGTAAACCCCATGTTTGGTCACGTTCCAACGGGTGTAGGGACTCAGTTCATCTTTGGGGATTGTCAGATATGTGTCGATGTCCCTACTCATGTTCCTTATCCCTGCAATTAGTGCCTTGTTACTGGAATCGCTGGCAGCAGAACTGGTCGGGTATGGTTCTAGGGCGAATAGGAACATGGTCTGGAAAGCCCACAGAGAACCATAGTAGCTAAATGGCAAAATGAAGTATGGGATACCCTTATCGGTTGTGTGTGGCATAAGTCCGCATATCCAACAGTTTGACGTGTTCATTATGGACTGGTGTTGGTGTAGAAGCTGGATGAAAGAGTTGTTTACAAATTCGAGTCTTCGGGCAGACTCGTGTTCAGGTAAAGGGTGAAAGTAGTGTGGAGAAATAGTGGGAGGAGGTGGTGTCTGGGTGTCATTCGAAAAGGTAACTTTAAATACGAACAAAGTATAACCAATAAAAAACACAAGTATGCTACATAACATTAAAACACATAATATCAGGAATCTTCTTCTGGACAGTATCGTGCATAACTGTTTTTCGAAGTTCGTGAGTCTGACAGGTCTCTCTACCCTTGGAAACTCCATCCTCTAGTTGCTGCCCGCGGCTGTTGATTGATTCTCCCAGGGAGCGCGCTCTGCTCAGTCCGGGGTAACTCCCATGGACCAATCAGAACCGTGGACCTAGAACTTCCCAGTTGCACTCCCCAGACTTCAACCGCGACCCTAGCAGCAGAACCGGATGGCGGTTCGAAAAATCAAAAATGAGCTAGTTCCCTTGGGACGAGAGAGCTGAAAATCAAAAATAGTTCTTAGGGGGAAAAGGAAATTACATTAGATCACACTTTTATTAGTTCTTTTGTTTAGATCGCAGGTCGTATCGTCGTTTCCCAGGTACGGTGTGATCTTCAAACAGCGTTTCAGGTTCAGTAGTGTCCAATTGCATAGATGGTGACACAAGTCCTTGCAAAATATGATCACTCTCCTTTTCGGTACTAGTTTCTTTCAAACGGGCATCGCTGAAAGGGATGAAGCGAGGTACGGATTCTGTCTCAGAGTCAGCAAGTCCTTTGTTGACCCACCGGTCGTATGGAAGGGGTAGAGGGACCCGTTTGCAGTGGGTCCCATGTACCAAGTTCTTCTTGCCTTCAACCCGAACAGCAGATCTTGTTGAAAGTAGTACCAGGTGCGGTCCGGTCCACCTCGGTTGTCCGTTGTTGGTGCGCTGAAAATTCCGCAACAAAACCCACGAACCGGGTTCGATGAGGTGACCTGGATCGTCAGAGGCTGGTGGAGAAGAACTGTGAACCTGTTGGTGTAAAACACGCAATTTAGTTGTCAATTCGCACAAATAGTCAAGCAGTACGGGGTGCTCTATCTCGCTCAGTTTCTTGGGTCTTGGCACGCCCCAGACGTTGGCTGGGCGGCCAAACACGAATTCATGGGGGCTAAGTCCTAACCTGGAGTGGACAGTCGTCCTGGTTGACAAAAGTGCTAGAGGCAGGGCGTCAGGCCATTTAAGACCTGTACTGGCTTGGATCTTGGCTAGTTTGAGTTTTAGAGTGCCATTGTAGCATTCTACTAATCCAGCTGATTGGGGGTGATTTGCAGAGTGGAATTTTTGGTGTATGCCTAGACATTCACACACTCTCTTCATCACGTATCCTACGAATTCACTTCCGTTATCACTCCAGACAATTCTAGGCATACCGAATCTAGGGAAGAACTCTTTGACAAGGGCTTTGGCAGTCGATAAGGCGGTGTTGTCCTTAAGGGGGTGCGCTTCCACCCACCTTGAAAAGGCGCAAACAACAACGAGAACGTATTTCAGGTTGTTGCACCTCTCCATGTGGATGAAATCTAGCTGCAAAACCTCGAACGGGTACGTTGGAGGCGCAAAATGACCAGCTGGAGTTGGCGTTCCCCTACCGGGATTGTACTTCAAACATACCATACACTTTCTGACCACGTTTTCTGCGTACTTTGGGATATTGCTATTCTGCCATACTGGGGCCAATAGTTTACATATTCCTCTCGAATTGATGTGTGCCATTCCGTGAGCCATCGTTACCACTGCAAGTACGTATGCATTAGGTAGTAACCATCGCTGGTGTTCCGATAGTTCCACCCAACAACCATTCGCATCCAATCTACCTGTGCTTTCTCTCCATTCATTCATCTCGTTCTCAGTGGCCTCGGCTTGTATTGATTTTACGCTTTCAATGGTGTCCTCACACATTCCCACATCAGCAATCCATCTAGCGGGACCCATGACATACATCCGACTCATTGTGTTCCTTGCAGTTTCTTTCGCAACCTCATCTGCAAATGCATTCCCACGGCCAACATCATCCTGAATCTTTTTGTGTGCACTGCATTTTATAATGGCGACTTGTAGGGGCAAGGTGAGTGACTCAAGGAGCTCATTGACTAGCTGGCCATGTTGTATCTTTGCACCATGGGACGTAAGGAACCCACGTTCACGCCATAATCTCCCAAAACTGTGAGCCACACCAAAGGCATATTGGCTGTCAGTGTACACATTCACTCGCTTTCCTTTCGCCAGCACACATGCTCTAGTAAGCGCTATCAACTCTGCAGCTTGTGCAGAACTGTGGGGAATGCGTGCAGTCTCTACAATGGTGTGTAACGTCGTTACGGCATAGGCTGTAGTCGTATCACCATTCGGCAACTTGAAACATGAACCATCAACCCATAGAGTATCATTGCATTCGGGAAGGGGAGTGTCTTGTAAGTCTACTCTCCCTTTTGTCTCTTCCTCTGTCCTGAAACAGCAGTCATGTTTGTCAATCTTGTCTGTTTCTGTCGGGATGGGTAATAACGTAGCGGGATTGAGTGTATCACACCTCTTTATATGGATGTGACTTGCTAGCAGGGTAAGTTCGTAACTGGATAGTCGAGCGCTAGTAAGGTGTTGTGTCTTTGTCCTATTTAGTAAAATGTCTACTGCATGCGGAACCATAACGATCAAAGTGTTATTCATGACTAATCCAGCAGACTGTCGAATGCAGACAGCTGCTGCGGCTGTTGCTCTTAGACAACTTGGCAGTGCCTTAGCCACTGGATCCAGAGTTGCCGAAAAATACGCGCATGGGCGCTGTTTGTCCCCAAAGAGTTGCATTAAGACTGATAATGCACAACCTTCTTTTTCGTGGACATACAATGTAAAAGGCTTACTGTAGTTGGGGTTTCCCAACACAGGAGCCGAACACAATGCATCACGCAACTCGCGGAAACTCGTCTGACAATCTTCAGACCAAGGCATAGGTTTAGGCGTGTCTTTGCGGAGTAGTGACAGTAAGGGTTTGGCTAGTAGTGAGAAATTCGGTATCCATTGTCTACAGTACGATGTAATGCCCAAAAAAGCTCGAACACCTCTCTGTGTCCTTGGGGCACTTAGTTCTGTGATTGCCTGTATTCTTTCTGGTGTCAGTCTCCTTCCCTCCTTCGATAAGATGTGACCTAGGTAGGTTACTTCTTGTCGACAAAATTGCAGTTTTGAAAGGGAGACTTTGTGCTTCATGTCACATAGGTGACGTAATAGCGACAACGTAGCTTCCTTGCAAATCTCTTCAGTGTCTGCAGCGATCAGTAGATCGTCTACGTACTGAATCAATGTTGACCGATCTGGCAGTACAATTGTGTCTAGTTGTGTTTTCAGAGCCTGACTGAATATTGATGGACTTTCGCAGTAGCCTTGAGGAGCGCATTTGAAGCGGAAGCTTCGTCCTCCTAAATTGAAGCCGAAAAGGTCTCTACTCTCTTCGGCGATCGGGATGCTGAAGAAAGCGTTCTTCAGGTCAATCACCGAGAACCAAGCTGCTGAAGCTGGAACCATTGTCAATAAAGCAGTAATGTCGGGGACGACTGGAAACTGCGGTATAACTACCTTGTTTACTTCTCGGAGGTCAATCACAAACCTATACACAGGGGGCTGTGAAGGATCAGTACGTTTCAAGACCGGTAAAACTGGACTGTTACAAATGTTTCCTGTTGTTTCCTCGATAACATCTTTATCGATCAAATCATAAACGATCGTTAACAATGCCTGTTCGCAGTCGTTAGAAATTTTGTATTGGGGAATACGTGGCAATCTGACGTTTGCTTTCAAAGTTATGACATACGGTGCTATCTCTAAACGACCTACATCGTTGGAACCATTTGCCCACAGTATATCCGGAAGTGATGACAATTCGGTTGGGATACCTTCTTTTGACAAGTACATTGGAGAAATGACTTTTCTCCCTAAAGTAAGCTGTACTCCCGAGGGAGAACAGTACAAAGTCGCGTACAACCTCTTTAGCAAATCCAATCCTAACAAATTTTCACCGCAACCTGTTGTAAGAATGAGGGGTGTTTCTAATTCACAGGGGCCAACAGAAAGGGAAACTGGACTAGAGATCGGGTTTCTAACAGGGGCGCCAGAGAAGCCTACTGAGACATTCATTTCGCCAGACAAAGGTGCGCCAGGAAGTTTTGAGTGCATAATAGAACTTTTTGTAGCACCAGTATCCAGCAGAAATGGCTCTGACACTCCTGAGGTAATTACCTCGACATAAGGTCCATCCTGATCTACTGGAACTGAAACAACTCCCTCTCTTTGTCCATGGCTGTCCTAGCGATCGTTACCCTCATTGTCGTGTTCGGTGTAATAGTCGTCAGCATAGTACTGAGCTGACTTGGACGATGAATTACTCTGTTGATCAAAGCTATTCATGGATTTCTGAGGTGGAAAAGAAGTTATATTCTGAGTGAAATTTCCACGGCCTCTACCTCTAGAGGCATGCTGAACACCTCTTCCCCTTACACCTTGGGCACCGTTTAAACGTCGTGCAAGAGCCGGACAATTACCCTTAAAATGACCCTCTTCTTTGCAATACGCACATTGATTCGGGCCATATGTAGGACGCTGATGGGAAAGCTCGTTTCCTTGCGCGTCTCTAGAGTACTGCTGATTCTGTTGATAATTAGGCTGGCTAGCCATACGAGGCTGATAGGCCTGTTGGAGAAGAACTTTAGTTTTCAAATCTTTCGTCTTTTTGTCTGCCTTGTCTAACTCGTCTTTACGCCTATTTTCATAGTACTGGGCTGTTGCTAGAATCTGCGCTGACGTAGAGACAGCCCAAGCACTTTCTGAGTCTTTTAGTTTAGCACACAATTCAGGAAGCAAATTGTGTACAAACTTGTCTACAAACAGTCTTTGGCCACCCTCGGTAGCCATATCCTGACCACTATAGTCAGTGAAGGTTTCCTCAAATCTCGTGAAGAAGTCAGACACATTCTCGTCTTTCTTCTGCTTGCACGCGGATAGCTTGTCCCAGTTTACACGTACTTCAGGCATAATTGTCTTCATGTATGCGATAATTCTACCAGGAAGTTCAGCTATTAACGGCTCAGGCTTGAAACCACCGATTTGTCTAGCATCTGTAGTCGCAATGTTCGCCCATGAGTCACCTAATTCCTGGTCATGATCCGTATGACGTATCTTACTCCATAAAGGATGTGGAACAATGTTCCCAAACAACATGTCTATATCCTCTAAATTCATTATACATGAGCTTGCAGTTTGGGACAACTCCTTATAATACCCAGTCGGGTTTTTACGGGGATCGGGTAGTGTCTGCTTGAGTGCTAGAACTTCTGATCTTTTCCAGGGGACATGTACCCATACACGCTGGAAATGAGGCAGAACCGGTGGAACTGCGTTTGCATCACCTTCCCTCCAAACCGGAGGAACCTCTCTCATAGGGTACTGTCTCGCTCTTTTCCTACTATACGTACCACTGTCAGAGGATGACCCAGAATTACCACCTGTACTTCGATGTGATAATAATATCTCTACTGCTCTTTCAACGTCGGGACCAACTATCATACCCTCCCCAAATTTAAATCGCACACTACACAACTCCTGCAGGTTGCTCTTCTGACCATTATCTTCCAAATCCTCACACAGGAAAACACACATCTGCTCAAAGACGTATCTTTACGTTGGTTCATCCCATTGACGGAAGACGTTCATGACAGACTCTACATCATATCTCGCTGTATCCATAGCCCAATTTCGTGCTAACTTATTCAATGATTCCCTTTCCTGATAATCAGGCATTTGGCTTCGTAATTGTCTTCGTTCCGTGTTAGGGGTCGTTTTAGGCGACTGAAAAAGTGGTGAAGGAAAGTTTGTAACAATGCTGGCCATTTTATGCCAGACGGAAGGTGAAAGTGGAGGAATAGCTGGTAGTAGAACAGAGTCACGCAAAGCAGAAACAGAAATGTTCGTAGAACGAGTATCAGAGAGACTAGAAGGTGCGCTAGGCGAAATTTTAGAAGGAACGGTAGGAGAAATAGATGTGATCGGTGAGCCTTGAGGAGGCTGTGCCAAAGAAACAGGAGCCAGCTGAAGAGTAGCCGGTGAGTGCGGTAAAGGAGCCTGTATTACAGCTACCAAAGGTGCAACGAAAGGTTGCGGAGGTGCTGTGGCATTTTGTGCATAGGGTGGCGGAGAATTTAATAGGTGGGACATTAATGGATCTTTCTCGGATCCTTCCTGTTGACCTTTTCCTCTATTTGGCAGCATTGGGTAACATTTATCTATCGCTAGTTTCTTGCTCCTAAGCATCTGTTCGCTCTCCTGCTCTTCCTCGTTATCTCTGTATGCAACGGCAGCTTGCACCATTGACATACCTCTTTTATTCTTTTTTGCTAATCTTATTTCTTTCTGTTTGGCTTCCTTGCGCCATAAGCGGAAAGAGTCAAACATCGCCGGCCGGGCTTTCTTCTTGAACAATTTGATCTCTAAGTTATCTAAAACTTCCGAGTCGAAACTACCATATTGGGGCCATTTTAAAACACCATCCTTGCGGGTGTATTTTATCCATACCTCGTTATATGTTATAGGACCTACACCGTGCTTCACATAGAGTTCATACGTTGGAGTTCCAATTGGAGGAACCGGACAAGAATCTTCCAATTGGGAGTCCTTACTACAACCAAGACAAAACAAGTTTCCAAGTTTGCTAAAACCAGGCATCTTCGCTCACTAGTCTCGCTTCAAACTTCAAAGGTTTATCTGTTACGATATTTCTCGTGAATAAACGAGTCCTTCGGCTTTGGGGCTTGCAAGTACCAAATCAAGTCGTATCTCAAGGATACCAAAAACTAAGAACAAACTAAGGACTAGGAGACGCTCCACTTATACTTAACTGAAGTATTTGAAGATCGATGACGTCGCTAGAAGACTCGTCTATCGTTTCGCTCTACCAAGGATCACTGGGTCCAAAACAAGGCGATAGTCAGGGCAGCAGTCCTTCGTAGCCGTCGGGACGCGGGGAACCTCGCAGCAAAGACCTTCGGAACCACGTCGACATACAAGGGTCGCTGAAGTGGCTGGCCCTCCTCCGGAATTTTCACACGAAGCTCCTCACGAACATCTGGCTTGGACCGTCACCGCTTGATATCGCCCCACGTTGGGCGCCAACTGAGGGAACGGGTTTTTAGGAACCCGCTGGTGTCAGGGGATAACACCCGAAGACCTCTGAGTTCCCTTGTTCCGGACCACAGAAACACGGAGTCTTCTAGTCGCAGTCAAAGATCAAGTTTTATTGGTAGCTACCAAGTAACACGTGTCCCAGAAGTACACCACACAGAGAGTAGGTTCTTGGGAGACTGTTCGTTTTTACAGAACCAGCCGTCTCCTTATATATCAAATATATGGCTTCAAGCAAGAATTCTTGAGTTTATGGTATGGCAACACACATATTTCTACAACAATACAAAGAGCGAAGTCATGTAAGCAAGCCCATATTTTAGATGTCCAGTTTGCTGATAGATTACCCAGTTGGATCGGGAACTCCCATCAGATATCGATGAACCACCAATAAAGGAAGGTACAACCCAGCCATAAAACGGGCCATAAACAAGAAACGGGGACAGGTGCGTGTTTGAAGGAAACATGGGCTGTATGTAGTGAATGGTTGGTGGAATGTTATGCGTAGATGCTATCGTATTCGGCCACTGGGCGAGGAGCTGCCTAAACAGGTTGGCCGAAGACAGTGGAGTCAGTTGGGACAGGTCAGGGGAAAGTCACGAAAGGTGGACGTGTCTATTTGGATCAAGCTCGACCTTTAATTGACTTATCATGAGGGCAAGATGCAAGATGGATGCCGTTCACAAAATGGAGTTTAAGGGATGGGACGGAAACTGTGATTTAGGGGTGTTGGCAACCCTCGATTGTAACGCAAATACATAGGAATGATGTCCTAATCATTATCGGTTCGTAGACACCAAAATCGTCTCGGTACGTTGAGGTTTCGTGACACGGGTATTGGACCTCGATATCGGGAAACCCACAGGGTCCGGATTTTGAGAACCACAGACCCTCAAGAAGACACCAGGTAAGCAGCACTCCAAGAAAGCCAGCTAGTTCACTCCCGCCCTCCACAAGTCCTGATGCACCTGCAGATGACTTGTAAAGAGATGGAGGAATGACAAAACCCAGGAACCCAGGTAAACTTCAAATCTGCCATCAACGCACACCACCTTCTCCTCAAAACCAGAAAATGGCCTTCCAAGACAGAATCAACACCAACGCAAACAACAGAAAATAACTCTTTGCCATCATCAAGGAGTTTGCCAGGGCCAACAGCGAGACTACAGACGCCACACCATCCCAAGCACTCTGCAACAAACTCAACTCCTTCTTCCGCCACAAGATCAGGCAGATCTACAACAGCTTCGACAGCCAAGACCCTGCCACTATGGCCGCCACCACCGCATGCAACCACGCCGCACCCCAACAAATCATGCTCAACTGGACTCTGCTCACCACAGATGACACACTCAAGACTGTGAATTTTTTTATTTATAGTGCACAGTTACTTAAAACCATTTGCAATATGACTTACATACAATTAAAAAGAAAGTTGGAATAACAATTGTTTAAAAACATTCGTAAAAAATGGGTTTTACGTACAACATTATCGCAACTGCATAAAAAGATATGTTATATCCATACTAATATTATAAAGAGAGAGCCCAAACCTTTGAGGCGGGTAATCTCAGTAACCACAGCACCAATCACAACACCCAATACAGCGTTCGAAAGGGCAGTTGCAGCAGAAGGACATAGGCTATGCAGACAGCCACCATATACATTTTCAAGAAACAGTGGTGTTCATCACAGTCATACAGTGCAAGACATACAATTGTACCATAGGACACCATATACATTTAAAAGGTAAAAGAACTGTGCCAGCAAAGTAGTCCCTTGTGGGCGTGTCTGCATTGTGCTGTGGGCGTTGGCTGGGGGCGTGACTAACACTGGGGGCATGTGGTACGGCCATCACATCGTGGGCTGTGGGCATGTGCTGGGGGCGTGACAAACGCTGGGGGCGTGACAAACGTTGGGAGTGTGTGTCCACCCTTCATGCCATGTGAGTCATACATACAAGCACCAATTACGCTGCTGCTCAGGATAAAGGGGCACGCTGGGGGCTTGACACGCTGGGGGTGTGACACGCTGGGGGCATGAGAAATGCTGGGGGCGTGTGTCCGACCTTCATGCCATGTGAACGCAATTGCCCCGCATCAAGGGGCACGCTGGGGTGTGTGCTACGTTCCGCCCTTCATGCCATGTGGGGTGTACATTAATCAGAAGATCGTCTGCTGTGGCCGTGTACTGGGGGCATGACAAACGCGTTCAGCTGGAGGCCTGGTAAGTAACAATACTGCAGCCTCTCCTGCGCGCTGTTACTGAACTCTCTCATTCAACGAAATTAGACGCGCCTGCTACCATCAACCAGGGCTCAAGCCGGGCTCAGGCGGCGTATCAGTACCCTAATTACACACGCCTGATAACATCAACCAGGGCTGCAGCTGGGCCTCAAGCGGGGGAACACGTGCCTGCTAACAACAAACAGGGATGCATATGGGCCTCAAGCGGGGGAACACGCAAATGAGCGTGTCTGCGGGGACAATTACTGCAGCCTCTCCTACTCGCTGTCACTGAACTCTCTCATTAAATGGATTTACCCGCGGCTGATAACTCTCTCATTCAACGACATTACACGCGCCTGCTAACATCAACCAGGGCTGTAGCCGGGCTCAGGCGGTGGATCACTACACCAATTACACGCGCCTGCTAACATCAACCAGGGCTGCAGCTGGCCCTTCTCCGTCCTATTCTAATGAAACAAAATTTTTTGTCTACTGCGAGATTTTAAAATAAATTGCCCTTGCCAAATACACACATTACATACATTCTATTTCATACCCGGACAACGTCGGGGCGGGCTGCTAGTACATTAATAAAACGGCGAGAGATTGCCAGTTCAACCTTATTGCAAACTTGATTCAGGTATTAAGGTTTTTTTTTTTTTTTTTAATCTCTTTATTAGCATCAGATTGGTCCGTGCAAGCATACAATCACACAGTAAACTGATTACAATGAAAACTTAAGTGGTCATTATACAAGAGAAGTAAGTGAAGGACGAGACCAACAATATTACAAGCATCGCAAAACACTCTAGAACTCTGATTTTCCGTTTTCTAGATCGTAATAAAAAGCTCACGTGTGAAAAGTTGATACAAAGAGATATAACCTTTTTCAAACATAACAAAAATGAATGAGCCTTCGCGTACAGGTATTAAGGTTAGTAGTCAAATCAGCGTCATCATGAGCTGATTGCTGGAGACTGGTTATTTAACAAACCAGGTTGCCTTTTCTATTGCCTAGCCCCTCCTCTTTCATAAACCTAAGACGCAGCTCGGCCATGTATCTTTCAAATCTGGCCAAGTCTGACGGTAGGGTGCAGGAATAGAGAACCGAGGCTGCTTCTTTCACTGTATGGACCACGTTACGCAGCCATATTTGTTTTAAAAGGTTCTGACGGGGCTGTAGCATACCGGGACAACAACAAATCAAGTGTAGCAGAGATTCAAATTTAAAGTTGTAGATTCTGCATCTGATTTTGTGTTCAAGGGACTTCCACCCAGGGCTTAATTCTTTAATTGAGAGGGGCACTAATCTGGCCCATACAATGGTTTTTAGTGCTTTCCTTCCCAGAGCTTGGCTTAGATAGGGTTGGATTTTATGCCCTGCACATGATGTTATCGGCCCTGGTGGACCTCTTCCAGTTACATATTCTGCTAGATCATTTTTATGTGACAGTTTGTAGCATTGTTTATTAATTGAGTTTTTAATGGCCAGATAGTTTATCGTCCCTTGGTCCCAGTTTTCAATTGTTAAACCCGACTTTTCCACTGCTTCCTCCATATAACATTGCCACGGGTTAATTGACCACCCGTAGATCGGCTTCAGCATGCTCTTTAAGCTTCCGGCTGGGGCTGTTAGTACTTGATAGTAGTATTTTGCATGTATTCCCAAACATTCTTTACTTTGTTGCTTCAGTCTAAATTCCAAACAAATTAGGCTGCTGCGAGTGTTTTTAGGCAATTTGAAAATGCGTTTGTAGGCCTGGCATTGTGCTTTGTATAACATTTATCCATTTTACCCGGTAATGCCTGCTGTGCATACCCTGCAGTTGCCCTGATTTTGCCTTGTATTACTTTTCTAATAGAAGCTGTTGTTGGACTTTGCATTAGCTCATTTAGTTTACATAGGACATAGGTTGTTGACTTTGCTTTGTCCTTTATTTTATGCAGATGTAGTGTTGCTTTACCTGTTTCACTTAGCTAGCACCCAAGGTAATTGTAGGATTTCACAGTAGAGCTGATTTCTTTGCCTACATGCCAATAGAGCTTTTTTTGAGAAATGTCCAAAAATTATTACTTTCGTTTTTTGAGCATTTATTATAAGCTCATTTCTTTCGTTGTAATTATTGAGGGCATCTAGGCCCCATTGTAGCCCGATTTTTGTGTAGTCCATTACAACTAAATCATCTGCATATTGTAATATTTGCAGTTTGTTGGTTCCAATTTTCGGAGTTACAAGAGTGGCACTGTGAAGCTTCTTCCCCAGATCAGCGATGTATAAGTTAAGCAATGTGGGGGCAAGTACACATTCCTGTTTTAATCCACGATTTGTCAAGCATTTCTTCGTTGTGGTATTGTCCACTAACTTCACTTTGATCCAGGTGTTACTGTACTGTGATATATATGATATATAATGGCGTTGAGAAGACCTGCTGGGATATGCCAGTTACGCAATTTGTCCCAAAGCTTGTGTCGAGGCACCGCATCAAAGGCAGCTGAGTAGTCTATGAAGCATGCAAAGACTGGTTTATTATTTTTACCATTTGCTTGCTGGCTTACATACGACATGGCCACGATGTTATCAGTTGTGGAGCAGCCTTTACGAAATTCGGTCTGATAGGGGGAGGATTTCGTTCTCTTTAATCTATCTATTTAATTCATTCAATAAGGTGCTGCTGTAGGCTTTTCCTTCAATGTCTAAGTGTTGTGTGGCATTTTAGGCTCTGAGTGAATTTTCCTGCTCCATGCCCATATATAGATGCAATTCGCATTGCCCTTATATAGGCGTAGAAATCAAGCCCTTATTTAGGCATAGCCCATGCTACCCAAATATAGACATGGCTACTTCCACCCGTACCAAACGTCACAACGATTTCTTGGAAAACCAGCTTAAGCAGTCAGGGACTTCCCCTCGCCTGAATATTGATTTGTCCAAGAACTCAGTTACTTTACAAAGAACAACTATTCCATAAGGGTTCTTTTCTGACGTTCATATACCCGACCTTACATCAAGCTATGGCATTCCTAAACACCTTCATGGTATAAATATACCTTCACTTGCTATGGCAAACTACAGTGGTTCAGAGCAGATCGACAGCCTACTGGCCCGACGCAGCTCGCTACAGCAAGTGCCGAAGGAAGCCGACTCTCCAGCTGACGCACTGATCAGGAAGCTGCTCTTCTCCTGCTGAGAATCCAGCTCAAGTGTTTCCAAGCTCCCCTTGCGGGGTGTTGGGAAATCGAGTCCCGAGAAAGAGATACCAGACCTCCTTGATTCTAAACCAAGGTATGGAGCTGATTAGAACATAAAGAAACCTTTGGTAGATTCTTGGCAAAAAAGAACTAAACCTATTCTACACAATACTTACTTCTTCGCTTGTACTAGACTTAGGTTAGGTACATCGGGGTAGGCGTATTTTAGAAGCAGCAGTTGAGTATTTTAGTCAATGTTCTTTATGTATGTATTTTTATATGGCTTAGAAACCATACAATGCTTTTACAGTATTATTTTATAATATTATTCTCGCTGTACACATTATACTTTGCAGTCTGCATAACGATTGTAGCAGTTCGCTTCTCTTGCATGAGAAAGAAGACTGTTCAATAAACCTTTCATTGAAAACGCCCTTCTCTCTATTTCTCTGCAACTCTGTAGAAACAAAACAAAACATGCACAATTGACTGAGTGAAATACTTATCTATTGTTTCCGCGACTCTGAGAGATATATTTCTTATTTTTGGGAAACAAAGTTGTCATGTTTATGCGGTTGTCAGAAACAAATCCCTTCTTCTGTATTCAAGAAAGTTTCTAGTGACCTCTGAGTTAGATGGCACACACACAAGTAAGTTTACTATATTCGATAGAGACCTAGTTGAGCTCAGTCCTGCATCTAATCTATAGGATATATATTATTCCAATGCGCAGAGCCTATTGGTAATACAACGCTAGATACTAAAGTAACTCAGTCGTGCTTTTCTCAGAGACCCCCTTTTCCCGTAAAATACTCCAATAGACTTCTGGAGTGGGTAACAGATAATATCCGCCATAGCTGAGTAGGATGAAAATCCTTTGTATTAGTTTTTGGTTTGTTCAACGTTGAAGGATACAGTGTTCCAAAATATTGTGCACCTTATCTTTGTTTCCGTGAAACTTGCTCTGCAACTTTCATTTAAAAAATGGCTGACAAAGATAATCCCAGGGCCAGTGGAGCTGCAGCAGATGTAGCCATACAAGTTTTAAACTTTAGATGTTTCCAAGAGACCGACGAGGATGCTATAGGCATACCAGAAAATTTAAGGAAAGCCCTCACTTTAAATCTTATACGAAATGGCCTATCAACAAGAGGTGGTAGGGTGGTTTTTGTGATAGAGGCACACGAATATCACCATGCAGAGGTATTCTATTCATGGATTGTCTTCCCTGAAGCAAATCCACTAACTAAAGTGTTTCACTTCTACAAAGAAGATGAACCACCAGAGGAATACATTCCTTTCAAGGATATAGAAATTCCACTAACATACCAAGAGCATGCGCTCTGGTTTAAAGGTGTCCTAAATCATATAAATCACATTACCAGGCTCGGTCCACTAGGTAGACCAGGAGCCACATGGCCGGTAATTAGCCAGCTATACACCACATCCTGCCACTGAAGAAATGACAGATGGGGAACTATTAGTTCAACTCAAACAACTAATCAAAATCTATAGACAATTGGTTCAATATGTCATGCGAACTCTAACAGTCCAACTTCCTATATGGATTCCACAATACACCCCTTACCAGGGGAACACAAATAAAATTACACCACAGACTATACAATCAGTCATTGGTAAATTACCCACAAAACGGGAACAAATTCCATTCTGGATAGCTCAAAAAATTACTCAAATCGACGCAGTATTTTCTGATACTACCCCTCATGAGAAACACAGAATTCTAACAATCTGTTTACCTATGGGGATCGCACCACACCTGGAGGACTACAACACTTGGGGTGCAGTCTTTGCTGCAATCTACACCAAAACACATGGTGTTACGTCAATGGCGGTTATACCAGACGTCCTGAAACAGATTCAAAAGGAATACGGGGCAGAGCCTGCTTTAAATCTAGGTATAAAATTACTTAAGGATTTCAAACAGGTCTCAACAAAAATATTAGCTAATATTAAAGGTGAAGCAGCATCTGTGGCGATCCGCCAAAAGTTAAGAGCGTTTGATGTAATTGAGCAACCTAAAAAACTAGCCAGAATAATTGAAAAATCCTATGAAGAACTAGGTAGAGACAGTTTGGGTGGTAAACCTGTGAAACCACAACTGACAGAAAGTCCTGAAAAGGTCTTTATTAAAAACACTCCTACTCCTCCTAAAAAGAAGTGGGAAAACACTAAACAAACTTCTAAAGAGAAGCGTTTTCAATCCAGAGGTAGGTCTCCTCAAAAGGAGCCCTCTCAAAGGAGGTATAACCTCAGGAATGGGGATAATTTGAGAGAATCTGATAGATAGCAAGATACTGATACATGTTCCTCTCGTACCTTTCAGACTTCCTCGCAGAAATCCGAAAGAAGAGGACGGTCAGAACAAAAGGAAGAAAGCGTGAAGTCCAAAGACGACCAGCACGTTCCAAAAAATAAGAAAACTCAATTCACCAAAAAGAAGGTAGCAGGTCTGAAAATCAGACATGCCGAGGATCTTGAGGACACAACTCAAGAACGGGGAATGGGCTCAGACAATGTTGGACAGCGCAGCAGAAGTCACCATAGCTGGCAAGAACGTAATGGATCATCTGAAGACTGTGGACTTGAATGAGTACATCCAAGTTGAAACTGCAGATACCAAGGTTAGTGTCCCACATAAGTTATATGAAGTAACACTCTGGACGGAGGGGGACATAACTAGAAAGATAAGAGCGCTCTTTTGGGAGAGGCTCTCTCAGGGTTATGACATTCTTCTAGCTGAACAAGAGTGGCCAACTGAATTTGTCAGGGAGTGCCCACATGGTGAAAACATCATTATGCCAGCTTTCTCCAATCATATTCCGATTCATTTAAAATATACTTATGCCAGAAAATGGGCAGTAGCCCAGGCTCCTGCATTATATAAAAACCATGTAGGACGGGATGAGGATTCTCCTCACCATAAAATCCAGTTGAAAAATAAACCAACTGAACAAAGTTAGTATCCAGTTAAGCAAGAAGCTAAAAAACAGATCAGGGAGATCTTAGATCAACTCGAATACCAAGGGGTGATTGAAACATGCACCTCGTCTATGAACAATCCTTTGTTTCCTGTTTCCAAGCAAGACAATACATATTGTCTAGTTTTGAATTGCAGACATCTAAACTCTTGTTGCAAAACCTTTGCAGTACAAAATGCACACAGTGCAGCTCTAATGAATAACATTGTGCGTAAAAAATATAAAACCACATTAGATATTTCTAATGGTTTCTTCTGTCAAAACATTGCACCAGAAGGTAGGTATTTGACCGCTTTCTCAATAATGGGGACACACATCACTTCTGTCGTCTCCCCCAGGGATTCACGAATAGTCCAGGGTTATTTTCAGCCAGAGTAACAGAGTTACTACAAACCCAGGATGATGAAGCATTATCATATGTGGATGACATCTATCTAACAGACGATGACTTGGACAGGCACTTGAACAGAGTGAATACCATTATACTTGGATTCTCCTCAGAAGGGTACAAATTACAATTTAAGAAATCGAGAATTGCTTATTTAAACGTCCTTTTTCTAGAATATTAATTATCAAGTGAAGGCAAAAGCCTGGCAGCAAACTTTCTAGAGAAATGTGCGCTGCTCCAACCTCCAAAAACGCTGAAAAACTTACAGTCGATTCTAGGTTTCCTGAATTTTGGAAGAACATACATTCTAAATTACACAGAAAGGGTTAAACCTCTCTACGAATTAATAAAACCTGATTTTAAAATAGTTAATTGGACTCAAAAACACACAGAAATTTAGCGTTCATTGCAAACAGACATGTTAGCAACTAAACATTTACAAACACGCATAAACGTATGCAACCAAGTGATCCAAATCATTCCAGGACAATGCCGATTCACGTACTTAACCTTTAACGAAGGAGAAAAAATGTCAATATCTTACAAATCACATTTGTACACACAAGCAGAAATGAAATTCACTTCAACAGAGAAAATTCTGACAGCGGTTCAAACTGCAGTAGCAAAAGAGAGAGCCCTCGCACAGGGTAAGCGCATTATGGTCGTTACTCCTGTACCTGCCTTAGAGGCAGTGACAAAAGCAAGCATTCCAAATGCAAAAGCGTTACATCTGAGATGGATACAATGGGTTAATTCTCTTGCTGCAATAGACGTTGAATACATTTTTCACCCTTACTTGAAAACACAAACATTTCTACAATATGAACAAGAATGTGCTCTGCCTACTGAAATTCTGCCTCTAGAGCAGTATGAATGTATAATTTATACTGACAGACCAGCCCAACCCGCTACGGGGGGAAAACAAGCTTATAGTGCTGCGCGCACGATTGTTAAAGGTCGCTGGCGCGATGGCAAATTCCGACCTATGGTCACTAAAACTCAATCTCTAGGAGATTGTACAGCTCAGCGACCTGAACTACAAGCATTCAAGATGGCGTTTGAAAATATTGATCGCGAATTCCCCACACTCATGGTGTGCGATTCGTATTATTGTGTTCAATCTCACAATGAATACTTGCAGAACTGGATTCAAAATGGTTTTAAAGATGAAAAAGGTAGCACAATCAAGCATAAGTTTCTTATTCTTGGGAAACAAAGTTGTCATGTTTATGCGGTTGTCAGAAACGAATCCTTTCTTGTGTTTGAGAAAGTTTCTAATGACATCTGAGTTAGCTGGCACACACACAATTAAGTTTAGTATATTCGATATGGACCTAGTTGACCTCAGTCCTACGTCTAATCTTTAGGATATATTATTCCAATGTGCAGAGCCTATTGGGAATATAGGAACTACACTACACATGAGGGCGATCAGTCATTAATTTTTCAGCTCTGTGTTGTCTCCTCTCTTGAAAATTGGATGTAAAAAATACCCTTGCCATGAACCAGGCACCTTTGCTTTTAATCGACATTCAATAAACAGATTGGATAAGATTTTTCCCCAATATTCTGGATCTTCTCTAAAGAAAGCTCCTGGAAGACCATTGGGTGCCCCGTCTTTTCTTATCTATTTTATTACTTTTTCGACTGCGGTACAGTCTTGTTCTTTGCCCAAAAATTGCACTGAGAACTCCTCGTCTGTATTTGCGCTAGCCAAGGGACGAACCCTGGACCTTCCATGGTCAATGCAGCCTTCCTTTTCAATATAAATTGTGGAGACATGTCTCAGCCATGCATCTGCGTGTACAGAGTTGCGCCTGTCTACTTTACCTTTCTCCAGGCTGCCTATAAATTGCCAAAGCTGACGTTGTTTGTGTGGTTTTGAGAGCTTGTGTATCGTTATCCAGTCTTTTTCTATTTTAATTTGTTTAAGAGACCATAGCAGATGTCTGCACTTTTTGGATAGGTCTTTACACTTTTCCCTCGTTTCTTGGGTTCCTGCAATCTTATGTGCTCTTTTTGCCCTCTTCAACTTACATATTATTATGCTTAGTTTTATATTGTTGTGTCTAAGTTGTGAGGTGTACATCGTCGTTCCCTGTGGGCTGACTGTGTGGGTGTTGACAAGTTTAGTTTTTTTAGCTCAAATCCACCTCGTCCAGTTATCCACAGTAGGTTGATTTCCAGGATGCTTACCATTACACTCTTGTTTTTATTTCCATGCATTAAATAACGTGGCCCAATGCTTGTTCCATTTTAACCTTCTAACTAGTGTGTGTTCTTCAATCCCTGTTGAATGGGATACTACAGCCGCTTGTTCCCTCTGTGTGATACTAGTATTTAGTTCAACCTGCAGCAGTTTGTGATCACTAGTTACGTGTGATTTAACTTCAAAGTTAACTATTTTCTGAGTGAGAAGGCTGCATAAAAAGATGTAGTCAGTTGTGGAACAGTTCTGAAATGTGGCTGTACTTGAGTGTTTGGAATCCAAACTTTTCCAGGTTTCATTGGCTGACTCATAATTTTGCAGAAAAGAATTGAAAGTTCTTTCAGAGCTTGTTGGCCACGACCTGTCACACATATTTGTTCCCAGATGGTGAAGATTAAAGTCTCCTACAATCACTTTAGCCAATAGCGCATAAGTATGTAAAATTTCCTGTATTAAAGTTATAGTGTTTTTGCAGCTTCCAATTTTTTCAGACCATATGCATTTAAGTATATTAACAAAGCACAGGAGGGTCGAGGCAAACTACTGCACCTGTTAATATAAGTGGCTTACTAGTCTGGTGATGGTGCTCAGGAAACCAGGAAGTACAACCCTATTTACTCCCACTTGGGCAAAAGCCCAAAGCATAAATGCAAGAATTTGTGGAATCAGCACTCATCAAGAAATAACATTCCATCCACATTGGGTCAGTCTAAAAAAGTAATATATTAAGCAGGTCCAGAATCCACTGATGGTTGGAATAAATCATTTATTAGTTGATCCAAACAATAAAATCCAAGTACACAAGTGATTCTCTTTTAGCCAACGCGTTTCGTCTCTTGATCAAGACTTCTTCAGGCCTAAAGATAAAACATACACTAATTACTAAAAACAATATATACATATGTACACTATAAAAAACAGACATTTATTACAGTATCAAAAGTTTAAACAAATCCGAGTTAGCTATTATACTGAGATTTTGTGGAATGTACCTGAGGACAGCATAAACAATGGTTAACAGAAAGGTATAAGAAGGCAAAAGGAAGGCATACTTTCTAATTCAACAACTTAACTTATACAGTCTGTAGTAACCACAGAGGCAGTGGTTAATGAATACAAGGTATTTATTCATTTAAGTACAGCTACACAAGTGTACAGCAACCTCCAGCTTCATTAACTGACCATTCTTTCAGAATCTCCCAGTGATATCATACTATGGCATCACTGGGTTCTACAATGGGAGAATGAAATCTCCACATATCTCCCCCCTTACAATGAATTGCAATGAAACATAAAGATTAATACATATTAAACATCAATAACAAGAAATGGAAATACCCAATAACAATAACATAAAACTCATTAAGAATTTTTTTTTCCATTTACATTTGCACCAATTGTTCAACAGAATTAGGAGCATCGACTTTGCATAAATTTCCCATACTCCACATTTTTCCATCATCCAGGGTAACTACTGAGTTCAACACTTTTATTACTCTTTGAGGTCTGGAAAATTTGCTCTCACCTTTTTCTCACAAATCCCATCCTCGTCGCCATGAAATGTAGTAACCATAGAGGCAGTGGTTAATGAATAAAAGGTCTTTATTCATTTAAGTACAGCTACACAAGTGTACAGCAACCTCCAGCTTCATTAACTGACCATTCTTTCAGAATCTCCCAGTGATGTCATACTATGGCATCACTGGGATCTACAATGGGAGAATGAAATCTCCACACAGTCATTTCTATATATCACGTTACCGTAAAGTACGGTGCCTGTCACAACAATTATATTAAATATAATTTCATTAAACATGTCACCAAACTTAAAGTGTCTGTCACACCTTTAATGATGTATACAATTTGAGAGAATATTAGCACGTACCTAAAAAAACTCAGCGTTTGATCAATTATAAAATATCACTCTTAGTGAGATAAAGCACAGCGAAAAACATCAGTTACATTCCTTTCATTTCTGCAAAAAAGTAAAGCAGAGTGAATAGTGATTAATATAAATTCAGCAAGATTATAAGTAATATTATGTAAATTACACATATAGCAAATTCTATGCAGTATAAAACTCGACCAAAGATAAAAGATTTCTTTGAAGATTTTTTAATAGAAACATGACGTGTTAAGTGCAAGTTTGTAAAAATAACACATCTTATGTTATGTAAGGCAGCACCGAATATACAAAGCAATAGTTGTTAGAGACAAGACATTTATAAAGGAATACATTGATAAGCAACCTTGTAGCGTGTCACCTAAGGAGGTTCTAATCGAAAGGATATTCCAAAAATCATTTATAAAATTTATAGAGAGTCATATCCCACCTATCAATTGATATTTTAAAGGACAAAAATCGATTCTAATATTATGCATCTGCATATATATGTGCATATCGCAATATATAGTGAAAAACCTCATAAAAGTGCAAGTTATATATAATGAAATTTATTGTATATTAGAGAAGCCAAAGTATAGCCTTATGTATAGCCTTATAGTATGTGTTACCATGTGTTAATGAATATCTTAAGATCAAGTGCTGAAAAACCTCAAAAATGGATAAAACAAAACAAATCTTTTAGTATATGCCCCAAAAGAATGAAAAAAGGAATTATTCACATAAAAATATATATACCTGTCATATTCATAGTAAACTTGTTTTAGCTGTAAAGAAAAAAGAGAGAGAAAAAAGTAAAAAGAGAAAGTGATTCAAGTGCTAAAGCAACAAAAAAAAAACTCGGAATAGATAAGCAAAACCGGGCCACGAGTGTCAAAGCAGCTGGTAGAACTCATCGAATTGAGGCATGGTGGCCAGCAACAAAATCAGCGTCCGTGTTCGAGCAGGAAAGAACCCAACACTGCGAAGTTGCCCATTATATAGCAACTATTGATGGACAAAATTAGAACACCTGTGTGGGGGGGTGTCGAAAGACGCCGTGTTGCTTCAATCAAGTTGTATACATAAAGCCATGATTACAACACAGGAGAAAAGCATGTCGGCCATGTTGGAACGGGAAAACAAAATACTGCAGTAAAGCATATCCCGATTTATCGGCATATCTTATATGTGTGTAACTGTAAAAAGTAAAGGCTAACCAAGATATAGAACTCCAAAATGTGGCTAATAGGAACATATTCGATACTATTAAAAATATAACTTAAGATTGGAAAGTTATTTATGGTTAATGTAAGGTGTACTAATCATTTCTGATACTATGGGGTTTGCGGTGGACAACTCTTGTTGATTCCATAAAGTATCAGATATGACCACTTGGTCCTCAGGAATAAAGAGTGTCATGTTGTAACTCTCTTCTTATCCTACTGAATTGATCATTCCTTGGAATTTTCAGTAGCCCATCGTTTTTTATGGTCATGTCCTCCTGCCTCCTTTCTGATATGGTTAGTTTCTTATAGTTTTTGTCTGGATGTATTATGATGTGCCTCTCAATATCCCTTGTGAGTGCTCTTTGACTTTCATTGTATGACTGATTGTGTTTGCCGGCTCCAGTAGAATTTATTGATACTTTTCTTGATCTGGTGCTAGTGGTGATTAACACCAGTTTAAAAAAATATATTTTTCTCTAAGCACTGCTTCAGACGTATGATTTTTTGACCAGGTCACTATAGTATCTTCTTTACAGGTGTCTTTGTCTTTTGGTTCAAATTGAACACTAACTATATCGTCACTTTTTATGTGAGACAATGAAGGTATATGTAGAAGGAGCCTTCGTAAATTTCCCCTGTTCAGTGTATTGTGTCTCTCCTTTGATTTGTACTGTGGTTGAAGAATTGTTTTACACGTGTTTCTAGTGTGGGTGGAGGTTAGTGTTGTGCCCAACACAGGTTCAGGGTGTGGTGTTCCTTTATGCTGTATCTCTCCTGGTGCATTGGCAGTATTAGTGTACAGAATGTTTTTTTCAACCACCTCCCATTGTTTCCTTAAACAATCCACATTCAATTTTGTCCCTAACAGTTTCATTTGTTGATTGTACAATTTTCTTTACTGCTGAGACACTGGTGGGTTTGATGTAATGTTTTCTGTATGAGAACCTTCACCCAAAGAGTTATTTTGCTTTTGAGTCTTAATGAATATCGGGTATCGTTTATTTGATTGTTGCCTTTCCTGGTTTAGAGGAGAGTTAATTGTGGCCTCAGTAGAGACATGCGTAGACTGACCCCAGCTCCTTCTGATTTGTGTGGTCTTTTGGCGCTTCAATCGTTTTTTTGTTTTTTCTTCATACGTCGTGACAGGTTTGAATCAGTAGTACTGGCTAGATTTTCCAGTTTCTTTTCCTTATCTGGGTTTCCACTAGTTACTATTGATTGAATAATGGTTATTGGGTACATGTTTATGTTTGTGTTTGAATTTTTACAGTCCTTTTTTGGAATATTTTCTTTGGTGATTTGCTCGGTTGTCGTAGATGTTCTATTACCTACTATTTGAGCTTATTGTGTCTTTAGATCTTCGATAAGGGTAGAAAGCACTTCAGGGATTGATGCCAATTTGCTGATTGTTGGTCCACAGGTGCTGTCTGTATTTAAAGTGGTTGCATATACTTGGCCTCGTGTTATCAACTTATTCAAGTTAGCCAGTTTTTGATCAATCCCTGATATTGTTGTTGCCATCATGTTGAGCAAATCCACTTGGACATCCATCTTGTTTGATTGATAGTTCAGTGCCTCACGTGTGATTTGAGATGTTTTGAAGAAAATAACCCATATTGTTCCTGAATCTGTCGTTACTACTGGGTGCATAATATCAATGTTTCGGCCATGTTTGTCCTTTACCGGAGTGTTATTAAAAGAAAATTCACTTTCGGCTATTGCGTGATTTTGTGTGTTGTCTTTACTGTATGGGAACATATATTCCGATGTTTGAACCAGCCTACTATGGGCTTCCGCATTGTTTATTCCTCCTAGTACCTTGTTTGTTGTGGTGTTTTGTAAACTTGGCAACGGTAATGTATAAGTAGATGTTTGTGTTTTACAATCAATTACACTTATTTCCACATGTTGTGTGAGGTTAGAGGAATGCTTGTTGATTTTTACTTGTACCTCAATTGGTTGGTGGGCCCCGGTGCTTTGAAATTACTCTAGAGATTTTTGTAACATTTGTTTAGCAGGAGATTCAGTATAATATTTATCCTGTTGTAATGAGTGGTCTCCGTTCGTCAAGAGTTCCTGGTCCATAATAGACCCCCATGATTGGTCCATTTGTTCTTTACGTTCTTGGCCCTGCTGGGACCCAGTTAGAGTTGTAGTTCCTGTATTAGTTTGATCGTTCTTTGAATTTATATTCCCTATGTGAACAGATGGTGGGATTGGTGATGGTAGATGATGATCCCATCCCTCCTGCTCCTCCTGATGGGATATCATTGTGTCCGCTGGGTCTTTTAAGAAATTGAACTTACTTGGTATGCTGATCGATTTTGCAAACATTCTATACACTGGCGAGATTAAAGGCTGCGCTGCACCCTCTGATTTTGCTTTGTTATTCTTTGCGGTTGAGCCCTGAGATTTCTTTTTCCTTTTTGTTGATGGGAATATGGCTCTCTCTCGCCCTGACCTCATAGTTTTATGTGGAATGCGTCTTTTGCTCTTTTTTCTTATTTCTTATTAAATAAAAATTGATTGTGCCTTGAAAGTCGATGTTGTGGTTTTTAACAATACTGCAGCACAGTCCTGATATTAGCCAGCCGCGGTAATTGCAATAGATTTATGCCCCCCTGAGAGAACCGGTTGTATGTCAAAATGTTTTGTTTTTGTCAGGTTCACCCAAGGCTACTTGCTTTTTTTTTTGTTTTGACACCACTTCAGGCACCAAACCAGACCAAGCTTGACCAAAGCGCCTGTCCTCGGACTTGCTTTTAGTATTTCTGCTTTTTTTTCTTGCTCTTTTGCGGTGTCTCCGAAAGAAATGTATCCGGAAGGCGTGTGTGGCCTGTCTAGTTGCACTGGCCTTCTTTTTGCAGGGCCTCCGTATGCTATATGACGTATGCTACTAGTCGATGCACACCCCTCACTGCCTGTGCAGTGGGCTGGCTGCACCTGCGCTCCTATACCCCTCTGGAACCACTGCCACCAGTATTGCATGCTGTAAGCTGTAGTCTGTGAGCAGTATGCTGTGGGCTATGTCTATGGGCTTTGACCTACAATACTGCCACCCAACACCAACTCCAGGGATGAAACGAGGGGGCAACAAATGCCCAGGCTCACCACTCACCGCCACTCGCTGGTCATTCGCTGGTCTCCAATTGCTGACCTCTGTTTTTGACAGGGCCCTCCAAGCGCCGGGAGTACTCCGCTGCTGCTGCAGCTCTCAGCTTCCTGTGTGCTGTGTGGAGACGTATGGAAGTGCAGTCCACTGCAGTCAGCTGTCAGCTGCATGTCAGTCCATGAGATCAGGAGGACAAGGGGCAAAGAGAAACCTGACCTGCCGCACCCCTGTGCCACAAGGGAGTCACGGCCGCAACCCACAGCAACCCCGCAGCAACCCACCACAGCCTACCCCTTGCTGACCCCTAATGAAGGCGGGGGGCCAAAGCTGGAACAGTGCTGATAGGAGAGCAGGGGCAGGAGCGGGAGCCGCGAGGCTTCTTCCTCGACTACGGTTGCGGTTGGCGCGAAAATCCGAACAGGAGCACACAATCGACGATAAAGCATCGGTCACACTCAAGACTATGAAGAGCAACCACTCAGGAGCCCCATCGGATCCTTGACCATCCAACATCTTCCATAGAGCAGCCACCTCCATCGTCCCCAGCTTTGCCACACCGTCAACTGCTCCATCAAAACCGCCACCTTCCCTGATGACTGGAAACACGCTGCCATCAACCCCCTGCTGAAGAAACCATCTGCCGATCCGACAGACCTCAAGAACATCAGACCCATCTCCCTCCTTACCTTCTCAGCCAAGCTCATTGAGAAGGCCACCAGCTCCCAACTCTCTGAGTTCATCTAAGAGAAGTACGTCCTGGACACTTACCTGTCCAGTTTCCGAAGCAACCACAGCACTGAGACCGCTTCCCCCGCCCAACACCGACGACATCCACTCCCTCCTAGACCAGGGCAAAACCACAGCCCTCATCCTACTGGACCTCTCGGCCACCTTCGACTCTATCTCCCACTGTCTCCCACCGCACCCTAATCATGAGACTCCACAACGCTGGCAGCTGTGACAAAGCACTGGACTGGATCCCCTCCTTCCTGACCGTCCGAACATAGTGAGTCAGACAACCACTGTTCCTCTCAGAACCTACAAAGATCAGCTTCAGAGTGCCCGAGGGCTACTCCCTAAGTCCAACACTCTTCAACCTCTACATGGCCCCCTTGCAGCCATTGTCAGAAGCCACAGACTCAACATTTTCTCCCATGCAGACGACACCAAGCTGATCATCTCCCACAACAATGAACACACAACTCCCAGCATTACATTTCACAATGGAATGGAGGCCGATGCTATTCGGATGAAAGACAGCTTCCTCAAGCTCAACTAGGACAAGGCAGAAGTGCTCATCCTGGGACCCACCCTCAGCCTGGGACAACTCCTGGTGGCCTGCAGCACTTGGAACACCTCGCATTCCTACAGACCACACACACAACCTCAGCATCATAGTGGACTCCTCACTCTCAAATAACTGCCAAATCAATGCAGTATCCTCATTCTGCTTCCACAAGCTCTGGCTATCCAGAAGAAATTCAGATGAATTCGCACAGAATCCAGAAAGAGGCTTACCGATGCACTCATCCCCAGCATACTCAACTACGGCAATGCACACTATGACAACGTCACCCAGAAACAGCTCAGGAAACTACTGAACGTCCAAAACGCCGCAGCTAGACTGGTCCTCTACATCCCCCACCGCAGCCGCATAACACAACACCTCCAAAAACTCCACTGGCTCCCAATCAACAAGAGAATTACATTCAAGTACTTGCACACGCCTACAAGGCACACCACAATGCAGGACCAGTATATCAGAATGACCGCCTTGCTTTCCACACACCCACCAGACAACTCCGCTCTGCCCAACTCACCCTGGCCTCCATCCAATGGATAAACATGACCAGAACTGGAGGAAGAACCTTCTCCTAGCTCGCAGCTAAGACCTGGAACACCCTGAATAGCCACCTCAGGCAATCTGCGTGCTTGACCCAATTCAGGAAGGACCTCAAACCTGGCTCTTTGTTTTTTAAGTTTTTTATTTTACATATTTTTATTTAGCGAATAGCTGTTTGCAGAAAACAAATACATAAACCAAGAATGCAAGAGAGTAGAACATAAGCCTGTTTGATCAATCCAAAACATATAAGTATCAATTCCAAAAATATTTAAAACATAAAGGTCGTATGCTTCCTCCATTCTCTATTGAGAATAAATACATATAGCACGTTTCACAGGGGTGATAGATATATTAATAGTGTCACATACCGGCCTCTAGGGGATCATCTTTATTGTATTATTGGTGTTAAGTGCTCAATAAGAGTCCCCCAAATCTTGATCCCCAATCTCCGTTTCTGTAGCCCTTTAATGACATAAAGACTAGTTTCCAGTGTACATATAGCATACAGCCTTCCTCTCCACATTTCAAAGATAGGGGCATATTAGCAACAAATAGCGATATTTATCGCTAAATGCGCTTAGCGCATTTTTTATTATCGCTACCTATCGCCGGATATTATCGCAGAGATAACATGCTATTAGCAACGTTTATCTCTAACGCGATAAAATATCTGGAGATAGCGGCTCAGTGCCTGAACATGGCTGGAAATCGAGCGATATTCAGGCATTAACGCTAATGGGGACTTAACCTGAATATCCACCTCCCATTGGATAAACAGGTTAAGTCATGGTCTGAGCAGGCGTTAGGGTTCTGGTGATAATCGCGCTTAGCGCAACTTTTTAATCGCACAGCCTGCCTTGCTAATAGGCGATAGCTGTGTTATCGACTGCTTTCAGTCGCTAACAGGTTGGGTATGCCCACTTTGCATGTCATTAGCGATAAATATCGCTGACATGCAAAGTGGGCCCCAAACCTGTCTCTATCGCCTACAAGCTGTCGCTAGCTTGCTAATAGGGTGATAAAATTATCGCTGCTTTAGCGGGAAAAAGTCCCGCTAAATTGACAATAGTGCCCTTGCTAATATGCCCCGTAGGGTGTTCTTTTATGCATAATCTAGTCACTGCAACAGCGATTTAGATTAAATACCTAAATGTATACATTTCCTGTGCTTGCATGCCATCTTCTAAAACCCCCAATAACATAACTGTAGGGGTTATCGCACTCCGTCAGAAAGGTCTGCATCATATTAATTAATTGTTTATCTAAAATAAAACAAACTCCCCTTTCACTCCGAAATATGTATAATGTTTGTAAATGTATTACTGAATAGGTCAAGGAAAGTGCAGAACAACTAGTGACCAATCCTGATGCATATTAGGAAACAAGTGAACATAATCATACAAAAATATTATTTATAGTGATAAATAAAAACTTTAAACAAGAGTAAATATATAAATATGTAAGCATATGTTTTTATTAACTGTCAGCAATTTAAAAGATACTCTTGTAATCTAAATATGTCAACTCTTATAATCACAATGTATCAGCTGGAGTTTTACACAAAAAAATATAACTTTTTTAAAATCTTGTACATAGATGGACTATACCATGTGCCTTCTCATCTTCAACCTTAATTATAGAAACCATCCTAGCAATTGATATTGATTATCATAATTTGTGTTAAAAAGACATACACATTTGTTACAAGAATGTAAACAAATGTCGATATTTAAAAAACTTTATTAGATGAAAAATAAATAATTCATCACCTTCTTTAGGACATAAATATGTAACAAAGGATTCAATCAATTAATCATTCATCTCATTTGTAAAGCGCGCTACATACCTGTGAGGGTCTCAAGGCGCTGGGGGGGGGGGATCTTGAGAAGTCTTCTGAAGGTCAGCAGGTCCTGGGTCTGTCGTAGGCTGGTAGGGTCTTGGCGGCGAGGTAGGAGAAGGATCTGCCACCAGCGGTGGTTTTCCGGACGCGTGGAAATGTGGCGAGGGCGAGGTTGGCAGAGCGGAGGCAGCGGGTGGGGGTGTAGAAGCTGAGTCGGTCGTTGAGGTATGCTGGTCCGGCGTTGTGTAGGGCTTTGTGTGCGTGGATGAGGGGTTTGAAGGTGATCCTGTTGTTGACGGGGAACCAATGCAGGCCTCTCAGGTGGGGTGGCATGTGGGGGACGTCGAGGGTCAGTCGTGCCGAGGTGTTCTGGATGCGTTGCAGCCCTCTCAGGAGCTTGGCTGTTGTTCCTGCATAGAGGGTGTTCCTGTAGTCCAGCCTGCTGGTGACGAGGGCCTGGGTGACGGTTTTTCTCGTGTCGGTGGGGATCCATTTGAAGATCCTGTGGAGCATTCGGAGGGTGTTAAAGCAGGAAGCGGAGACGGCGTTGACCTGCTTGGCCATGGATTGGGCGGAATCGAGGATGACCCCCAGGTTGCGTGCGTGGTCGGTGAGTTCTGGGGCTGTTCCTTGCAAAGTTGGCCACCAGGAGTCGTCCCAGGCTGAGGGGGAGGGGCCGAGGATGAGGACCTCCGTCTTGTCTGAATTCAGCTTCATCCTGTTGTCCTTCATCCATTCGGCGACGGCCTTCATTCCTCTGTGGAGGTTGGCTTTGGCGGTGTGGTGGTCTCCGGTGAGGGATATGATCAGCTGGGTGTCGTCGGCGTAGGAAATGATGTTGAGGCTATGTTTTCATGCGACGTGGGCGAGTGGTGCCATGTAGATATTGAACAGCTTTGGGCTGAGGGATGATCCCTGTGGAACACCGCAGATGATCTCGGTTGTCTTGGAGCGGAAGGGTGGGAGGCGGACGCTCTAAGTTCTGCCGGAGAGGAAGGATGTGGTCCAGGCCAGGGCCTTCTCTTGGATTCCGGCGTCATGGGGGCGTGTGGTATGGGTGTTGTGGCAGACCATGTCGAAGGCTGCTGATAGGTCCAGAAGGATGAAGGCGGCTGTTTCTCCTTTGTCCATAAGGATCCTGATGTCGTCAGTGGTGGCGATGAGGGCGATCTCGGTGCTGTGGTTGCTGTGGAAGCCGGACTGGGATGGGTCCAGGATGTTGTTGTCTTCGAGGTAGCGGGTCAGCTGTCTGTTGACGATCTTCTCCGTGACTTTCGCTGGGAAAGGGAGCAGGGAGATGGGCCAGAAGTTCTTGAGGTCGTTGGGGTCCGCCTTGGGTTTCTTAAGTAGGGCGTTGATCTCGGCGTGTTTCAGTCTCTCTGGGAAGGTTGCTGTTTCGAAGGAGATGTTGATTGTTTTCCGGAGATGGGGTGCGATGGCTGTGCTGGCTTTGTTGAAAACGTGGTAAGAGCATGGGTCAGATGGGGATCCGGAGTGGATGGAGTTCATGGACTTGATGGTGTCTTCGTCGCTGACGTTGGACCAGGCGGTCAGGGGACTGGTGCGGGTGGTGGTCTCGGCGGTGGATGTGGGGGTGGCGGAGTTGAAGCTGTCGTGGATGTCGGTGATCTTGCGGTGAAAGAAGGTGGCCAGTGAGTTGCACAGGTCTTGTGATGGTGGAATGTCATTGGTGTTGGAGCTGGGGTTGGAGAGTTCTTTCACGATGTTGAAGAGCTCTTTGCTGTTGTGTGCGTTGTTGTCTAGGCGGTCCTTGAAGGCAGTCCTCTTGGAGGTCCTGGTGAGTTGGTGGTGTCTGCGGGTGGCGTTCTTATGAGCTCTGTAGCTGTCTGGTGTTCGGTCGCGGAGCCAGCTCTTTTCCAGCTTCCGACAGGTGCGCTTGGAGGTCGGGAGGTCTTTGGTGAACCAGGCGGCTTTCTTGTTGGTGTGATTGGTGGCGGAGGTCTTGAGTGGGGCGAGGGTGTCGGTGCAGCTGTTGATCCACTGTTTGAGGTTGATGGCAGTGGTGTCGGGGTCGGGGATTATCACTATTTAAGAAAAATAGGTAATAGAATTGTGATTATTTTTCAGAATACAACACATTACCACAATTTTCATTACCATACCAAATATGTATGTTCCCTTGTTTTTCAAAGTTTATTAAATAAAAATGTCATCACAACTATCTGCCTTATTGCTGTCAAATTAATGGACAGCTGATTCTCATATCTCTATTAAATAATATTCTCCATATACTCGGCGATTGTTCTCTATTTCCTTGAGAGATATGGTCCTTGTTTTAATATGATATGCTTTTAAAGAACCTGTGTCACTTACTCCAAATTTTGAGTCTGTTAAAGATATATAAAGGCACTTAGATTAATCAGGTCAGCATTATGTTATTAGCCTTTAAAACAGATAAGGAATGGTACTTACTTTATTATATATTTAGCAGCAAATGTATATGTTCAATGGATTCATATGTTGTAAAACGACCCTGATTATGAAGAGAGGCAAGATGGCGGCCGGTCACTCGGATGAGTGAGCTGGGCGGAACGCTCTCCCCCGGTCGACTCGCCGGTTTCTGGTGTATTATGGCTCTGGAAGATTAAAAATTAGTTCGGGAGAAGAAAAAACAAAACGCTATGTTGTGGGGGTCCCTTGTATCTCGGAATCGACTCACCAGCTGTATCCTTTCATTGCGGGCGGGCCCCTCCGCTTACCGCTCTGGCCGGGGTTCCGTGTTTTGGTTGTCTGGTTCTCCGTGCTTCATTATGCCTCCCAAAGCTCAGGGGAGGAATCCAGTTACTGCTACTGCAGGACGTGTTTCAACAGCCCGGGGAGCCGGCTCTTTGAAGTTAGCTGGCGAGGAGTTGCAGTCACCGGTACTTCAACCATCGGGAGCGGGAGCTGGCGGAGACGCGGTGGGCGGCCGGTCGACTCCTGTGGAGGCAGCGATAGCAGCGGCAGCAAAATCCAGTCAGACACTCCCTGCTATGTTTAAAGCCCAGGCTACTAAGACCAAGATGCCACAGCACCTGATTAAGAATAAACGCGGTCAGCCGGCACCCGCGTCTCCAAAACTTTTGGGAGCCTCTTTGACGGGTAAGGCCGCTGTTTCTTTGTCTCTTTCGGGGTCAACAGCATTGGATGGCAGCATGGTCCCCCTAGATGGGGTGCCTCAGGGTTCTGACTCTATGAGCGAGGTTGGGCATCAGGAGGAAGGGAGTAAGAATGCTGATAGTAACCCTGAAGCTCCCTCTAACATTGTAGACCACTCAGCCCTGCCCAGTGGAACTTTGGGAGTAGTGGTTTCAACGGTGTCTACAGTTGTTTCTGGAGCCCCCTCTGACCAAAGGACTGCTGAGATGCCGCAGCAAAATAAAACTATGTCAGGTGCCGTGGGCCAAGTGGCCTCTCAGAGTATTACGGTAAATCTAAATGGAGATGCTAGAGATATAAAAGGGGCGATAAATTCTATTCCCAATCTGAGCATACTGGGTCATCTGAGGAGGATGCTGGTTTGGATAACGATTGGACGGATGATGACAGTGAGCTGGGTGACTGGCGAACCAATGAAGTTTTAACCACAGAAGCCTCATTTTATGGCCCTCGTACGGTCCGGAAAGTAGCTAGAGAACAGGGGCTCCCAGCATCATGCCCGAACACAGGCTAATTTTTCTGAAACTATTCATTTTCCACACAGAATGGTCTGGAGGGTAATTCCACCGACGCCAGGGTGGGAACAGGGTTGCAAAACTCTATTCGGAGAGTAGCGAAAACATGCTCTGACATTGCCTCCAGAATCGGTGAGGCGGAAGAGAGGATTTCCACTCTGGAAGACAACATGGCCACTGAGAGGGGCATTACAGACCTCATTAAAACTCAAAGGGAGGACATGTTGTGGAAACTTACAGACCTTGAAAACAGGGCAAGGAGGAACAACCTGAGAGTTCTGGGAGTCCCGAAAGGGTTGGAAGGCTCCGACACCAGGCAGTTCGTGGTTGAACTATTCATTGAAGCATTTCTGGAGGTTAAGCAGTGGTATTGGCAACTTGAAGTTCAGCGGGCACATCGTTTTCTGTTTAGGCGGAGGCAGCGGACTGCCCAGACCGATGATAAGCCTCACGCTATTTTAATATGTTTGAATAACTATCTAGCCAGGGAGAAGATTTATGATTTAGCCAGGCCAGATAGGAGGCGGGCTGGGAAAGGATGTGAGTTTTTTGTTAGACCTGACCTCTGTCCAGCTACAGTCGAGCGGAGGTGGCAGCTCCGACAGCTAATAGCACCTCTTCAGGCAAAGGGAGCCCAAGTATTTTTGCTTTTTCCCTCTAAACTGAAAATTGTCTATCAGGGTCAGACCAGATTTGTTGTTTCTGAAGTTTAGGCTCAGGAGTTTTTAACTCACTTTAGGGTCCAAAGCTATGCCTTCCTATGTTTTTTCTTTCTGTAAGAGCCTAAAGGTTTTTTTGGTGGGGGTATTGGCCATTGTAGGGGAAAAGTCTGGGTCTTATACTTCCTTTTTTTTCTCTTCTCTTTCTTCTTTTTTTCCCTACGGCCTTATTCCCCGTGGTTGTTAACAGCAGGGCGATGACCCCGGGGGAGATCAAGTTGAACCAGCTCTTCCATTGCAAGTACCTAAGTCCTGTTGCCTTACAAGGGGGTTGTGGGGGTAGGGGGGTTCTGAGGGGGTGGGGCCAGGGTGGTGAAGGGTTGGGAGGGTGTCAGAGGGGGGAGCAGGAAGGTGGTAGGGGTTGGGGCACTATAAAATGCTTGACTCTACAATATAATCGTGGCACTTTTGTTGGTATTGGTATTATTAGGGTATGTTCATTTCCAGAAGGGTGGATTAAAATTTATTTGCATATATTGATTGGGTCAGGCACTCTTATGAAAGCAAATGACGCAGGGTAAATTGCGTTTATGTTCTTGGAACATATGTGGGATGAATGATGGCAAGAAAAGGGCTTTGTTTTCGCGAATTGTTCAAGCTCTGCAAATAGATATACTTTGTTTACAAGAGACCCATGTGCCTTGGAGCAGTCGTGACTATTTGAGAATTCCAGGGTTTGATTTAATTAGATGTTCTCGCCAGACCACTATGATTAGAGGGGTGGCAATCTTATTGAGACACGGGGCTGGATCCTGTAGCAAAACTAGTCAGAACAGCGCAGGGAGATGGGTAATGACTGAATTGGCAGTCAATGGCAGACCTCTAACCGTTTGTGCAGTGTACGGCTCAAATTTAGAGGACCCGGCAGTTTTACATTTCTTGAATGTAGAGCTGGCACTATGACCGCATCCTATTTATTTGTGTGGGGATATGAATATTAATCTGTTTGCCAATTTTAATTTAGTGGGGGGGTCAAAGATATTTGGGTAAGAAGCCTAGGGTCTTTAGGGCGCTTCAAGCTCTGGTTCAAGAACATCGTTTGATTGACCTCTGGTTTTGCAATAATAAAAATCAAGATTGCTTTACATCCTTTTCTGCCCCTCATAATAAAATGGTCCGTTTGGACTATTTTGTTATGTCGGATCAACTTGCTGAGGCTACCTCCATTTCAGCCTCCCTAGAATTCTCTCAGACCATAATCCTCTGATTGTTGAACGTCCTTTTTTTTATGAGCCTAGTGTCCCAAGGGTTTGGACATTTGAAAGAAAATTATTATTGGAATATTCTTATATAGAACATATGAGGAAATGGTTAATTGAATTTTTAAATATTAATAGGGGGACAGCCTCTGGTGCCACAGTCTGGGATACACTTAAGGCTGCAGTTCGGGGGGAGACGAAGAGCTTTTCGGCCTTTCGACGGAGAACAATTCAAGAACAAACTAGGGGGATAATGAGGAGTTGAGGGCTGCAGAGGTCCAGTTAACACGCACAATTAAGGAGGGCCGGGACACAGGTCAAAGTCAGCTACTGGTTGCTAAAACCAAGGCTAGCCTGCTGGAGTCCTTTGGTCAGGATCTGGCTGCCAAGTTTCTACAGTTTCGTACAATGATGTTTGAGTTTGGGGAAAAATCGGGCAGGGTCTTTGTTAAACGACTTCAGCAGAAGAGCCTGGCCAACTGCATCACTAAGATCCAAGATCATCAAGGCCATATCCACGACACACAGGAGGGGGACATAGGTGTCTTTCTGCAGTTTTATCGCACACTGTACACAGAGGAAAATACTGGTTCAGAGATAGAGTCTGAAGCTGGGGTTTTTCTTCAGGACATAAATAGCCTCCATGTTACGGCCCAACTGAATGACGTTCTTGCTGCCCCCGTTGAATGGGAGGAGGTTGAGTCAGCAATTAATTCATTAGCTAATGGCAAAGCAGCAGGCCCAGATGCTATTCCTTTGGAATTTTATAGGGTGTTCCGCTCTGAGATTCGGCTAGATTTTTTTTCAGTTCTTCGAGCGGCACAGGAAGGTAACATACCGGATTCATGGCGCCAAACTGCGATCGTCCTTTTTAGGAAGAAAGACAAGCCAGAGCTGGACCCTTCCTCCTTTCGTTCTATATCTCTCATAAATACAGACAGTAAAATTGATTCCAAAATTTTGTCTACTAGACTATCTTTGATGATTACTCCATTGTTCCCATTACGCCAGCATGGCTTTATCCCAGGCAGGGACACGGCTGATCATGTTCGCTGGGTCATCGCACTTTTGGACTGGGCCCAGGTTACTGAGTCTCCCCTTGGAGCAATCCTGTTGGACGCCGAGAAGGCGTTTGACAGGGTCGCCTGGGGGTTTCTATGGGCAGTTCTTCGCTGGAAAGGCTTTAGTTTTGAGTTTTTCCAGGCGGTTCAATCGCTTTACATCGCTCCAGTGGCTACCCTACGTGTTTCTGGTCTAGTATCAACATCATTTAGTATCAGCAGGGGCACTAGGCAGGGTTGTCCCTGCTCGACCCTGCTTTTTGCTCTGTACATTGACCCTTTTTTAATTAAGATTGAAGGCTCGTTAAATATTTTGCCAGTTAGGGTCAATGCTACAGAGTACAAGACGTTGGCCTACGCTGACGACATCATAGTTTTAACTAGGGATGTTGCCTCTGCCTTTCCTGCCCTAAAGAACTTAGCAGAACAGTATGGCCAGCTGTCTGGCTACAAGTTCAATGTCACCAAAACCCAGGTCAATCAACCTTCGGTTATGGGCCCATCTCAGGCTCCAGTGGTTCAAGTTGCAACATATCTAGGGATCAAAATTACTGCCCTAGTTGCCAATATCCCAGACTTGAATATTTTGCCGGCTATTGAATCAGTCAACTCTAAACTAGTAAGATTGGACAATTTACATCTCTCTCTGTATGGTTGGTGCAACGTTCTTAAAATGTTGGTTCTACCAAAGTGTTTGTATTTATTTAGAACCATCCCACTAGAGTTCTCACAACTAAGCCTGGCAAGAGCAGAAAGGACCTGTAATAGATTTCTCTGGGGGTATCATCGCCCTCGTAGGGCAGCTAAGTGGATGTGCCTCTCAAGAGATCGGGGGGCTGGTTAGTCCAGAATCTTTTACTTTATTATTGGTCTGCACTGCTCCAATATTTGGGCCTGCCATTGCTTGGGGACAGGGCGGTTGTGCCGCTGTTCTGTAGACCTACTATTTACGAAATAGGGCTTGGAGAGGATGCTAAGGATATCTTAATGCGGATTCTTGAACCAAGTTATTACAAGAAGACTAAGTTTAAGGTTATTGGGGCCATGTTCTCAGTTTGGCGCAAGATTCGGCATAAATGGTTGATTCCCAATATTAATTTCTATACATCCTTTACCGCCGCCTGACTCTCGCTGGCCATTTTTCCAGATCAGACCACGTCCCTGGGGCTGTCGTTAGAATTGGGAGCTTTTGGTGATTTAGGTTTGGATAGGTCTCTTTTTCATATTTAAAGGATAAGTTCCATCTTAATACGCATGACTTTTAAAAATACTTACAGATCCGAAGCTTCGTTGATAAAATGAAGGGTCAAGCTATTACATTGTTTGATAAGATTACGTTGTTTAAATTGATTCATAGGAGGTCAAGAGTTGGTGTAGTGTATCAGCATCTATTATCTGGTCTCCCTGATGATCTTTCCTTACGGAATGCCAAGTGGGAGGCCAAGTTTGGTAAGACAGGGGTGGATATCAGTCAGGCATTTGAGTTAGCCAGCAGTGTGTTGGTATCTGGAAGTCTACGGTCCCAAAGCTACATGGCTCTGGTCGAGCTCTACTACATGCCGGCCAAAATTTCAAAATGGGGGGGACGGTAGGGGCCACTGTTGTCTGAGATGTGGGCTTTTAGCAGCCAATGATGTACACATGTTTTTTGTCTGCCCAAAATTAGGGGCCTTTCTATTGGAAGTAGAGCAATTTATAAACTCCACGCTTAGTATTCCGGTCAACCTCTCACCAGAGATGGTGATATTTGGGTGTGAAAGCAATGGCCCGCCTGAGAGATCGAGGCATGCCTCTGCCTTTTTATTCATTACTATGTCTCTAGTCCGGCTCTGTATTACCTCAGAATGGATTAGCCCAGATGCTCCTACCTTTCTCAATTGGAGATCGAGGATCCTTGCCCTTTATAATTTAGAGTCAGCAGTCTTTCAGAGGTGAGGCAGAAGGAGGCGGGAGTTGGGCCAGAAGATCTGGGCCCCGCTGGAGGAGTGACTTAGGCAATAATAAGGAATTATATTTGTGGGTTTGCTAATTATTCACTCCCAGCTTATGTTGGAATTCCATGTTGTCTGTGCCTCCGATTTAAGCTTGTGTATATTATTTTCTTCTCTTTTGTCTGCACCACTGTCCAGGATCCCCTATGTATTATTTTTCTATTCTTATATGTTTTTCTCCAAATACCTGCCTTTCTTTTTGTTCTGTATAATGTTCTGCCACGATTTATTATGTCTTTGTATCATGATTATATTTTGTCAAGCTTGAATAATAAAAATAAAAAAAAGAGTATGTAGAGAAGGTAGAGTTCCTATGCCTATCAAAAGAGAATGAAAATAGAATAAGGACTGAGTGTTTACTTTTATCTTAACTCTGGATATTCTATGCTTTAAACTAGACCCCATGCACTCACCTGCAATAATACATTTTCTTTTCTTTTGGCTCAGTCAGTTTTTCAACCACATAGAATCAGGTACATTTATCAAATATGTGACCATTGCTGTGTGCGCTCTGCTGGGAGGCCAATGGCTGGATTTGTATAACATTTGACCTTTCTGACCCACTGGCAGGTGCTGTGGCATTATTGCACTGAGGTCAGCCTCAGCTCCACCACTGCCATTCTTGCCCCATCATAAACACCGGCCCAGAAACCTAAATCACCCAGACACCTGGACGCTCCTCACTTTATTAGATGCCCTATATAGAAGTCATATGTAGCATGAATATAATACAGAAATACAACATCTGCAAAAGCTAAATACTTTTATGGAATACAAGATGAAGTAAAGAGTGAAATGTAAACAGGGACTGCATCACTGATAGGGATTACCTTAAAGAGTTTTTAGAGGACTAGTTTAAAAGGCAGTTTTTAATAACTACTGGGGCCATTAATTGACCACTTAAAGCCCTCTCCATGAAACTATCACCTTCTGGTAAACATGTATATGTATTTATAGAAAGAAAAAATATTAAAAGTAAACATGGTGTATGTAGATTATTCAGCATCTGAATGAAAGTAGTTTCTAGACCTTGCAGCTGTTCCTCTGACTCAACAAAATACATCCTAAACCTATGAGGGTGAATAACTCTGATGGGCCTCACAGGGGCTGATCATAAAGTTACAATCGAAAGCCCATTTTAAGTTAAAGAGGATGTTTTGGGATGTTATTCACATGAGACAATGACAGTCCTGAGTTCAGCTGTACATAGCAAACAAAACATTGTACTAGAACGCTAAAAAGTTTCAGGTAAGAGGCCACAGGTCAAAAAGAAAATAAAGTTTTCTATTGAACAGCTGCTCTTTCCAACAAGCTGCTGGTTAGATCCCTTACTGGTCCAGGGTAGCACACACACACTTCTGGTTGAGATACTGGGCACTGCTGGATGGTGGGCCGCTTGTGCGCGTGCATGACCCTATGCGCGCAGCCTACAGGGAACATAGGGCCAGATGCACAAAGCTCTTTTGATGTCACAAATGGCCTGATTTCCAGAATGGAAGCGGAATGGTATGTATAAATATTTTGCAACAAAATTCCGGTCACAAAACAGTAATATTTTACCACTAATTCATAATTGGTGCTAACCCATTCACAAATGGGAAAGGGTCCCCAAGGGATGCCTTTTACTTTGAGAAGGTTAAACAAAATATAATTTTTTCCAGGGACCACTGGATACCCTTAAAAACTGAAACACACATATTTCATTTTCTTATTTGAAATGTATCCCATTTTACTTTAAGAAAAAAAGGGAAGCGTTGGAAAGAGGTTTACTAGTAGTGCTAAGTAGGGACCTAGCACCAGTAACAAGGCCATAATCACAATAAAGGGTTCATCAAGGTCTCAATAAAGTAATCCCTTGCTTAACCCTTGGGAGCTGGCAATGAGCAGGCAGGCTTAACCTGGGAGACAGGTATGTAAAGCATTTAAAAACATCGATACATTAAATAAGTAAGACACAATACACATTAAAAATCCAATACCAATTTAAAAATATATATTATATTTTTATGAATAAATCGAAAACAAAACAACAAAAATCCAATGTAGGGAACTGGAGAAATAAATGTATTAAGAATAAACACTTTTTAGTTCTTAAAAACAATAGCGCCAAATTGGAACATCTGGTTGCGCTTGACTGGTATATCAGACTGGGACATTAGTCAAGTCATAGTATTTATCACCCATCTCCATTAAAACCGTCAACATAATTCTCCCAACTCACCCAAAGCCCCCCAGCTTTCTAGTGAAACCTGCCAATTCAGAACTTCCATTCTCGTTCTTACCCCAGCGGGTTTTACAAGTCAGGTTCCCACGCATGGGTCATGCTCAGTCATGGTTGAAACTCTGCTTCCCAAACTTTTTAGAACCACTACCCACTTTTTAGAACAACAAACTTGTGTGACCCACCTAGCTTTAATGGGCATGATGTGCGCGATTGTTTAATGTAACTCATCGTGGGGAAAGCCCATAGTCATTTACAGGCAGCACATTTTCCATTGAAATGGTCAGTAAATTTGTACAGACATACAGTTTTATATTGCACACAAATGATAATGTGCGGAAATCAGGTTCTAGTGAATATTTACTATCTGAGCATCATTAAGTAATGTGTCATGATTTTTTTCTGATGCTTTTAAAATCTTCGGGGCTTATTTATGAGCCCTCGCGTCACAGTTACGCCACTTTTTGTGATGCTGCGGCGGCGTAAATAATGTGCCATGTTGTGCTATATTTGCGAAGGGATGCATCTAGGCAGATGTGTCACTTTGTAAACCCCTGCGCTGCATTATACCTGTGTCAGGTATAATATATGCTGGGTGGATGTTCCCCCGCAAGAAAGGGCCGTAGGAGTGGCACATTGATATCTATAAGATTTCGCTGCATCACTTCTATGACGCCAATGCATCAAAACCTTACACCTGCCTCACTGCAGGCGTAAGGGTGATGCAGACCCTTTCACATGGGGGATGCCCATGTGAAAGGAAACATTGCTGCAATTGCGTCTGTTTTCAGACAAACCCCAGCAATTCCGTTACTTTGCAACTACAGTTACGTCAGTAATATTGACGTATCTGTAACTCCTTGCGACATGGTGTGCCATTCTGTAAATATGATGCATCCATGGTGTCGCAAGAAGGGTGCCCTGAGAAGTGTTGCATCTTTGTCGCAGTGATGCAACACTTCTCATAAATAGTCCCCTTTGTTTTCATCAAATTTGCTTCATTTTTGCTTTCACAGCTACTGAATGTGGCCGTACACTTAACAATGTTTACATTTGTTGTGAGTCATAAACAATGCCATTCTACAGCCTTTCCTTTCACACATCATTTACCCCAGCAAGAATCTGATGTAACCCAGGAAGATTGTCACATAATGTACTTAACATTTCTTTCTCTGACTGTAAAGTGAGAAGAGTTTATAAACACCAGTCCCAGTAACATAGCCTCAAACGCAAAGCTCCACGAACATTTGTACAAATACATTTTGATGCCCTGTAGTCGATGGACAACACCTCTTGGAATATTTTAGTGAACTCCTGGACATGTTTCAAAGGACTCTGGGGCATACATACAAGCCCATATTGCCACAGGACTGTCACTTTTAAAAGTGTTCCTGTGGTGATAGGGGCTTAACCTTAACTACAAGGTGGTGTAAAGTCACATAACATGGCTCAATGCCGCCTTGTAAATAAGGTGCCCTTTCATGCTACACTTAGCGTGAAAGGGGTGGGCAGTGGATGTTGCGGTGGGCGTTTTTTACTGCAACACACGCTGATTTCGATGCTGCCCCCTATTTACAAGGGCAGTGTAAATAGGAGGCAGAACCAAAATAAAGACCAGGAAAACCTGGTCTTAACATGGCAAAACGAGGAGAAATGCTCTATTTCTCCTAGTTTTTGCTGTTTCTATGTGTGCTGCATTGTGCATGTTTGCATTGATTGTTTATGTGCAGGAAGGCACACCTTTCTGCACACAAACAGTCATTCCCTCCCATCAAGGCACCCTTGCACTGTGGTGCAAGGGTGCCTGTTTTGCACTAGGCAGCTGAGTTTAGCGCCAGAGCAAGGGAAAACGCAGGGAAGCACCATATTGTTGTAAATACGGTGCATCCCTGGATTTTCAGAATGGGAGAGCGTGGCAGTAGCAATTTTTGGTTTATGCTACGCTGCGCCAATCCTTTGTACATATGCTTCTTTACAAAGATGAACATATTGGTATATTGGGGCATATATATTTACAAATGTGTGTGTGTATATATATATATATATACATATATATATATATTCACTGAAAAAACCATAGGTTATAGACCATATATAGTTAGGAATTAGCATTTACAAAACCTTATTTTACTCACACAAAACCATTGAAATTCCATATATAGTTAGTTGCACTAACTATATATCGCGCACCCGCAATCCACTGCTGATGATGTCACATATTACATCATTCATGACATGGTCAGTGACATCACTGATGACATCACTGATGACATCTCAAATGACATCACTGATGACATCACTGATGACAACATCCAGTGACTGTATGTTTCTGTAAAGTTAAAATGTGTCTTACATATTGAAGAATGAGTGGAAGTATAAGTGTCTGGACAAAGGATTTAGTAGGTGCATGACTGAATGTATGAGTGAGTGATTAAATGTGTCTCACTGAGTGCATGGGTTAGTGACTAAACTGTCTTAATTTGTGCATCATTATGTCTGTTGTTCTGTAAACTGCTGCATGTGTTGATCAGTAGCTATATGATTAACTATATGGGTTACTGATTGATTGTCCAAGTATTTGTATGGGAGACTGAGTGTGTGTGTGGCTGGCTGGGAGGTGTGTGACGCTGTGCATATCAATGTGTACTTGTATCAGTGATTGTATAAGAGAGTAAGTATGTGTTAGTATATGTGTGAAAAGTATGGTGTTCTGTGTTTAACTATAGATGAGGAAATCGAAGTGTGATTTATTCTTCACAGGACTGACTAGGTGTATGAGTGCATATCATAGTGTTCTAATAATAACTGACTGTATGTATGAGTAATTGTATGGGTGAATGAGTGAATGTGTGTGTAGACGTACGAATCAGTGAGTGCGTATGTAGTAACTGGTATTGGTGTGTCATGATGTCATCATTGATGTCATTTGAGATGTCATCAGTGATGTCATTTCAGATGTCATTAGTGATCTCATCAGTGATGTCACTGAAGTATGGTGTTCTGTGTTTAACTGTATAGATGAAAAAATGGAAGTGTGATTGATTCTTTACAGGACTGACTTGGTGTGTGAGTAACTCCATGGATGAGTGGCAGTGTGTGACTGTCTGCATAGGTGTATGAGTGCATATGATAGTGTTGTAATAATGAGTGACTGTATGTATGAGTGATTGTATGGGTGAATGAGTGAATGTGTGTGTAGACGTAGGAATCAGTGAGTGCGTATGTAGTAACTGGTATTGGTGTGTCATGATGTCATCAGTGATGTCATTTGAGATGTCATCAGTGATGTCATCAGTGATGTCATTTGAGATGTCATCAGTGATGTCATCAGTGATGTCACTGACCATGTCATGAATGATGTAATATGTGACATCATCAGCAGTGGATTGCGGGTGCGCGATATATAGTTAGTGCAACTAACTATATATGGAATTTCAATGGTTTTGTGTGAGTAAAATAAGGTTTTGTAAATGCTAATTCCTAACTATATATGGTCTATAACCTATGGTTTTTTCAGTGAATTTTCAAGGTTTTGTAAATGCTAATTCCTAACTATATATGGTCTATAACCTATGGTTTTTTCAGTGAATTTCATTGGTTTTTTAACAGCTAATATCTGTAGCTGTAAAATGTATTCTTCTTTAAATCCAAAAATATATTTTATATGTTTATTAATAACTTTTTTTTTTTATATATATTTTTCTTCGTTCCCGCTTCGCGAATCGGGAAGCTTCCCGTTAGCTGACCTTGATGCCGCGAAATAGACCGCGAGCCGGTAAACGTTTCTTTACCGCAACTGCCGCGTTAGAAAACAACATCGTGACGCCTCCCGTCCTAATGACGTTTCGCGTTGTCGCGTGATACGTCATATGACGTGCTACGTTAGCGAACTCGTACGCTTACCGAGTCGCAAAGCACAGGTTTCTGGAAGCAAACCGGGAGGCCCTGCAAAGCGCGTAACGTAAACACAGCAGGTCATGTGACTTGGTAATAACACTTTTCATTGGTTCATTTCACTTTCGGTTTCCTAATGATGTAAGACTAGGTCATATGATCTAAAATGAACACTTTTCATTGGTTGAGAACTATTTTTTTTCCCAAATGGTGAAAATCCCTCCTTCTTTCCTCACTCTGACTTTCATCATTGTGAGAGAAAGACCCTTTGTTACCAGTGAGCAATGGCTTCTTTACTAGCTTCAGCTGGTGCTTCCCCACCACCTCCACCACATCCAAGGAAGAGTGGACCACCTGCTAAAGTTATAATTCAGCAAGAAGAGGAAGAAGAGGAACAGGACGACCTAGATAATCTCCCTATTATGGCCAGAAGATCTGTTGTACCGGAAGTAACGGGACCAGAGGGCAGGGAGATGGTGCCAAATATACAAACGAGATTTCGTGAAGTAAAACAAGTCTGCGTACATTGCAGTGGATTCATTTGCTACGGAGAAAGTAGCATCACTCTGATCAACAGAGCTATTGACAATCATGCTCATGTTTGTCCGAAACTCCCCAAACAATAAATTCTTTTTTTTTGTTTTCTTGCTCCTGTTGAGCCCTTTACAATGAATCGTTTTCGTTGCCCCCTCCGAAAAAAAAACAAAAAAAATATAAAACTGTTCAGAAAAATTCAAAAAAAGTAAAAAAATGTTCAGAAAAATAATAAAAAAAATATAAAACAACAAAAACAATTAAAAAAAAAGTTCTTTTCAGAACTACCTCCCCGTTATTAAAAAATTGGTACAATATTTGCAACTGTGCCAACCTCTATTTCTCTTAGTTCGCTTCCCAGTTCGCTCCCCGGTACGCGAACCGGAAGCAAACCAAAATTTTTTTTTAAAAAAAAAAGAACAGTAAGTATAAGGGAAGAAAACAGACAGTTATGTTAAAAGAAAGACAGCTATAGGGGAGTAAACTAGAGATACTATTACCCGTAATCCACTGCTGATAATGTCACATATTACATCATTCATGACATGCTCAGTGACATCATCAGCAGAGGATTGCGGGTAACAGTATCCCTAGTTTATTCCCTATAGCTGTGTTTCTTTTAACATAACTGTCTGTTTCCTTCCATTATACTTACTGTTCTTTTAAAAAAATTTTTTTTAGATCAGTCAGAAACAGTGAAAGTAATGAAATATAAAAGACTACGTAGAATATGAGCACTGTATGCAACAACTTTGACACTTACAGAAGCCTCACCTTCTCCATGCCTCCTACACAGTTCTACATGTACATCATAAATGCAAACAGAACAGAATTAATTATACATGTTAAATGGTTTATTTTTGCTGTTCTCAGAATGTATCAAATTTCACTAAAACAGTGACTTGAAGGTATTCATCATATAACAGCGGGGAAAAAAAACCACAATCAAAATGATTGTGTTTAAAAAACCCATACAACATTACAAATCAGAATTCAGAACTCCTTAAAGTTAACTTACTTTCCATGACGGCCAAGGATGTCCTATGAACAGCTTACACTCTGTTGTGCTGTTATTACTTTCAACCCGCCACTTTCTGAAAGAAAACCTCCATCGTTTTCAAAAACATGTTACATACAATAAATGACTTCTTGCTCTCTACCACAAGTTTCCACAAGGCCAAATCTTGTCAGAGCCATGTATAACTCTTGGATTTCTTGTTAGCCAATCCCGTCTTTTCGCATTTCCGCAACTTTCAGAATTAAAATGTTGAAGATCATTTACACAATCCTGGACTAGTAATATCTTCCCCTTCTTGCTCAATCATGTTCTACATTTCCTATCACACTGATACTGCTTACTATGAAGCAGACTTACACTACCTTTATGACTAGTACAATTATTTAATTCTCTGCATCACTTTTAATCACAAAGCAATGTAAAACAGTAGACAGCATTGCAGACTTACATTCCCTCTACTCCATGTTTTGATTGGCTGCTTCAATTAGCTTATAAAAAGAAACAGTTTTTCTGAACTCATTCAAAGTGCACGTATTTCTCCATAACGTCCAGTGTTATGGTAAGAAGTTATGTCTCTGTACTACACTTATCCTCAAGGCCAAATCGTGTAGGAGCCATGAGAACTTCTTGAAATTCCTCAGAGCACATCCCGAGATTCTTTCCCTAAAATTTTGGTTTTAAAAACACCAGGTAAGAGTTTTTAAGGTCATACGGCAATTTTTTTTTTAAAATTAAAACAGAATCATTGCAGAATGACCAGCCATTTCTACACTTTAAATAAGCTGTATAATGTCCTGATGTTATTGAAGGACCATCATGATATATAATTGCTACAGTTACAAAAGTCCTTCCTGATATTGACAACTGTGAAGCCACAACATTTTTAATTAAAGTTGTCAATTTTGTTCCATCAGGCCTACATCGTTGGAACATTAAAATGACATACTGGCCATATGTTCGTATAAATAATGTGGACATCATTTCAGATTTACATTGGCTACACTCCATGTTGTGATCAGCTGCTTTTACTAGCTTATTAAAAGAGACTGATTTACTGTCTGGCAAAGTTAAATATATAAATCTTTCTGAGTCTACACTAGTAGTACTTGATACCCTACAGTTCTCGCAGTCATGCTGCCATTGATAAGAAAGCCCAAACAGGTGATCTACATCTACACCTTCATCATGCAATACATCAAGCATATACATTAAAAACTCCTGACAATCTTGCTGACTATTTTGAGAGAATTGTGTTTGGCCTGAACATCTGTCTAACAGATTTCGAATTTCAGACACACTTTCTATGTTTGTTCTATCAGTGCTACATTTCTCTAACACAGAATTTAACAAACTGCAAAATCTTTGATCAGAATTGACCACAATCTCTTCTTTTACATTTTCTAGAGAAAACAAAACATTAACCACTACATTAGCATATCAGTTGTGCCCAGAACTGTTTTCAAATTGAAAACCAACAACATCTTCAACAGAATCCTTTTTGTTTCTGCTTATAATTTCAGGTTCATCGACTTTTCGTCTTTTTGCTACAACCTCCCCAGTATTGGTCACATTTCTTCGTTTCCGGCCTACCACACGTTTCTCAAACAAAGGATACTGAGGCAAATGTGGCGCATACTCTCTTCTCAACCTATTGTATTCCTTAACACAATCTAGATCCGCACAAATGTTTGTGACATCACACTCAATCAAGTACAATCCCGATAAAGTCCTAACTCGTGACAATGCCACATATGCCATACCCCCCTTGAACACAGAACTGCCAATATTCACCAATGCACAGTCTACACTTAAACCTTGCGATTTATGGATTGTCACCGCATATGCCAAGCAAACAGGAAACTGCTTACGACGAACATATAAGTCTTTTACAAGCAAAAATCTAGCAGAACAACGAGCAATTAGCTGTACTTCCTCAATGCCATCAAATTTAATTTTTAAAAATTCAATTCCATCTCTATTTCTGTATTTCACAAAAACAACAACATTACCCATTGATCCATTTACCAGACCTCTTTCAACATGTAAATTCCTTCTTAAAATTATACGGCAGTTCAAGCACACATTCAGAGTCTTTTCAAAACCCGCAGTTTTAGATATACTCTTCTCTAATGAATCCAATTTTGTTTTCAGATTCTCAGACAAAATAATTGTTGATCCCATATGCTCTACTCTGTCAATAGCTTCCAGTTTCACAATCTCTTGCTTTTCTAAATGCAACATTTTGTTGTTGAATTTGGCACATTCTGCAAGAGTTGGCATCAAACATATTCCAGATTTTTTCTCAGTAAGTTTCTGAAAAATATTCTCAGGCACAACATCTTCGTCTGGATATAAATTTGTCAGTAATCGTGCATGTAAAGCTTCTTTCCCATGCTCGGTCACTTTTCCAATTCTAACATCTTGTAGAATAGTCTTGTAAACTTCATCCTTTGCCTGACGCATATTTTCATGCAGTTCAGCATAATTGAAGTTTAACCATATATTGACGTTGCCAATGCTCCCTAAGCACTTCCTGGTATCTTCATGCGTGAGCATTTTGAATACAGGTTGCCCTTTCACTGGTGTCAGCTGCAGAAGATCTCCGAAAACAATGATGTGTTTGCCACCAAATAACACATCATACTCTGTTTTGAGAACTTCTTGCATTCTCAAATGCACAAAGGCAAGCATGACATTGGAAACCATGCTTACTTCATCAATGATAAGAAGTTTCATTTTCCTCAAGACTCTTGAAACTTCAAAACAAGCATCTCCAGATAGCTTGTGATATTCTAATTTGTTGTCATGCTCCACTGGCAGCATCAGTAAACGATGTAAAGTAATCCCTTTAATGTTATGTGCTGCCAGTCCAGTTGGAGCGGTGACAACACAAGACAGCGATGACTCTGTCCTTTCCTGCAAATAACACGAAATTGCTTTAATAAGGAAACTTTTTCCAGTTCCCGCTTCTCCACTCACGTACAGTCGGACAGGCTTCAACGACGTACATGAGCACTCTTTCTTGTCATGACGTAATCCATGATCAATTTGCATGGTAAGTTCGTCATATATTTTCCTCTGCTCAACGTTGAGTTGTCTTTCCAACTCTTCTAAGTTAACCGCATCCTCCTGAGCATGTGCCATGGCTCTTTCCACTTCATTCATAGCAGTGGCAGCTTCATTTTCGATAAGAGGTCCTCCTAGTGGATCCTGACTCAATGAAGCAGAACTCTGACTGTCCTGAGAACTGTCTCTGGCAATCTCGGCTGCAATCGTTGCTTCCTGCTCAATTTCCACATTCAACTTTTCTACATATTTAGGAAAAGCAGGACATTCTATGGTCTCCTTGGCAGCATTGAATGAGTCTTCATAACAAAGGAAATCTCCAAGCAGTTCCTCTTCTGCACGCCAAGGCTTAAAAAGTTGCAAAAGTGCTAAATAGAAAAACTCCTTTTTTTCAGGAGATTCGCCACTCAATTTTCGATGGTTTATCAAGTGGCATTTTCTTTGCTTGACCAGACATCCCTCACTTCCTATTACAGCATACACCCCTTTCTCAGTATCTTCTTTGATGTTCCTCTTGAATATGTAATTTTGCAGAACCTCATACAGACAAACATTCTCGAGATGACTGCTTCGATTTGGATAATATGTATCCAACATGTTGCTCTTCAAAATGTCGGTACTGTTTGGCTCCTTTTCCCCCAAATACTCAATTTCCCGCACAGGTTTCAGAACTCGATTACGCGTTGCAGCAAGACCAACACTCGCCCAAACGATACTCCTGGACTTGGCATAGAGACTTGCTGAAGACAACCGGTCAGAACATTCGTAAGCTCCGATTTCTCGATGCGACAACATCTTCAGACTGAAACTGTACAACTTCTTGCTGAGGCTCTTTTCATGGGAAATGTCCTCCCACATATCCTTCAATTCTGTCTTCTCTTTTTTGGTGATGTAAGATGTCACATACCGAGCCACAGCCATACAGTTATCAGCCACAAACTGTATATCCATGTTAGCATTCCACATGGACAAAATCACCGGGTTGTAGTCGTTGATGTACTTAGACTCTTCGTTCCTCTTCAAATTGTATGTGTTTTTAGGTGATTTCTTCATCACATTATGTCGCAGCGAAGACATCAAACTGTTCACTCTTCCTTTAGAAATCACCGGTCGTGGAAAGCCGAAACGACATTTGGTGTAGAACTTGTCTTTCTTCCGGAATTTACAACGACAGTACTTTCCACATCGATGGCTTTGGAAACGTAGAACTTTTTCTCTTAGGCTTTTTTTCTCCTTTGCGTTTGGAACAGCACACGTAGAATACTGTTCTATGAAACTCATCACTGAGTCTTCTGCATCCGTTCCAAATTTAGGTGCATCCTTGATCCACAGCAACATATGTATATGAGGAGCACCTCTTGCTTGGTACTCCTTCCTCCAGAAGAAATCCAACACCTCTCCAAGAGGTGGATTCTTCTTATTCATGATGAAAGACATCATACCTTCAAATCTATGATTGAAGTACCTACATACAATGACTGGATCCAAAGAGCACAGTTCTCCGGGTGTCTTGAATTCGATGTTTTCTACGTTAGCATTTGCCTCTCGTAGAAATTCAAGTAAGTCTTCCCAGCCATACTCAGCACAGCTCAAAGTGAGGAACCATGTGGGAGTTCCTAAGTTCCTCAGCATACATTTTAAATCACCATGACGACGGTACCAGTACTCATTAGTACCACGCTGACACGCCATGAGATTAATCAGGTGAGAATCCAAAATACTGTCTTGGACATTGACTTTATCCATAAAGTCACTTGCCGAGATGTTTTGCATGTGTATACCACTTTTCAAGATGTGGTTCACTGCATATGACAGTCCAGACAGATCGCTTTCAAACAGGAGATGAAACAAATAAGGAATGCATTGTCAAAACCTAGGATCTCCTGCATACAATCGCAAAGTCCGGTATTCAGAAGCAGGAATTTGATGAGGTCGCTCATCATATCTTCCTCCCTGACCTGTTGGAAAAAGCTGTGGGAAACACCGAGCTTCCAAACTTTCCTCCCAAACACTAATGGGACTCCCTTTCGCTTGTTTCATTTGAAACAACTCAATAGCATTCCCCATGACTTCCTTGGAATGCAAAGGATGAACACTATAACGTTCATATATTTCTTCACTAGTACAGGGTTCTACTTTCTCAATTTGACCAGCACACAAATCGCTATCCTCTTCCTCACTTACTTCCTCTTCTGCAACATATACATTTTTATAGCATTTATTATATTTTTTCAAATACAATGTTGCCCTTTTGACTTTCCTAACATCTACTAAATCTTGCCATATTTTCTTATTCTTTGTCGGAACCCCATTAACTAAGATAACAAGAGGTTCCTCTTCCACTTTTTCTACTCCAATTGTGTTAATGTTTTTCTTCAAATCTAGAGGCAAATAAACAACTCTTCCCTTTAATCCTCTCTGTAAATCTGATGGAGGCAATTTCCCTGTCTTTGGCTCCATTCTTACAATAGCCTGAAAGGGATGGATACTTTGAATCAAAATAGATTCATAAGTATTTAAATCCTTCAATTCAGAAGGAATCTCAACCAATTCCAGATTATTATGAACTGCTCTAGCAGGCATCTGGTTTTGATTTAATTTGTTACAACAATAAGTACACACACGTTGATCCAATCCCAAATCAAAACAATTTTCTACCATCAAGTATGTTGTAAAATCCTTCCATTCACTATTATTTTCCCTTTCACTTTTTCCATATAAATCCACTAACTTAGTCTGATTCTTATAATAAGTGCGTCGACAACACACACAAGTGAAATTTGGCCTCTCACTTGATTTCACCTCAAACGTCGCAATTTCCCTCTGGAAATTATCTGTACTGGAAACCTGTACACTATCTTCCACATTACTCTCTTCTTCTTGGTCAATTTCAACATTCTCCTCTTTACTTCCAAAGTAACAAAACTCAATTTCTTCACATATATTCTTCACATCTATTTCAGAACCATGCAAAAGAGCAGCGCATAATTGTTTAAGCATAATTGCTGGACTCTTAGCATAATACAACATTCTAACTAATTTCCTCACTTTATTATGATGCACTGCTAGCATCCTGAAATGATGAAAAACACTCTGGCATACTCTCCTGGAAAGACAAGCCAGTGAATGACCATGCAAACCTATCACTTCTCTCACTCTGCAAGGATCTAATTCTTGCAACAACTTCATTTTCTGCTTCAAACTTTTCTTACTAAATGACCGTATAAAATCACAAAGCAAATTGATGGAATCCTGTCGTACACTGCAAATACTACTACACTTCCAGGTGTACACAGGACCCTTAGGACGTCTCCCTAAAACCTCATTACCTAACACCTCTTCTATCTCTGTTCTCACAAGTTTTTCTTTTTCAACTGGACAACCATCTTTCACTTCATAAGCTCGACCACTGGTGTCAACTGCATGCACCAAATCATTATCCTGGAAATAACTCTCCTCATTAAAAAATGCCTCAGAGCTTGAACTATGCATCCATTCTCCAGAAAAAACTTCACAAAAATTACTACGATTAACTATTCTCTTCCATCTACTATTTCTTTTGAAATCATAAATTACCTTGTTTAGCTTCCTAATTCTATTGATTGTCAAAATAAATAACTTATGTTTAATTTCAAATGCCTGATCAATAACTTTCTCAACTATTTTTTTTCTCTTATAAAAAACCACTTTCTGCTGACCTTTCTTAATATTTTTTAACAAATTCCCAATTATCCTGTTGCGGAACATTCGTTTACGAATATCCCTAAACTGTTGTTTCCTTCTACTTTCATGCATAGAGTTATCTCTTACTCTAGCAGTAACATTTCTCATTGGCCTTTCCTTACCATTTGAATTCTTTCTCCTTTTCTGGACTGAAACATTTTCTGTAGTAATATTTTTTTTACTACACATATTTCTTATGACTGTTTTTCGACTCTTACCCGGTGCTTTCTTGGTGACTTGACAAATCTTTCTGTTAGAGGACTGCTGCATTATTCCATGGTCCTGCTGTCTTTGACGTTTTGCAGCCTTTCTTACTCTTTCTTTGCTAGGCATCCTAAAATCTTGAAATAATCTGCAGTTGAATCTGTGGTAAAATATAATAAAAAATGTTATTAACCACTATTACCCAACAGTAAATTAATAACAGTCATCAAAAACTTAACACACTACTTAAGTATATAATATACTGAAGCCTATCTCCAATTTTTCACTGAACAGGACTCATCTCTTCTTAACCTTGGATAAACCTCACCTACTCTGTGTCCCCTGCACATAATTAAATGTAAAGGGGCAGATTTATATTAACTAGCACATCCCCAGGGATGCACCAGTTAACGTGCACCGCTGCTCTGCCACCCACGGTGTGCCGCATTTACAATCAGATAGGACAAAGCTACATCAAAACCCTGCGCCTGCTTGAAGCAGGCATAGATCTTGACGCAGGTAGGCTGAAAGCTAAAGCAACAACTAAGTGTCGTGTGCAGAAGTTACAAAAAAGGAAAAATGGCGTTTAAACCAGTAATGAGACCATGCTAACGTAATACAGAGTAAAAATATCCAGGATCTACATCAGTTTGGGGTTCACGAACCAGGCAGGTACAAGGCACTGAGGCTTTCCACCGTGCATGTCTCATCCCAAAACATATGTTGTTTGTGAATGAAACAATTTCCCAGACCAAATGCTTTGGATTGGCTACTTCTAAAAAATTAAACACCCCTACTATCCCGGAGTTAGAGGAATATGATGGTTGGAGTAATTTTACTCGTTGTCTATTAAAGATTTACAGGCCCTACTCCGTAATTCTTCCTTTAACATTTCCAGTATAAATCCAAAAGGTTGACTGCTTTGGCAACGTGCCTTATCCACGGTTTAATAACGCTGCCTTTTGCTTTATATAAGTTTTCAAATTGTATGAAATATATACCAATAGGTCGTTATTAACCTTTAGGTAGTGGTTTTCTTCATGAAGTCTGGTCGCTTCCATACACATACAGATTTTCAAAGATGATCAAGAACTTTATCTGAATGGAGAGGAATGCACTGAGACGCCAGATCATTCACTAATGTGTAGGCACATACAGTTACACGGTTCATGCAACAAACACCGACCAAATATGGCTTGCGTGTTGCAAGGCACACCAGTTCCTGCTATCATCCCCACGTTCAAGTTCTTGGAAAATGGTAGTTATTTGATGCTCAATAATGAAGATTGTTCTGGGTTAATTAAAAGTATTCATTTTATCGTAACAGTAAATGAACGGGTTATTTGCTGCAGAAATGTTCTATTTCCTCCCACACATGAACATAGGGAGTTTTCAATCTGGCCACAAATACCAACCTTGGGAGCACATTTCAACGGCACGGCAAGAATAAGAGCTATTTTGTCTCAGAGAGAGGTGGCCTTGAGTTCGGCCCGTGAAACTTTCGTGCTTCACACAGCGAACACCCGTACAGAGGTGCAGACCCTTTTAAATACAGATTCGCCTTTCCATTTCAGCAAGATGGTTCGGACTATCTCTAACGCGTCCTCCACAAAGGGCCTGGCGCACTTTTTTAAAGTTGTTACCAGTGGTCTCGTGACTTCATTTGAGAAAATCTTTGGAGTCATCCCTGCTTTCTTACATTCTATTTTTTCCACTCTGCTTCGTGGATTCCCATTTTTACTTGCATTACCAGCGGACGCTCTTGTGCTTTTTTACATTTTTAAATATGGATGTCCCTCCTGTGCAAGCTCCCGCCCTGCAGCTGCTGACACTGTTCCGCAATCGCATGCTAGAATATTATGGCACAATGCCGTTGGCGATATTAAGCACGGCATATGGATTATCTTTTCTATGCTGATGTGATTCCTTCAAATCTAAGACACTAAAGTATCGGCACGCCCTAAACCAACACAAAGAGACCTTCTTAGCAAATAATATATTATGTGTATTAGGGAGGGTGAGATATAAGCAGCCGCGGGCCGTGGAGGGAGTTACGGTGGGGCAGGGAGGCGGGGAGGGGGAGGGGCAGGGTGGAGCCCTCTCCACCCTGCCCCTCCCCCTCCCCGCCTCCCTGCCCCACCGTAACTCCCTCCACGGCCCGCGGCTGCTTATAAGTGTTGCTAACTCTTATTCATTTACAGCATGTTAACATACTGTCACCATTCGCTTTTTATGTACTATTGACTATGCTGGTAATTTTGCTACTGATAATATGTGTACTTGTATAATCTAAGATACTACGCCTGAGAAGACGGCATTAGTAAATAAACATTTCAAATACACATGTGTTCTTCTTAACTCCATGTTCTCGTTTCTAAGAAATATATAACGACCGACTGTTCATGAGTTCCACGTATCCTGAGGTACTATAAGTTCATATTCTGGATTGTCTAAACATTGAGAGTTTGTTATATCCAATGTGACACTGTACCTAGCTTGCTAAGGGGTTTTGATTACTAAGGTGAGTTTTGGGACACCCTAATTCGCCGAGGTTCCAATCCTCTGTCCACAGTTCTGTGTCAGAACAGAAACCCTGCGACAGGGGCACCCCTCAACCTTACTGGAGCTTCATCACACTTGCGATACAACTCCAGCAATGCGCCAACTTTACGGCACAAATACGTCACGCATCTGTGCTGTTTTTGCCCCATGATGCGCCGCATTGTAAATGCAGCACACCATAGGTGACGGAACAGCGGCACAGAATGACTAACACATCCCTGGTGATGCGCCAGTCATCATAAATCTATCCCTATGCTTCTTATCTTGTTAGAGATAAACCGCCATATGTATCATCAAAGTTTTTTGCATTTCCTAAATAGCGAACTTTAAGGAATAAATAGCGATTCTTTACCATTCCTAGTTTGCGATGACCTATTTGCTAATTACAAATTACCCATTCATTTCCATGCAGCAGGAGGCCCATAGGAATGAAGGTGCAATTTGCGATTAGCAATTACCTCATCGCAAATTACGAATTTTTCCGACGGTGCAGGGGTGTCTCAAGAACACCCTGCTGCACCCCTGAAAAAGAAATTTGGGGTCATATGGCGCACATAAATTTTGAAAACATTCCTTTACCTCAAAAACGATTTTCAACTCATAATTTGAAAACACTGCACATGGGGAAATGACTTAAAATGTCCTTAAGACACATAAAAGCATTTTTTGATTGCCTTTGCAGCATGTTTCAGTCACCTTTAACATGCCTATGTAACGGAAACATTCAAAATCTAAATTTGCCATGCACAGGTGGGAGCATATTTACAAGCAATTTGCTCCACAGACAAACTTCTTACATTGAAATGGGAAAAATAACATCAGAGACTCTCAATTACCTTATAAAGAAGCAGACATCATTATGTCCTTCTCATCAATATTAAAACCATTGCTTTTTCTCAAAAATGATTTACAAGTCATAATTTGAAAACACTCCACAGCTCCTATGCACATAAAAGCCCTGTCAGTACTAATACTTCACATTTTCTCCAATTACAATTTCTCAAAGAAACAAAATCTATTTGTGAAACACTTGAGACAAAGCAACATTTGAAAAACACAACTTTCTTCATAATTTTCTCCTTAAAGCACACTATTTTCTATCTAAATTAAAGAAATCTTTTCTCACCTTAGCAAATACTTTGAGTTTCAAAACAGTCTCAGAAACACACCAATTTGTCTTCAGCAGAGCAAAAGGTATGCACTCCAGAGTCTGCAGCTATCAAAAGCACAGAAATGCTGTAATTCCTCACACATATCTCTCATGTCACCCAATCAAAACTCTTCCCTCACTTTTTTTCAAAGCAAAACCCTTCCCCCCTCTGCCCCCTCTCTGCTTTTTCTGCATAGCAACCACCTCTTGCAAGACCTCTCACACAACAATGTTGCAATTGAACTCTGAACTCTCAGTGCACCTGCATATCCAGAGCATTCTTTCATTTAATGATTTTTTCTTCGCCACTCAAAATACATCTTTCAACGAACTCATCCATGCACACTAACTTTCTGTTTTCAGCAATCAAAATCCACCAATCACTCTTACTGCTTCATTAACACAGAAACTCCTCAGTTTTTTTCATTTTACACTCTCATTTTTTCAACTGCCATTTCATTGCCACACTTCATCTGACTGCAGCAGAACCTTCTCTCACCATGTTTTCTGTCCGGATTGTTGGACATAGTTACATCTATTGGGCTGAAAGGTACGCTGAAAACAGGAATTTACCTAACCTCAATTTACAAGATGTGGAAATTAAGTGGTTTGGCCACAGAGGATTAAAATGTCACCAATTGATACCATTGGTGAAAACCTTTATGCATTTGCCAAAACCTGACCTGTTAATTGTGCACTGTGGAGGTAATGATTTGGGCACTTTGACTGGGGTAGGTCTGGAAATGCTTTTAAAGGACACCTTTGAGCAATTGATGGCACTTTTTCCTCAGACTGCCTTGGTATATTCAAATATATGCCAAAGACAGAAATGGAGGTGGTCGAACCAATTTTGTCCACAAATTGAGAAATCGAGGAAGCATGTAAACAAATCTGTTTCAGCTTACATGAGAGACCATGGAATGGGCTCCCTGTACAACAATAACTTGCGTTACTACATGCAAGATATCTACAGAGGAGATGGAGTTCACTTCTCAGATGAGGGCAACAGAGTTTTCACTCTGAATTTAAGACTGTGCATTGGTACCTACTTATAAGTACCTAAATGTACCATAAACCCAAAAGCTCTTCTCAGAGCTACCCTACATCTGATCACTCACAATTATTATTTTACTCTAACTTTTTTCACTAATTTTCAAGAAAGTACGCTCCCCAGAACGCTTCCCGGTTCGCGAACCGGGCGCACTCCACGCAAAAAAACTAAAAAAACGGTATATTTTTTTTTGCCCTGCGAGACCCTTTCAAAGCCTCCACATCAAACCTAGGGGGTCAGGGACGATCTACTATGCCCCCTTATGGTCATTTGCCCCTTCGCTTTGGCCTCCTCTTGTCTCTCGATCCTACCGAGAGACAAGATGGCGGCCGCTACGGACTGTTTGGAATGTTTACAGACGCCGAAAAACCAATCAGCTTCGCAAACCTCCGTAACGCGAAAAGAACGCGAAGCGGAGCGCTGTTACAGATATATATCTTTTTTTGAACGTTAATTTCTCAAAATCCACTGGAGCACATATATTGAGACCTAGCAAAGGCACATCGGGCTACCAGTCCCTACAATTTTGCCAAGTTTCGTGCAAATCCATTCAGCCGTTCGATTATTATTATTTTATTTTTTTTTGCCCCGCGGGGCCCTTTTAAAACCTCCACATCAAACGTAGGGGGTCAGCGAGGATCTACTATTCCCCCTTATGGTCATTTGCCCCTTCGCTTTGGCCTCCTCTTGTCTCTCGATCCTACCGAGAGACAAGATGGCGGCCGCTACGGACTGTTTGGAATGTTGACAGACGCCGGAGAACCAATCAGCTTCGCTTCACAAAGCTCCGTTGCGCGAAAAGTACGCGTCCTGGGACGCTGCCCGGTCCGCTGTTACAGATATATATCTTTTTTTAAACGTTAATTTCTCAAAATCCACTGGAGCACATATATTGAGACCTACAAAAGGCACATCGGGCTACCAGTCCCTACAATTTTGCCAAGTTTCGTGCAAATCCATTCAGCCGTTCGGGCTAAAAGTGAGGCCAACCGCCCTATGGAAATTAACATGGGAAAAACGCGTTTTGGGACCCCCCTTTTTTCTTGGCCCCCCCTTGACGAACCCCCCCAAAATTTTCAGGGGCTGCTCGGAAACAAAATGTGCCATTTTCCTGAAAATTTCAGCCAATTCCGTCCACAAACGCCAAAGTTATTAGACATAGAATTTTCAAAAATCCCATAGAGAAAAAATCCTAACTATATATACCTACTGGCGACCGCCAGTAGGTAATATATATATGTGTTTTTGTGTGTGAATCTACAGTGAAAACAATTTCTTAAGAGAAAGCAATGATTTCTGTGGTTCATAAGGTATTAATGTTCGTATAAAAAGAATTTCTGAAATTCCTTGAAAAAAACGTGTTTAAAGTGATGCTGTAGTTGTGAACAGACCACACACACACACACGCACGCACACACACACACACACGCACGCACGCACGCACGCACACACACGCACGCACGCACGCACGCACACACACACACACACACACAATTTTCCGCTTATTCTGCTTTGGGTAACTCAGACAAACAAATGTAAAAGAAACTGTTGTGGAAAATCATCACTTGAGGAATCCGTTTGCTTTGTGTTGTTAATGTTAATGCAAAGTGAAGGTGGCAGTGGAACCTGTCTGACACGTTTCCTCTTTCTGCCTCAAATAGCCACTCAAACGTGGCCGACAGCCACTTGCACATGCGAAATGTACAGATGCTCTGTTGGATCTGCAGTGAATATGTTTCTAATATTTCCCTCCAGCAGGAAAGAACATATAAAATATTACATTTCCGTGTTCCAAATACAACTCCAACAGTGAACCCTAGCGTGCATATAATAAGTACGAAAAATTCCATGACAGACCTTTGATGCCCTCCAGTGGGTCTTTAAGGAAATGCTATCCTGGTTAGGAAAAAGCCAAAGTTTCTTTTTACGTCTATTTCTTTGATATGCATTCCTAGGTCTAGCCTACGAGTTAGTTCAAGCTGTTTGTTTCCAATATGACCTATTGTTAGCTTTATTTGCTAATCAAACTTGAGATAAATGATCGAACTTAAGATGATTAGAAAGAAATGTGCCCGCGCAAATTTGTAGGTGGGAGCGTGAGTGCTGCAGGATTAGTGAATCAGCAGTGCATAAAGTGAAGGAAAAACACCGAATCCAATGGATTGCTTTTATTTTGTAAAATGGATTCACAAATCCTCTGTGGATTCCTGAATCTGTGGGTGGCGAATACATGGAATAACAGTCCAGTTAGATCTAAAAATTTAACCTCTTCAGGCCATATTTATAGACAGGGCCGGCTTTAGCGCTGGTGGCGCCCAGTGCAACAGTGTTTTTTTTGGTGCCCCCCCAAGGATGTATGACATTGCAACGCATGCTTTTACCACGCATGCCTTTACAACACGGTTTTTACAACGCATGCCATTACAACGCATAGCGCTTTGGGGTGCTGGATAGTGAATAGTTTAATTTACTATTCCAATTCCAGTCCCCGTGGATAGTAGGGAAGGTGTCCTAGAGCGCCCCCTCAGCGCAATGCGTTGTAATGGTTTGCGTTGTAAAAGTTGCGATGTAAAAGCACTGCGTGGTAAAAGTTGCGTTGTAAAGGATGTTTCCCCCCCGAATGACCACCTCCGCCACGGATTCCCTCCCTACCACCCTTTAACAGTCTCGATAACCTCTATCTCTCTCAGATGCATCTAATTAATTTTATAGCATCACTCATAAAATTGAAGGGGATCAGAGCACTTTACATAACATACACATTACTCAGAGACAATCAATCATAGATGTGTAAATCAGTACGTGGCCATCCCCAAGAAGCTGCGGACCTCGGTCGGCGTAGTGGGAGTTGGGATCGTTTGGATGTCTGTTGCTTTGTTCAGATCCACCTGTAGAACTTCCCATGAGAAGATGTACCCGAAGAAGTCAACCGACTCCTGATAGAAAGAGCATTTTTCACTGTGGAGGGTCAGGCCACTGGTCGCCAGTCATAGGAGAGTGTCGCGCAGGTGCGTGTGATGCTCTTCCAGAGTATTCAAGGACACTAGGATGTCGTCACTGAGGTTGATGAATCCCTGCAGCCCGGAGAAAGTCTCTCAGATGGCGTTCTGGAACACCTTAGCGGCCGACGACACCCTGATGCTTAGCCTCTTATATCTCCTGAGGCCCACATGGGTTAAGAACCTGGTGGTATATCTGCTTTTGGTACGAGCTTGAGGTGGCGTGCTCATGGTAGCTGGCTATCGCCAGATGGTTTGCTCTCCTCCCTTTTTGTCCTTGGCCTGACTGACCTTTCTGAATTTTGTACACCCCGCACAGGAGCGTCAACTTCCACCGGGCTTTGTGATGTTTGGGAAATTACTGGTACACAGATCCCAGATGTATGGTAGATACCTCTTTTACTTGACTGCCTCTGTGATGTATAATGAATTGTTTTTTTTTGTTGCTTTTCTCTATCAACTTCTTTGCAATGCTTGGTAATGCAGGCACCTTGCTGTGTGCTGTCTCTCTGTTTTACATATCTGGCAGCGCGTGCAGTCTTCCTTCCAAGGCCACTTGGGGCCTAGCGCGTTCACCTCCTGTGCAAGCATCGATCTTTAGCGCTCCTGCACCTCACATTGTAGGCCTCTTGAGGCCAGCTGTGCATGTGTGGTGCAGAGAGCGGGGCCACGCTCGTGGAAAGAGACCAGCTGAGTGGCAGCAGGGCTCCCGACCGCCAGCGTTGAGTAAACTGCAGGCAGTCCCAGCCGGGGTCAGCCAGCGACGCATTCCTTGCAGACGGTGGGGAGTAGGGGCCGTCGCGGTGACAGGAACACAGCAGCTTAGGAGGCATCCTGCCACACAGTGCTTCAGGCGTGCAGGGTGTGCGGCAGCAGGAGCAGGTGAGCCGTCGAGGCATGGGTCCAGTACTGGCCTCATTGCAAATGTAGAGGGTGAACCTTGTGGGTATAGGCCCACCCCTGGATCCCCAGACAATAGTGTACACTCACACAGAGTACCCCAAGTGGTCTTTCCCCATTTTTTAATCTCCTCGGGACGAGCCCACCCTGAGGAGTGCTACAACTGCAACAAAGTATAGGAGAGCTTAGATGGGTCTCTGCAGTAAGGAAGTGGTAGGCTCAGGTACAAGTGGTAGCAAATTGTGGCTGACAGTCAGGGCCGGACTGGCCATAACAGGCACCGGGCATTTCCCCGGTGGGCCGCTAGGGTGGGGGATGTTTTTGGGCCCCTGGGGGGCCGTTTTTGTTACCGGGTGTCGTGTCGTGATGCAGTCTAGTAGTTGGGGGGCGGAGCTAGGAACAGGAACAGGAATAGGAGGGACAAGGACCGAGGGGGCAGTTAGAGCAGGGCACTGAGTGAATAAAGAAGTAACCACACATCACTCCTGGCTCCAGTACTTTATTACCTGGGGGGGAAGAGGTGACAATGGCGATGAGGGTGGGATAATTCAAACCCATCAACACCTCCTGAAATCCCCCTGCCTCCAATAAGCCTGCGGCGGTCCTGGCGCGACTTCAAAGAAAAAAAAGAAGAAGCGCGAAAAATTGCGGAACGCTCCGTGAGTCCAGAAACTGCTGCCCGTGCCCCAGACCTGCTGATCAACACAGCGGAGGTATTGCCCACTGACCTGTGTGCCTCCGGAGGGTGGCCCGACACCCGAGAGCCTGCAGGGGTCCCGACGCGATGCTCGTAAAGAGCGCGGAAATCGCAGAACTCCACACGAGCTAAGAAGAAGCTGCTGAGAGCCGTCACTTACCCCAGTGAAGGAACTGCCTGCTGACGCGTGAAATCCTCGAAAGGAATTAAGGGAGGCACGATCAGGCTGCAGCCAAGGTGCGGAGATCGTCGAGTCACCCCAAGCCCAGCGCGTGGCTGTTGACCCGGCTGGAAGCGTGGAAGGCACCGAAAGGAGAAAGCAAAGACCGGACTCGAGACCGTCTGCCGATAGCACCAAAGAGGCGTGGGGGGAGTCCTGAGTCCCAAGTAATGAGCCAGGAAAATAAGAGACTTTAAATTGGCACTCACACGAAGAAATCACGAGCAACTATAAGCAAAGTCTGTCTCGAGCGGCGGCCATCTTAAAGTCGGGCGCCGGCCATAGGCCCCCATTGAATTTTATGTGTCGGCCATGTTAGGGTCAGGCAGCTGCGGAAACTGCCAACAAGCGTGAGAAAATGCAACCCTCTGAAGTCAATAGGAAAAACACAAGTAAATGCAAGAGGCTGAACAAAGAAGCAAGCACAGGCAAGTGCAAAGAGGAATAATAAGCAAGTGCAAGAGACAGAATAAGACTGACACATATACGACAAGCATTGGTAAATGCACGACAAACAAGCAACAAAATAAGCCTGCGTAAATACCAGAGATAGAATAAGAAAAGAAGCACAAGTAAAGACAACAGTCGAGTGAACAAACACGAGTGACTGCAAGAGAGCAAAAGGTAATCAAACAAGCACAAGCAAGTGAAATTAGCATAAGCAAACGCGTGAAATGTAGTCAAACAAGCACAAGCAGCTACAAAACAAACAGAGAACACATCACTCCTGGCTCCAGTACTTTATTACCTGGGGGGGACGAGGTGACACCGGGGGTCGGCAATATCAGCCCCCTGTATCAAAATCAGCCGAAACCGGCCCTCGCAAACTGCTCGGCTGCACTCCCCTTCATCCCAGTGTTGTAATTTGGCAGCGACTGGGTTAGCATTAGCAGAAGCCATCCTGTATTTAGAGGCTATCTTGTCCGTTTTGTGGAGTTCATTTTGTATTTCTCGCAGCCATTTTGTTTACCATGTGCTACCACGTGCATGCCATGTGCTCTGTCCTACCTTGCTGTTGTTTGCTCTTGAAATCTGCCTAGAGACAGGTTATATTTAGCCTCTTCCACTTTGCACATGCTCAGTTGAGCTTGCAGCTGTCCATGCAGCTGCTGTTAGTCTATAAATGTCAGGATGTGTTCACAAGAATTAGCAACTGTTAGCTCCTCCCACTTGTTGACTGTGCATTTTCTGTATGACCTTATATGTGCCTAAAACCTACTTCTTGTACTTGTACCGCCTTCTTTTGAGCCCCTCTGTGGGTATAAAAGGACCAAGCTCCTTCCATTCAGTGTGCTACTTCATACATTGCCGAAGGGTGTTGTGTGAATGTAGTTCCACCTCATGAGGTTAATAAACTTTGTATTTTCTATTCCAGTTTCTGTGCCAACTTCTATCCTATTGGTCTGAGGACTTCTGCAGAGAAGGGTGAACCCCTTGCACTGGTAGGCCTTGCTGAGGCTCACCACCACACCAGGGGGGCCGGCTGAGCAGTGTGCCAGGGCCGGTTTCTGTTCTCAGTTCGGCCTTCTGGCAGTCACTGAATTATCTGGCAGCAGCAGCGTGAGTCAGCACACCACAGAGGGGGGAGAGATGAGGGCTCCCCTCCCAGATTCTTTCACACACCAGTCTCACAAGGGGGGTGGTATAGTAAGGCCGCACAAGGTACTTGGATAAGACTCCATGAACACGAACATTAATGCTCCACACAGAGGAAGCCTCAATGCAGGTGTCTTCTAGTATCATCTGCAAGTGCCTCCAAGAGCAGCCCTCAAGGCTGTGGATGTCAAATCAGGTATGAGGTAGTGTCTCCAGTAGCGACACAGGGAGCAGTCCTATAGGGACGAAGAGGCTGCAGGGGGTAAGTACAGGTCTGTATATGCAGTACTGGCTTGTGCTTGCACCATTTCAACAGCGACCAAGGACAGGAAGGGGAGATAGCAACACTTTCGGGAAGGGCCCAATCACCTGGGGAACACCTATGGGGTGTGCAGCATGCAGGGGGTTGTGCCCCAGAAGACCACATGCGTCCGGCAAATTCATCAAGGAGGCTCACCCAGTCCCAACGAGTCAGCAGTTAAGTCAGGTTCTATTGTCTTTCCTGGAGTCGCAGGAGGCCTCGTAACCTCCTCCCGCAATGGCCCACAGCTCCTCACATCGCTCCACTGTTCAACTTAGGGAACTCCCTGTGCGCCACTGTTGCGGCTTCTCCATCATCACCCTTAATGGAACTGCACGGGCAGGTCTCTGCAGCTACCTCAGGTGGTGCGCCAGCCACCGCTCCCATTACCAGCGTCAGAGGGGTGCCAGGCCTGTAAAGTACTACACATCGCGTGTTAGACTAACACATTTCAGTGCGATGGTCCGCATCACTGCACTGATATGCAAAGTCACGCATATTTAGCTCCTCCTGAGCTGTCAAGCGCCTGAAGCATTGGCTGCTTACCCACCATTTCTAAGTATGAAACAGTGAAAGTGCATATCGCCAGCTTGCTGTACACTGCTCCTGACAGGCTTGGGGGGCTGCCTGTGCTCGAGGGCAGCTGCTATTGTTACATTGTCATTATAGGATTTTATTCACTGCAGGGCCGTGGCATTACCATTTAACTGATGTGGGAGGAGTCAGTGAGTGACCAATGGCTATGAGACACTGACAGTCAGCCTGTGAGGTCAGGTGTGAGTCTCTGAGACTCACAGTGATAGGCGGGTGGGTCTGCTCCGCTGCAGCAGTTGAATTAGAAAATTTGCCTACTCAGCTGGTGGCAAGCATGTAGGCTTGCGCAGCCTCTAAGAACCATGACCCCACCAGCAGCTGATCGAACCATGAACTGGTGGCCAGAGTTGTTTGTAGCTGCCCAGAAAACATTTCTGACTGTGCAGCTTTGTAGCTGAGCCGCGACTTTCAATCATGCCAGGCGGCCGGCTGCGCCACGGTCAGGGTCCAAGTTGTGGAGGCCGGCCAGCATTGCCTCTCGCCGGCCCTCGATGCAGGAGGTGCCCAGCCTAGCCCCAGAGGTATCATGATTTTAAAGTTTATTATTATTATTGTTCAGCATTTGTTAAGCGCATAGCTACCCGAAGGCATCCCAGCGCTAGCAGCATCAGGCAGAGCAACAGGTGAATAGTTATCAGGCCGTATTCTGAAGCAGCCAGGTCTTCAATAGCCTCGGGATGAGAGATGATGAGTAGCTGAGCGGAGGTGTGGAGGGAGGTCGTTCCATAATCTGGCAGTGTTATATGAGAAGGAGCGGCCACCAGATCGAGCCCTTTTCGTTCTGCAGACTGATGTTAAGAATAGGATGGCTGAGCAAAGTCGTCTCAAGGGGTGATAGAAAGTGATGAGAGAGTGGTTAATTGTGGGTCCTTTGCCCCAGAGAGTCTGTTGGGCTATGCACAGTGATTTGAATTGTATTCTTCCATTTATTGGAAACCAATGTAGCGTCTTGAGGGCAGGCTTTGCAGACTGAGTTTTGGGGTTATTGGGTAGCAACCTGGCTGCACAATTCTGCATGACTTGGAGTTTTCCTGTCATGGATATCGGGGCACCGAAGTAAATGGAGTTCCTATAGTCCAGGTAGGAAAGAACTAGTGCCTGGACCACAACTCTCCTAGCTGACAGAGGAAGGAGAGGTAAGATTGTCCAGAGCAGTCTGAGGATGCCATAGCAGGTTGCAGCCAGTTTCACTGCTTGGAGGTCGAATTTGAAAGACCTGTCCATCCAAACACCCAAGCTTTTAATCTTGGATTTAGGGTCCGGTGGGGGCTGGGACAGCTCAGTCTTGTCTCCACTGAGCTTCAGACAAGAGTGTTCTATCCATTTGGCTACTCTCTCCAGGTAGGCTTCCAGGTCAGAGGGGAGGTTCTGGAGGGATGTATGACATTTCAACGCATGCTTTTACAACGCATTCCATTACGACACAGGTTTTACAACGCAAGTCGTTACAACGACTTGCGTTGGGGGGTGCTGGATAGTGAATAGTTTAATTTACTATTCCAACTCCAGTCCCCGTGGATAGTAGGGAAGGTGTTGGATAGTAATTAAACTATTCCCTATCCTAGAGCGCCCCCCAACGCAATGCTTTGTAATAACTTGCGTTGTAAAAGTTGCGTCGTAATGGTAGTGCGTTGTAAAAGTTGTGTTGTAAAGGATGTTCCCCGTTCTGGAGTGATTTAGAGCGACCACCAGTTGTGTATCGTTGGCGTATGTAACTATGTGGATCCCATGTGGCAGGACTAACTTGGCTAGGGGTCTCATATATACATTATACAATGTTGGGCTCAATGAAGAGCCTTGAGGTTCTCTGCAAGTGAGTGACAAGCTCTTGAAGGTGTTACTTCCTCAAAAACCTGGAATGATCTGTTGTCTAAGAAGGACTGAAGCCAGGTGATGACGCCGTCTGAGACTCCAACATTTTTAAGTCTGTTGAGAAGGATGTCATAGTTGACAGTGTCGAAAGTGGAGCTCAGGTCAAGAGGATAATGGCAAAAGCTCCCCCCCGGTCGAGGATTTTCTTGGATTCTTCGACTACTGCGAGAAGGGCGGTTTTCATGCCATGTTGTGGTCAGAATCCGGTTTGGGAGGCATGTTACGGTGTGGGTTTCTAGGAACTCAGATAGAATCTTGTTGACATATTTTTTTCTAAGCTCTTGCTTATCCCAGGGAGAAGCGAGACGGGACAGTAGTTACCTAGAACCTCAGGGTTTAAACTTGTTTTTTTTAACAGGGCTCTCACCATGGGATGTTTCCAGGAAGGAGGGACTTGGCAAGTGGAGATAGACAGGGTTAGCACTTCCAGTAAAACTGGGAGTTTGCCTTCCTCTGTCTTACGAAGAAAATGGAGAGGTGCTGGATCACGAGGAGAGCCAGATTCAACCTGGGAGAAAATTTGAGATAGGGTGTCCAAGTTCATGATTGGGAGTTCCTCCAGTCGGTATTCGATGTCAGATGGGGGGTTATCTCTTGGGAAAAGGTTGCTGGAGTCGAGGGCATGGGGGAAGGTATTATATATGTCTTGAATGTTTTGTTGGAGAAGTTCTGCAGGTTAGTTGCAGTGGGCTGGGGTAGGGTCAAGTGGTGTCTCTGGGGGAGGACACTCCATGAGATTATTTTCCATACGGAAGATATCCCTGGGGTATTAGCTCCGGAGTTAATTTTAGCTTCGAAGTAAAGTGCACTTTCACGGTCTAATGTGCTAGCACGCACAGCCCGTGTGGTACGATATATTCCATTTTAATTAAGGGCATGTTTCATAGGTGATCATTATATAGGTGCCTGCTTGTTTGCATAGAATTCAGTTAATTGTGGGCACAGATTGCTGTATCTTGTGGCCATGTTGCCATGTTGCACCGCTGTGTTTTGCTCGCGTATTTTCTTTTAAGTGACGGTTTGGAGCAGGAAGAGGCAGCCGGCGCTGCCCTGACTCTCACCATGGCTTGGCAGTTCGGGCTGGACTGTTCCCATGAGGCACAGGGTCAGACTGATTTGCATATGGCCATGTCTGAACTGGGGTGGCTGAGTGGGCTAAAGAATGGTGATGGATTAAACCCAGATCAGTTGACTGGGGGTGAGTGTTTGATTTGCTCAATTGCTCCGTCCATCATCCCCTTTTGACTCTCACCAGCAGGACCCGGTGCCACAAGGAGGTGAAGCGAGGGAGCTCCATTGTAGGCGGAAACTCCGGGAACTCGGCATCTGTAAAAGTACCGCCTTTTACAGTAGCTGTCAACTGACATGAACCACACATGTTCACAAAACTGTAGTTATTTCAGGAGGATTAGCTGTGAGTGACTGCTTTTTACTAGGTTAGTGCCCTTTCAATTCTGTTGCTTTATAGCAGGGCTCGAGGCGGGGTACCACGCGGGTGGACCGTGTCCCCCCACTTATTTTACCGGGTGGATGCCGTCCCCCTGCCAAACAGCTGGACTTCACTCTTTGGCCTCTCAGGGGCGAGATCGGAGCTCACAGCGTTCTGCTCACGCGCTGGCTTCTCAGATACAATCGCAACAGACTGTGGAGCCACGGCCATAGAAAGGAGACAACCAAGAACTCGTGGGCTAAACACAGAAGAACGACTGTCACCCATGCTCGAGCCTTAAAGGTAGAGGTGGGACTACCAAAAAGATGGTGCCATGAACAGAGGGAAGAGATGTTTTAAGATATGTGACACTGCCGAACTGAATGCCAGCCGGTTGTAGCACAATGTCGGATATTTGGGAGGTGGGTGGGGGAATTTTATGTGTGATTTAGCTGTTATAATTGTATTGCCCACAATAGCGTTCTTGCTCATCTCATTTTATATATCTTAACGTGACACTTTTGGTAGAATATATATCGTACTGGCCGGCAAAACTTAATACATTTTGTTTAAAAAAAAAATGAAAAGAGGGGTGAGCGAGGGGAGTCAATGAGTCCGATGGTGCAAGCCACCTTTCGTGACATCACTTCCTGTCGTGACGTCACTTCCGGTGACAGCGTCCCCCCACTTATTTTTTTAGGACTTGTGCCCTGCTTTATAGTCCTTTTAAGATCTTAGAGTTTCTAGTTCCTGAAATGGATCTAATTTCTGATATTTAAATGTTTCTCTCATCTTCATTGCTTGGTTTTGTTCGTGAGAAAATGTCACTTATAATTGCACTGAAACTATGAAAATGTCACACTTGGCTATCTGAAACCTTGGCAGCTATGCGATCTGCATCCGGTCACTCTTGTCCACTCCCCTAGTCGGTCTCTGCTGGTAGGCCATTGGACTTGACAGCACTTCGGTCCAGTGCCTGTCAGCCTCGGGAGCACTTCATTGTGCCAATATCTGCACATTCCCCAGCCCTCCCACAGCAATAAATGTAATAAATAGACACAGCACATTTTTGGTGGAGAAAATTGCTGCTGGTTTATTTGCATAACAATATGCCAACATGGTGGGTTAACTTACGGGCGATCCCAGGGCAGGCAGCCCCTTGCCGCCTGCCCACCTGATGAGATATAAAACCCGGTGGCCCTAACCAACCGGTGTTGTCATTTTGGGGGAGGGGATAGACCCTCACTCCGGCGGACCACCATTCCACCCCTTACTCACGCCCCTCCCCGCTATGGGGGGTGGAGCGTTGCAGGGAACCCCTGATTGCTCAGGTACACAACCGCCCGTAGGACTAACGGGCGCCGTTGCTCCTCCAGGATCCCAAGTGAGGACCTCCCTGGGGATAATTGGCTTCAGCACCCTTACTGTGCTCCTGTAGAGTGTACCCTTCTGTACCTTACAGCCTTTGGATCGCCCTGTAACTCCGCCTGCAACACAAAGTAGAAAGGTTTAGTTGAACCACCCCCCCAGCCCATGCGCCGGGTATGTGGTGGGGAGGGAAAACAGCATCAGGGCAGCCAGGCAGGAGGGGCACGATTACCAGAAGCAGGAAAAGAGGGTGCTTAGAGGGCGAGAGAGGTATAAGTACCTCTCCCCCTCACCCCCCTCCTCCCGGAAGTGACGCCACAGGCGGACCCACTCGGGTCCCCCAAACACTAAACTGCTGGCGAATGTTCTATCCTGTGGCACTAAGGGTGGCCACCCTCTTAGGAGGGCCCCCTTTGTGGGCCTGGGGCAGCCTGGCATTCCAGTGTCTGTCAGCCTTGGCACTTCGGTCCAGTGTCCGCCGGCTTCGGCAGCACTTCGGTCCAGTGGATGGTGTCTAGTCGGCCCCTGTGGCGCGTCTGTCCTAAGCAGGTGTCCCACGATGCATAGCGGGTACGAGAGGAGAGCCAGTAATTCTATGGTTTAGGCAAAGGGGCACAACAGGGGAGACTCCATCCCCCAACACTCATCGCCGGTGGAGCTGCAAACTTTGCCACGAGCGCCCGTAGGCGCACTTAAAAACAGCCTGGGGCTCCCACGGTGCGGGAGCCCGTGATTTTGTGGTGAGGTGAAGGGGCACAACAGGGGACTGCATCCCCCAATACTCATCGCAGCCGCTCTTGCCTGAAAGGGGGGTGGGAGGCAAGTTCAACCTCGTGGCTTTATGCAGGAGTGATATCAGCCTGCGTCCAGATCCACATGTGAGTAGTATGTTCGATGTCTGGGTCATTTGCGGGATGTTAGGGTCTGTGGTCCAGGTTATTCTAGTGGTTTCCATCATCCAAGTGTAGTGTAGGTAGTGACCCTGTCCCAGTGTAAAGTTGTCGCAGGCCTGTTTGTATGAGATAAACGTTTTGTTCAGGTGGAGGTCTGCCAAGAAGTTGCAAACTCCCTCCTTCCACGCCTTAAAGGAGATTTGTTGGCCCATTTCTCTTACAGGGGAAAGTATCCATTGAGGGACCTCTCTATGAAACGGAGCGTGTCGCAGTATCTTTTCCATGTATTGTTGCCATACATTTGCGGGGTGGTGTACTATATTGTGCAGATCATACCGCATCAATGCAATCAGGAGCACGTTTGAGTGTATTCATCCAGCAAGGAGTCATTATTCCCAGTTGCCTCTATCCTCTAGCCAACGGGGCGCATGCTGAAGCTGCCCCCCATAGTAAAGAGAAGAGCACAGAGTTCAGCTGCTTGAAGACCCGGAAAGGAACCAGGCAAAGCGAATTTTGTAGCACATAAGGCAGCCAGGCAGCATCACCATTTTGGACACTGCAAGCCTACCCATCAAGGAGAGTGGCATCGTCCACATATAAGGAGATCACGCGAGTTATGTCTGCTACCCGGATACCCCACTGCTCCATCTTCCCTTGCATCCGGAGTTTACGTAATATTTTAGCATCAGTATTGATCATTGTAAGCTGGCATTCAGAGGCAGAATCCACGCTGTCCCCTCCCGTTTCAATGTCATACAGATCTCACCCTGTGTCATGTTGGGGGGGGTAAGATTCCTCGATTAAAGTAATCCATATAAACCTGCAGTAATGTAGGTGTCACAGTGGCAGAGTAGGCACAATAAAATTCAGGTGGAAGCCCATCTCCTCTTCGAGTCTTAGCCCCCGGGAGCATTAGTAGTACTCCCTGTGTTTCCTCCAAGGACAGCTGTACCCCCACCTCTTCAGATGCCAGCCTGGTGAGTCGCGACAAGGTCAATGCCTGCAAGTATGGTACGTATCCGTTCTCCTGTACCATCGGGTCTGCTGTAAAAACAGTCTGTAGGTGCCATTGAAACACCTGCAAAATTGTGGCCGTAGAGTGCACTATCCCGCCCGCCGATGCACGCAGAGCAATAATTGATGCAGGGGTCTGCTCTCCCTGGAGAATCCTAGCCAGAAGCCGTCCCTCCCTGTCCCATATTTCGCTTATATGTGCTTGTTCGTCCCACTCCCGAGCCACAGCAGTCCGGCTTGGTCTGTTGCCTGTGACTCTGCTAATGCCAATACCTCTGTCCCGAGGTCTCGTTGTAGCTGTCTGCGGACACCGCATGTCAGACTCATGCATGCCCCCCCATGCCCCAGCTTTCAGTGCTTCCAATTCCGTGGCTCTGGTCGTGGTTGTCCCCTCCCAGTTGATTGTCATATAGTCATTCAGGACATGGGATATGGACTCCCACCCAATTGGGTCCTTCAGGATGTCTGACAGCATTTGCCACGTTCTAGGGAGGTGGGCAGGGGAGCCCCAGTGGACCACACAGCTAATCGGAGAGTGATCAGAAAGGAAACGAGCCAGGTGGATCACTTCAACATTTAGGGCAGCTTCCAGTTCAGATACCAAGACTCTATCCAGTCTGCTGTGGGTGTTATAAGTAGGAGAATGGCAGGCATACAACCTCTGAGTCCGGTGTCTATCTCTCCATATATCCTTTATTCCTAAGTCCTGCATTCCCTCCCGGATCCTCTTAGTCCTCCGTGGCTTGGTGCCCAGTCTTGGAGGGTGTCTGTCTAAGTCAGGGTCCAGTATGCGATTGAAGTCCTCCACCCAGAGAAGCGGAGCATCCAAGTCAGTACGTCTTGTTTTGACTAGTAATAGCCTGGGCCATCTACATTCGGAACATAAACGTTCAGTAAAACAATATCTCGTCCGTCAAGCGTCGCCCTAAGTAGGATGCATCGACCGTTAACATCAGCTTCCATGTACTGTAAGGCAAACTGTGAGCCCAGGGCCACCCAAATCAGTACACCTCTCGAATAAGTAGAGTAGGACCAGTGGAAGATCTGGCCTCTCTAGAATAAGCCTTTTCTGATGTACCAAACCCTATTTGCAATTCGGTAACCTATTACCAAATCACAAATAGGGTTTCCGAGTTGCTATTAGGAAGGGGCGTGTTAAGGGTGTCTCTTCCTAATAGCGAGTCACACAAGTATGTAGGGATGTTTTTTGACCGGGAATATGGTCGCAAAACATTCGCAGTTACCACCAACTTCTAGTCGGTGGTAACCCATTCACAAATGGAAAGGGACCCTTTCCCCTTTGTGAATGTGTGTGCCAACATTTTTTAAGAGAAGGCAGTGGTCACATGGACCACTGCGTACTCTTAAAAAATGAAAAGGTAGCATTTCATTTTCATTTTTGAAATGCATCCCATTTTCCTTTAAGGAAAAATGGCCTCAGTACAAAAAAATTGCTTTATATAAAAAGAAATCACAGACATGGTGGTCTGCTGACCCCATAAGGCCACCATCCCTGTGAGTGCAGACCATTCTCAATGGGTGCAAAGCGAGACCTACATCATGAATATTAATGAGGTAGGTCTAAATGCAACCCATTGTGATACGCAAAATGTGTCTAAGACACATTTGTACATGGGTATTTGTGATTTCCAAATTGCGAATTGCAAAGATTCGCAATTAGGAAATCGCAAACTGACTTTTATATACATCTGGCCCCTGGTGCTCAGCCCAGGTCAGAGTGCCTAGGGGCAGCCCCACAGCGCATCCATTATTTATTTTATTTTTATTTATAGAGTTTTGTATAGCGCGGACAAGACCCGTGGGTATCAGAACGCTTCACATGTAAGATAAATTACAGACATTATGGAGGCAATTGTAACAACAGATATATATGACGTATAAGACGCTAAAATAAGCTGTAAGGGATAAATTACAGACATTATGGAGGCAATTGTAACAACATATATATTTGACGTATAAGACGATAGGATAAGCTGTAAGGGAGATTATAAGTAAGAGTTCTTCCGCCTATCCAGTTAGTAGTAGGAGGTGAGTGAGGTATGGTTATATAGTGTAACAGTGCAAATAACATGTGTAAATAGCATTAAGGAGTGAAGAGTGTTGCCATGTAACCAGGATCCTAGGCAATAAAACACAATGAGGTAGAGAGTAAATAGTATTGTCTGAGAGATTATCAATATCGGATCACATAGTTTTGAGGTAGTAGTAAAGTGTGTGGCCAAGGTTTAAACATGAAATCAGTCGGTTGACAGATAGTTGATCTTCAGGATGTTCAAGTTGAGGCCGTCTCTCTTTGGCGTAGATGTTCTCATCAATAATCGGTACGCTTCTCTATGAAAGGTATTTGCTCATCATGTGGTTCTTCAGTTCGCGTTTGAATGTTATCGAATTTTGAATCTTCCTGATGTTCGGAGGTATTGAGTTCCAGACTCTGGGGGCGGCTCCTGAGAACGCTCGGTCGTAGGTCTTTTTCTTACGGAAAAAGGCTGGCCTCAGTAGCAGTTCTTTGGCGCTTCTAGTTGGTCTGTTGCCTCCCGATAACTTAATTTTCTTGGCCAGGTATCTCGGCGTGTTGCAGTGAACTGCTCGGTGGGTAATACAAGCCATCTTCATTTGGATTCTGGCCTCATAGGGTAGCCAGTTTAGTGTTTTCAGGTGAGGAGATATGTGATCGAATTTCCTCGATCCCGTGATCAGTCTTGCCGCTGCATTGAGACAGGCTTTTAGTGGTGCTGTGGATGTTTTCGGTAGACCCGCTAACATCCTACCATACCCCATGGCATCATGGGATAGCTGCATGGCTGGGCACCACAACAAGCCAAAGCAACCAAGAAGATGAGCTGAGCCCAAATGGGACACATATAGACTTAATCTGCGTTTTGTCCCAGATTTCGACTGTACAATATACCCACCCAATATGACGTGGCTTTTTTTCTAGGACAGTTTGGGAAGCATGATGACAGGACTCTTGCCACTGGCAGTGAAATTAATTCTTTTGCAGCAGGTACATGTAAGCAAATACTGTTACTTATGTGTTGAGAGATGTTGGACATTATGAGTACAAATAGGAATGCTGTCCATGCTCATCACCCCTTCCTAGACTTCCCACAATTTTAGTTTTTAAACATATGTCTAAAATTGCTTATTTCTATGTACAATATCTTTTAACATGAACTTGACATTGGCCATTTTCAGGTCTGTTACGCTTCAAAATTATTCAAGGGGGGGGTTCTCTTTTTAGATAGAGAATTGTGAAAACACAGGGTGAGACACCGTTTCCTTGTGGTAGCAGTTGCTAGTGTTTTTGAATTACACACATGTGGTGAAATATTGTTTTTAAACATACTTTAATGCTTGCTGTATATTTTGGGTAAAAAACTCTGTGAAGTCAAGTGTGTCTCAAATTTCCACGAATAAACTGAAGTTTGTAGACTTCCATGTGTATTGGACAACCATGGAGTCTGAAATCACAGCTATCCCACATTCCAAACCACTGGGGAAAGAAGCTTTAAGAACACATCATAGGGGTCGAGTCAGGAGGATGAACGCCCTCAGCGACAAAATTCAGTGCCCTCTTATTATTGTTACAATATTTGTTCTTTGCCAGTGTGCTAGTTGACTTAACATATGTGAAGTACAGTTTTCAGGTGACATATTGCTAATAACTACATTACATCACAGCTCTAATGACAGCCTCACTATTGATAGCTAGACATGTTCTGTATTCACTCTGTCGAAACGCTCAACCAACCCATTTGGGTTGGGATGATATAATGAACTCCTGATGAAATTTCTACCCAGGTGGCTTAAATATCTCTCCATTCATCTAAAACCAGAGGTACCAATATTTCAAGGAACCGGGGTAATACAGTCATTTAAGAGCAATGTTCCCTAGGACTCATTTAAATGTGATTAGACATATTAGAATAATACAGTTGGCAACAACAGAAAATGTCACCATGAGTTTGTCTTTGGTTTAAAAAATCCAGGCCTCATTTCCAACATTTTGACGCACGGGGCGCGAAAGTCTTCCGGCTGGTCTGCCAGGCAGCAAAGCCAAGGGCAGAAATGCACTGTATCAACAAGATACCGCACATTCCTGTCCCTCTCCCCTGCTCCAGTGCACAAACAGCAGCCGTGCACCAACGCAGACACCCTTGTGTCATGTTGCAAGGGTGCCTGCGCTGAGGGGATAATTGTTGTTGCGCAGGAAGGGACACCTTCCTGCACAAAAACAATCATTAAAGGCATTTTCCTCTTTCTATGCATGCTGCAGAATACAGCACGCATAGAAAGAGGTAAACAAAAGGAGAAATAAAAGTATTTCTCCTCGTTGTGCCTCCTCATGCCTCCCTTGAAGAGGCATAGGATTCTAATGCATTTCCAGGTTTACAAAATGTAGTAAATCTGGGAATGCGTTAAGTTTCGTGGATGTTGCGTGGGAACGCACCTATCACGCAGAGTTATGCGTGAAAGGGAAACATATTCACAAGGCCATGAAAAGTCACGCCGGGTGACTTTACATAGCCTTGTAAATATGGGGAAGTCCATTGCGCCACTGGTGTGACAATAAAAATTATGCACCGGTGGCACAATGGACTTGTAAATAAGCCCCTTAATGTGTGTTTGGCATAACCAAGATTGCACAGTATAGTTTAAAAAAAGTAGGTGCTCCAAGTCACAGCACAGTGGAGGTGCAAAAAAGTGAACCAAAAGCATACAACACATTAAAGTGTAGATGATATTTACAATATAGATGATTGTTGATCTTGGGTTTGACCCTCTTTGTATATATTGTAAATATCGTCTACACTTTAATGGGCTACTTTATTCCATGGATACTCCCACACCCCAGTCGTTTTCACTGGGACATACACACTTACCATGGCTTTATTTGTAAAAAAAAACGTGTCTGTGCATAAGACATTCCTCAAAAGGTCACTACATCCTGCAGCATCCAGTGCCCCTGAAACCACTTCAAAAAGCGAGCCCTGATGCTACATGCAAACCATCACACCAGTGGCGGCTCCTAAATAAAACGAATTTCATTGCATTTGGCGATGCAGCATGCACAACGAAATTAGTTTTATTTATTGGTATACTTACCTCCGGTCGGCCATAATCTGGAGTTTACTACCCCCCACCCTGCCCCTCCCCCGCCCTACGTCACCACCCGGCAGCACTCCCTCCAGGAGCCGCTACTGCATCACACTTTTGGTCTCTTCGTAAGCTTCAGGTGGTTCACAATGCGTCTCCCCAGTGGTGCTTCGATCTCCCCGTACTTGCATCTTTACACTGGTTGCCATTCAGGAAGCGGATATTATCTAAAGCCTGTGTTCTGGTCCACAGGGGAGTGCTCCAAGCAAGTCCAGGTTACCTTGCGAGGATATTTGTGCCTTACCACCCTTCCACAACATGACACTCTCTGCATCAGCCCTGCTGCTGCTTGTCCCATGCATCAATCATCTGAGGCAAAGGTTTCTCGCTGCTAAAGCAAGGAACAGCTTTCATGTGATTTGCAGAAGATTCTTCTTGAGACCACCCTTTTAAGGCAACTGGAAACCTGACTCTTTTCCTCTATGGATTAGAGCACTTGTGCCTGGGTGCCCTATCTTTCTTCTAGCGCCTGGACACTCTGGGGCATATTTACAATAACTGGTGCATCCCTGCAAATCACCAGGGATGCGGCAGTTATTGTGCACCACAGCTCCGCCATCATGGATGCGCCGCAATGCGGCGCACCATGGGGCAAAAATGGCACAGATGCGTAAAGTGACGCATTGCTGGAGTTACGTCACAAGCGCGACGCAGCTCCAGCAATGCTCTAGGGGACCTATCTAGTTAATGCTGCGTCAATCCTTACGCCCGCTTCAGGCAGGCGCAGGGTTTTGACGCAGCATGGGCCTAAAAGTGACTGAGTGAAATCTTGTAGATTTCACTCAGCCACTTTTAGGAGGTGGTCCTGTGCCGGAACGCACCCGCACCCCCCCCTTCACAGGAACGCCTACATGTGGCGCAGGGCATTATAACGTGATGCATCTCCCAGATGCGTTACGTTGTAAGTACCCCCGCACCATGGAGCAGGAGTGACGCAACCGCGGCGTAAATGAGGCTCAAGGGGCTTGTAAATCTGCCCCTCTGAGTAGCTGTGCGCTTTACAAATGTCCTCATCCATTCATTCACACTCCTACATATGTGACACCCAACTGTGTAGGAATAACCTGGCTGTGCTGGTATTATTCTTTTTTTAACTGTACATTGAATTGTTAAAGGCGCTGCCTATGTGCTCTGTTGAAAATTAGCCAGACAGTGCCACCAAGTGGTGGAATCTCATAATTTGCGCCGGTGTTTGCCGGGGCTTGGCATCAGATTTTTTTCGCTCACCACATTCTACACAACCTCCCACATGAAGTGCCACAATTCTGTCCAGTTATGTCCATGAAAAATCTTTGACAATTGTTCTTTTCATGGTCCCAATGCCCCTAGGGCCCTCATGAGCCTCTTTTAACACTTTCTTCCTCGAGATTTTGGGCACAGCCAGTAAACCCAGCCTCTTGCAATACCATTCATCAGCTATATGCCAAAATGCACCCTCTTCCACAGCAAGTTTATCCTTGGTGGGCCACCCTTCCGCAATGTATATTTTACACATTTTATTTGGTAAACTTTATTTCTTACTAGCAGCACGTCCCGATGTTGTCCGGGAGCAATTAGGCTTCAGGGCCCCCGCCCGCCCCGACGTTGTCCGTGGGTCCCCCGGAGCCTTCCTCCATATATTGCAGTATTATACCTCTATGTTTACTTTGTACGCTTTTGTAGCAGCTCGTCCCGACGTTGTCCGGGAGCAATTAGGTTTCAGGGCCCCCGCCCGCCCCGACGCTGTCTGTGGGTCCCCCGGAGCCTTTCTCCATATATTGCAGTATTATACCTCTATATTTACTTTGTACGCTTTTGTAACCTGCACACGTAACTTTTTCCTCCTGTAATGCACCGTTTGGCTCACTTTTTAATGCTCCGTTTGCTTCCTTTTGCTACCTGCACACATCACTTTTTCCTCCTATACCTCTATGTTTACTTTCTACGCTTTTGTAACCTGCACACGTAACTTTTTCCTCCTGTAAAGCACCATTTGGCTCACTTTTGTAATGCTCCGTTTGCTTCCTCTTGCTCACGATTTTCATTTTTGCTTCATTTTTCCGCCACTCACCGCTCCTAAATAAATAAATAAATAACCTACCTCATCCGCCGCTCACTGCTCCTCACCACCTGTCCGCCGCTCCTCACCGCTTGTCCGCCGCTCCTCACCGCTCCTCACCGCTCCTCCCCACGCCATGTCCGCCGGTCCTCCTCGCGCTCCTGGACGCCGCTCCTCCCCGCGCTCCTCACGTGGGGCACGCACGTCGCGGCCGGCTCTTTTTCCAAGGGACTACTTTTTTTTTCTGTCAATTTTTTAAATAACGTATATTTATTAAGTTTATATTGCCTATGTCCATCTGCACACCCTGACGATTACAACGATGTATCGGGTGTGTGGATTGGCGCTGTGGTTCCCGAGTTTACCCGCCTCAAAGGTTCGAAGTTCTTCCTTTATAATGGTAGTATAGATTTTGCACAGTATTTGACACATAATTCAGAACAACAACCTACCTCATCCAGACACTGTTCTTTTGTCAAGAGCTCTTGTGATAAACTACATTGCTGACCACACTTTCCTTTTCATCTTCTGCATCTTCACCATCTTCCACCACCGGTAACAGTAACTGGGACAAAAAAACGTCTGCTGTGACTTCCATAAGCCCAGGAACACAGTCTACATGAGACAAGTGGAGTGGTGTGGCTCACTGGTTAGAGGTGGCAGACCCATAAGCAGAGAACGGCCCGGGACCAGGGTTCAAATCCCGACGCGGCAGGGTCGTGGACCAGGGTCAAAAACGGACTCGATAATTCTCGCCTCGGTGCCAACTCTAACCAGGGAACACACTCGGCAACTCTGGGCATTAAGCTTGCCTCATCTCTACAACGGCCCCCCACAGACACCGGGGATGCCTGGTTTCACCTTGGAGATACCCAGAAAGGGACCATCTCACAGGGAAAACCAGGACGGGTTCCCCAGCGGTCTTCAGCGCCAGGATACTCCATGGAGTCGCAGTGCGCTTTACAAGTACACCCACATTTACAAGTATTCTTGTAAACAGGACCTCCATTTGGCTATGTGACGAGTAGGCTAAACAACTCATGTTGCACTGAGCAAAACCACCATCTGTTTGTGATCCATTCAAGGAACAGACTCTGATCCCCCACAAATACATCTTAAAATGATGCAGCACCCGCTTACATACCAATGCCTCCTTTTAAATGATGGAATAGGCACTCTCGGCTCCTCTCAAAGCTCCAGAGGCAAAGGTGACCTCTATTTCACATCCTTTTTTCTCTTGAAGCAATGCAGCACCCAAACCACATCCATAGCACACATCTTAATGCTCTTGCAAACAGTGTCAACTGGCTCTAATAATTTGCGACACACATCATGTTTTTATCACCTTATGGAAGGCATCTTCACACTATTTTTCCCCACACAAATCTTTATTTTTGTCAATTTAAAACACATAGATACAGTTATCTCTACAACATTAGGTAAGAAACAAGCCTAGAATACAGCCACGCCAATGATGGCGGTTAGACCTGGCAGCCTTAGGGTGGTCTTCCCTCAAACGTATTGCTGCTTACCTCCTTTTTTGTTCTGAAATTAGTTTTAGTTGGCCCTAGGACTCTGCACTTTACCACTGCTGACCACTGCTAAAGTGCTTATGCTCTCTCCCCTAAACATGGTTTGATTGGCTTACAACTGATCGTCATATTTGATTTACTTGTAAGTACCTCATGGAGTGGTATACTATATACCCAGGTCCTCAAATTAAATGCTATCAGTTGGCCTGCAGCACTTATTTTGCCAACACTAAAGTAGCACTTCAAAACCCAGGCCTGCTACTGCAGCTTGAATCACGTTTCAAACTGCCAAGATGAATTGGCATTAAAATCCCCTTGCCAAGCCTTAAACCCCCTTTTTATTACATATAAGCCACTCCTAAGGTAGGCTCTAGTTAGCCCATAGGGCAGGGTGCTGTGAAATTAAAAGGATGAACATATACTTTTAAGTTTTGCATGTACTAGTAGTGAAAAACTCCTAAATCCATTTTCACTATTGTGAAGCCTACCCCTCCCATAGGATAACAATGGGGATTGTGTATTACATTTAATAAGTTCTAATTTGCAATTGGTAGCAAGAGGTATGTCATATTTGGCATATATTAAATTGCACAGATAAAACCTCTTTAAAAGCAAAGTTAGATATTTCATTGCAATTTTGAAAATGCCACTTTTTGAAAGCTATTATTTACCTGCCCATAACCCTTTCTGTACCTGCAGCCTGTCGCTGGTCACATGACTGGATGTAGATTACATTTCGACCTTGTGAATTCTTCCCAGTCACACAATAGAGGGATTCGGTGTGTCCCAATGGGCAATCATCTGGCAGGATGGGAGAGGGGAGTGGAGCCGAGCACAGACCCATTTGCAACTGAAAAGAGTGTGCTCTGCCTTCACACATAGGACCTAACACCTCCACAGTGTTACTTCGGCCAGCTTGAAGCCAGGGCAGGGGAGGCACAAAATTCCATGCACTTCATAGAACCTTTCTGGAAGGTTCTCCCACCTTCCAGAAGAAGGGCACCAGGGTATAACAATAGGACCTTCAAATCCCACTCTTCAGTTTACTCCTGGACCTCTGGAAGGACTCTCAGAGAACTGCCTGCTGCTGCTGCCTGCTGCTGCTACCTGCTGTGCACTCTGCAAGACTTTAATCTTTTAGGCAGAAGTTTTCAAAATAATTCATAACTCTGGTTCTGCTGAATGGATTTTTGTCATTTGTGTGTCATATCATTTAATAACATGTACTCTATGTTTATGAATTTGTTTTGGACTTTTCTTAAGTTATTCTTTTCACTTTATTAATGTTTGTGTGCTATATAAAAACTTTACACATTTCCTCAAAGTTAAACCTTACTGCCTTTTGTGCCAACCTGACTGGTGTTAATTTAATTACTTTTTGTGTTTCACCCTGCAAGGAAGCATGGCTGTTGATGGACCAGGGCACCAGGGCACACATCCCAGTCAACTAACCAACAAATTTCGTACAACAACCATATCTGGCCCTTGCTAGTGGGACTTAGTGCATCACTTATAGCTTTAATAAAACATTATTTTGTCTTAGTCCCAGCTCCAGGCACCCATTAACCCAAATAGTCTGCACTCTACTCTCTAATTTTCCCCTTATCCCCATTAATATTACTTTCCTCTCTTCTTGAGTCACCTTTACCTCATGTTAGAGGTTGTAAAGGAGTTTTCACTGATTCCCAAAGGGAACTTTACATGCATCCACTTCATCCCTGGCTTCTGGAGATGTCTCTCTTCCAGATCTGGTGGATAAGATGATCGAGGGGTCCCCATGTTGTAATTTGGCAGCGGTCGCTGTTAGTATTTAGCTGAAGCCATCTTGTTTTCGGGAGCCATCTTGTCTCCCATGTGCTCCCCATGTGCTCTGTCCTTCCTTGCTGTTATTTACTCTTGTACTCTGCTTATATTTAGGTTCTGCTACTCTGCACTTGCGCAGAAGACGCTGTAACTGTTCACATATGTCTTAGTCTGTAACTTTCAGGGTATTTTTACCGTAATTAGCAAAATGTTAAACTCCACCCTTCTGTTGACTGTGCATTTCTGTATGACCTTTTATGTATGTAACCCTTCTCTTCTGTACTTGTACCACCTTCTTCTGAGCCCCTGTGTGGGTATAAAAGGACCATGTTCCTTCTGTTCAGTGTGCTACTTCATTCACTACTGAAGGGTGTTGTTTGAATGTAGTTTCACCTCTTGAGGTTAATAAAGTAAGTTGTTTTATATTTCAGTTTCCGTGCCAACTTCTATTTTATTGGTCTGAGGACTTTGTGCAGAGAAGGGCGAACCCCTAGCACTGGTAGGCCTAGCTGAGGCTCACCATGACACCTGTAACTTACCTATGCAGTTTCTAACGCTGCTCGTATAGCTGACATTTATCCATCGCGTGCTCTCAAACTAGAAGACTTCCAGTCTCTGTTCAATTGTCTCCAGAATTGTGTGTTACCCTACTTCTTAACTATGGAATATGGAAACACTGGCTCACTTTTTGTGAGGCACCACCTGTGACTCGATTTGGTTCCCTGCTGTGGTTCCAGGGACATGTCCAACTCGATGTAGCCATCTTTGCATTAAACTGTGCATGCTGGTTGATGCTCCTGATTTCCTTCCACGTCACACTCCCAGGAGGTTCCTGAAGTTTGTTGTCCCTTTTGTTTTTATAGACCAATGCTGGATGGCTGTGCTTTCTGACTAATCCCAGTTACAGCCACACTAAGAACAAGAACATCTCCCTAAGGTGTGAATATATTGGTCCAATAAAGAGAGGGTCAAGGTGCTTGCAATGATCTTTCCCCATTTGGGAATCTCTGGTTTCAAAGTGTGAGTCTTGGATCAACTTCCATACACTTTTCCCCAATACCCACTTCCGGAGCAGTCTGCGGCCTAGGGTGGAGGTGTGCTGCTTGGCTCTTCTTCATCAAATTCAGTACCTGCTGTCCAGAGGGGCTTTGGTCTGGTACCTTGTCTACAGCAGGGAACTATTCTCTTCCTGGTGTTTAAGCATGACAGGGTTTTTTGTTGCATCTCAGGCTTGAAACAAGTAAATCATTTTGAATTCTGCACCTGAAAGACTTATATTAATATGTTCCACTGTTCCCAGACTGCCTTCATTTGATGCGGTTCACAGTGGGACTGTCTCTATGAGTTTCATGTACTTCCATTTAGACTCTCTTCAGTTCTTTGCTAGCCAGGGTAGTGGCACTGTTGTTGCTCTATAGTTAAAAGGGGTGCAGGTGTTTCCTCAACTTGACGTCTGACTAAATTCTGCTCTTTCCTTCTCTAAGTATAGTCTGAAACTAAGAAGGTCTGCTGTTGCCTCGGGGAGCTGGGGTTCATGTTGAAGGTCACCAAGTCCATATTTACCCTTGCTCTGGACAGACTCATCACTGTGGCATTGCTTCAAACAACCCAGGATTCTGCATTTCTGCATTTTGGAGGCACAGAGATTGAATCTGTATTCCCATCTGTAATTCCTCTTGTGCAAGACAGCATCCTCAGCTTAAACCTAGCTGAAGGGTCAGAAAACAGGGCTGCAAACACGGCAGTCCTCTCTTGAACATGTTATTACCTCAAGCCTCTGATGCTTCATCCCCGTTCATCTTATTTCATACTGGTCACCCAGTAGCAAAAATTATGAGGGCACAGCCATATTTAGATACCGAAGGTCAATTACAACTAACACAGTATCGATAAAAACTTTTTAATATTGTCCAGTTGCTTCAGAATAAATAGTTTTCATTAAGGAGTTAAATCTGGCCAATTTTTAATTTACTCACCTTTTTTTCACTCACTCAAAAAATACCCGCTCCACTGTAATCAGGTGTCGCAGCACACCCGAACGGCACTCTGCTGTTTGGATGGGCACCCCAAGATAAAGCATGTCACCAACTAGATTGGTGAGTGAGGGGTCTTCTTAAAAAAGGAGAATTCTGCCTTTTTTGTGTGCACCTCTTTTTTTTACTTCAGAGACATTGCAATGTCTCTAGGGTGTACCCCTCCTAGTGTTTTGATGGCACAGCCACATTACCATTACTCAAGACCTACATTGGTGGTTGGTTACTTTTCATCTTCAACGGGGGTCCTCTCACTCCTGCGATACTAGTGGTGCTAATAGCAGATGGAAACCTGTGGGGGTGGAGGATGGCCTTAAAGAGGAGGGAGCTATAGAGCCTTCGGTCTCCTTCAGGAGCTTTCCACTTGTCCAGTATGAGAAAGTGGTTGACTATAGTTTATGCTCTTCTGGGTTTTGCTTCTCATCTTCTGTGTGAAAGGGGTCGGGTCTCAGCTTACAATCAGATGGCAAATGGCTTATGCCAGTCACCAAAGGGTTGCTAGCTAGTGACTCAGGACATTTTCACTTGTGCGGAGAGACCTCTTCTTGGAATAGATAAATATGATGTTATTGAATACCATGATATCTGCAGGCCAGACAGCAGAAATACCAATTTATGCAATGTCAATGAATACCATTATATATGCCTGTACAACAGCAACCCTACCGGCAGTAGCTATGCCAATGTATGCCACAATCTATGTACAAATGACAATGTTATTACCAGGAAAATGTATCTCAATGTATGCCACGATTTAGGAATGCATAATGATGTCAATATCAGTAAAGACAATATCGATGTAAGCTATGACAACTGTACCCACAATGTTGAGAATGTCAATAGAAATTATCCCAGTGACAGCCATGTAATTGTTAGGAGTTCCAGTGAACTCACCTCATTGCTACCAGATTTACCCAAAGTGACCTCCCCATCAACCCTGAGTCAGAGATACGTGGTCAGCAGGTCCTACGACCCACACCCATAGCTATTGAATACCAGGTCACAAGTGGGGTCTCTCTTAACCCAAAGGCAAACGCGCCTCCAGGGAAAACCCTGATTTATCTCATGGATAGATAGTTGCACCACAAACAGGTCCAAGGCAAATTGCCTCAATAAAACATGTTTGGCCAAAGGCTTGCGTTCTCTTAAAATACCACAAAGTTAGATACCACATGTAGATAGAAACAGTCAGCCAATCAGAAGACGACATCCACACCTTACATAGTGATCACGCGCTCCTCTTGCCGGACATCTGGACAAATACATACTGGCCCACACTATCTCCCCAAGGTCGAGAGACATCTGTGTCCTTATCTGATGCCCAGCTTGTTAATTTATAACTGGGATGCTTTCCAGGAACGCAGAAATGTTTTTTCTACCTCACAAAATGTATTTAACACCATCCAAAACTTGTACACCAAGACACTTTCCTCAGACGCAATCTGTTGGGACTCCTCCGGCCACTCTGTTTAATTAAACCAGCTTGTTCCTGTTTTACCAAATGCCACTGTTTTGCCAAATGCTTTTCATTTCTTTAAAGTAAATTCATAGCCAAGCAACACTCTGCTGTCTCTGAAGACATCCTACTACCCAGGGCACAACAATTCCTTCCCAAAAGAGCCTGCCACCTGACACATGGGCAAGCCCTAGTTGGCTATCTTTCCACTTCGAGTGCTGCTTTTCTTCCTCTCTTTTGCAAGGAGACTTTGGGCCTCATTTATGAAGACAGTCTCATTGCTGCGACAAAACAGTGATGCAACTGTTTTCACCTCGCCCTCCTTGTGACACGATGGATGCGCCGTATTCAATGTACAGTGCCCCATGTTGCAAGGAAAGACAGATACGTCAGGAAACCTGCAGTTTCTGTCGGCGCATAAGTCACGCATTGCTTGAGTTGTGTTGCAAGCATGACGCAACTCCAGCAATGCATGCGGTAGGCCTGTGGTTATGGCACTGCACCACCCTTATGCCTGCCATGAGGCAGGCGTAAGGTTTTGACACATTAGCATCCTAGAAGTGTTGCAGTGAAATCTAATAGATTTCACTGCAACACTTCTATACAGCTTTCTTGTGGGGGAACGCTCACCCTGCATACATTGTACCTGAGGCAGGTATAATGTGGTGCAGGGCCTAACAAGGTGACACATCTGCCTAGATGTGTCACTTTGTAAATATAGAGCAACGCGGCGCATTATTTATGCCGCCGCTGTGTCAAGAAAAGTGATGCAATGGCGGCGCAAAAGTGCCCCAAAGCCTTTCTAAATAAGGCCCTTTGTGTCCAGAAGCTTCTGGGTTGGATGCACATTCCACCAGGATCGTCTTTATGCATTCTCCCAGTAGTCCTCTTCCCAAGAAAATCAACAATGTTTTTGGGGGAGACAGTGGCAGTGATATTGGTAGAACCCTTTTGTCCTTGCCATCCTTGGATCCTAGTTTTCCTGCAAATGGCAGTGGATCCTCCTTACTTCTACTCTAATTCCTTTCCCTCTCTTGTCTCTTCAGCGTCTCATTTGTCTTTACCTCTTGGCCTGGAGGTTGCACAGGTGGGGATACAGCAGAAGGGTTGCTCCCAGGAAGAGAGTTTTCCTATTCAGACTTCTTGTATAGAGCTGGAGTTTCAATTAAATGTTTTTCCCCAAAAACATGCAATGTGTTTCCCAATTCTTCATTTCTTTGAAATGCATTATTGAAGGTTTTGGCATCTGTCACCTTAGGTACAGAGGGGGCTGGGGTTTGTAATTTTTTGGACTCCTAAGTCTTGGTAGTTTTTGATAGTTTCTATGGTTCCAAGTTTACTCAAGAATTTATGGCTTCAAAAACTATGGTTCCGATTCCTTTACCTTCTTGGAATCTTCATCCAGTGCTATCCTTTGACCCTGTCACCAGGCAGGTCGCTCCCCTCACCGCCACGCAGCCCCCTGTGTGACCTGTGACCCGCTGCCACCTGTGCTGGCCCGCCTGCATTGCCTCTGAGTACTGTTCTGCCTAGTTTTTGGTGTCCATCCTTTGTTTTCAATTTTGTGTCCATCCTTCGTTTTTTGCACCCCTATTTTTAATTTTGTGTCCATCCATCGTTTTTTGTACCCCTGTGCCCGTTTTGGTGTCCACCCTTGAACTCTGTACCCCTGTGCCAGTTTTTTGCCCCTCTGCCCCTTCTTTTTCCCCCGCCTTCCCTGTCCACCGCCGTTTTCCCGCCGCTGCGTCCCTGTGGCCCCGCCCCCCTGTCTCCCCGTGGCCGCCCCGCTCCCACCTCCCAGCTGCTCCTCCTTCCCTCTGCCCCTCATATGGAGGCCGCGCAGCGGACGTGCAGCGGCCGCACGCAGTGGGCGTGCAGATGGCGTGCCGAAAGCGTGCCAAAGGCAAGCCCGTCTGCACCCGTCCGCGCCTGGACCGCGCCCAGCGCCAGAACCCCTGGACCCCGCAACGCCAGACTGCACTACGACTCCAAAGCCCTCCACGCACTCAACACCGAACGAGAACACCCCTGCTACCGGGCCACCCCGAAGCGCACCCAAGGGCCCTTCACCTGCCGGAACTGCAGATTCACCAACATCCAGCCCACCAGACCACCAACCAGAGAACCCAACCACCTCCACTGCATCTGATCCAGCGGCCTATAGAAAATGTGTCATAAGCTACACTACCCAATTTCACAATATACACTATTAATCATAAATCATTCACAAGGCCCATAACAAACATGACATATTCTGACCAACTGAATCATGTGGCCTAATTAACCTATTCACAAATTATATACATTTATATACAACCGCGGTAAATTAATTCATCATATTTCTACTAACTTCACAAATAATTAAACCACTAATGGCGATAAGCTCTTGCTAATGGTAACCTAAATTCATGAAATAACAAGGCCAGCTTGTTTTTCAAAGTAAATTTTATTAACTATTTATTTAGATTTTGCATTAGAAATCTTTATTTAAGCATTTTTATTGAAGACTTTTCAAAAGATAATGACAGTTTCAAGTAAATTCAAAAACATAATTCAAATTGGTAATAACAGTTTAAGTATCAACAAATCCTAAGTCCCTAACTACACTTGCTGTATTAAAGAATAAATTGTAAAAGTCTTTGGGGTCTCTTACGTGCTCCAAGAGAAGTCCGTCAGTATGTCACACCCATCTAAAGGTCAGCAAAAAGCAGCACTCTCTTCCCCGGGGGAAGAGTTTTTATACCCTTTCTACGCTAAACTAATCTAAGTAAAAGTATATTTTTCTGCTCAAAACGGGTCCTCATTGGCTGTCAAGTGACAGGCCACCGTGTCATTCCATAATTTTGAACATCAGTTTCCGTCACTTTCTTAGAGTCCATTGTTTTTAGCTTTCGAATTGCGAGGCTTCCTCCAGTTTGCAACATTCACTGAAAGAAAATCATAACTTCCTCGGTTTGTCAAACTCCTCTGCCGGTTCCTGGCCATGGCCTTGCTTGACTAAAGAACAGTCAGCTCAACACGTTTCAATTTACATCACGTCAAAATGTTTTAGCAGAGGGAATTTTTCCATGAGGGACTCTTGCCTTCTCCGAGCAGAATTTTGCCAGACACGAATGCACTAGGCCCAAAACCACTTTTACGATAACTATTATATAAACAAACACAAAAGAATAATTAATGGAAGAAATGCAGTTTGTTCTGTTACCCACCCACCATTGCTAATGATTAACCCATTAGTCTAAATTACCTAGCAGAAGCACACAAACAAAGCAGCATTTATATCTACCATTCTTCATTTAGTCCAGCAGGATTCTTCACATACCTGTAAAAGAATAAAATGACACCACGTAGACAAAAGCATACATAAAATAGCCACATGCCATTAATTAAACAGCCGCAATTAAGACATGACAATAGACAAAATTAATTTATTATTTCCACAGACATGAAGATGCAACATTTTGCACGTTTATAAGCACACATGTTAGTTTCCCACGTGTTCTGTGTAAATGCAACTTTTAAACTAGGTTGAATTAATACACACACAGCACAGATCATTAATATTACTAATTCAGTTATGAAAGTGTGACTTCACGAGTTGAAATGAAAAACTTTTCTGAATCTCGCTCCATCAACTCCCTCATCTGGTGATTTAAAAATCACCACACCACACTTAAAATTTAACAACATTTTTTATCTAGAACGAGTATGTTGTGATTTCACTGTGTTAGTATTTCTAGAGACTTGTTTCAGCGGTTTCTTTGCAACTATCATATTGAGCTCTACGTAACTCCTCCAGCTCTATCTCCCTTTCGTAATCCTTTCTTATTTTGTAAATTCTTCTCTTTTCCTTCATGTACTTCTTTCTCTTGTGTAACATGCAACTGATCTTTATCAAAACTATCACAAAAATTATTACAAACAAAGGTGTTAAAATCTTGCCAAGAACTGAACCACCAATTTCTTGAAACCAGGTTTTGATAGCCTGAAATCTTTTTGAAAGTCGTTCTGAAAATTTTTCCTCTTCTAAGGGAACTATTTCTGAATGCATCTCTGTCATGTTTCTAATGTACATTTCAATATTATTGCTCTCGTCTGGGATATAAGTACAACAATGCTGGATATGAAGAACGCCATTGACGTTGTGGCTCCAGCAAAAATGGGTGGAAAAAGGAAGGGGGGCTCCCTGGTTTGATGAAACCTTAAGATCCAAGAAACAGGCGCTTCGAAAGGTGGAGAGAGCCTGGAGGAGGAATTATAACAATAACACCCGGAACCTATATGTGCAGGAACTTGCACAATACAAAAGGGCTATATTAGCTCGTAAAGCAGAGTTTTTTTGAGAACAGAATAGCGTCAGCCCGGGTTCCGCAAAAAGAAATCTTTAAAGTACTCAAGGAATTGAGAAACATTAAAGAGCAGAAACCAGAGTTCTCACAGGTAGACTGTCAGACTGTCAGAATTTCCAGGATTTCTTCATAAGAAAAATTGAAGACATCCAGAGTGAAATATCTCGGACACCAATTTTGGATTGTCCATTACTTATCACGCCAGATCCCCCTGAGGTACATCAGTTTATAAATACATTTCCCTTGATCACTAAGGAGATGTTGGCCAGTCTAGCAGAGAGAGTAAATTCTGGCTCGCAGGCAGACCCTTGCCCACCTAATGTTTTCAAACTAGCGATGTCAGGTTTGGAAGAGGATGTACCTCATCCTTAGAGATGGGTCAGGTCCCCACTTTGTTCAAAGAAGCTAGATTGATACCGCTGCTAAAGAAACCGGGGGCCGACGTTAAAAATCAAAAAAACTATAGGCCCATCTCTTAACTACCTTTCTTGGCCAAAATGATGGAGCAGCATGTTTTGACACACCTTTCCAAACATCTGGAGACCAACGCTCTGTTAGAGCGAAATCAGGCAGGCTTTCGAAAACACCACAGTACGGAGCTGGTGATGATATCCATTTTGGATGAATTAAGATGTAGAGCTGACAAAAAGATCCCTGGGGCCCTGGTGCTCTTAGATCTCTCAGCTGCGTTTGACACGGTGAATCACAACCTACTGCTGAAACGCCTGAGAGATCTGGGCATCGGGGGGACCGCACTGGGCTGGTTAACTTCATTCCTGCAGGGAAGATCGCAGAGGGTCCAGTTGTCAGATTTGATCTCTACATCAGCGGCAATAACCTGTGGGGTACCGCAGGGATCCGCCCTCTCACCGCTCCTTTTTAATATATACTTACAGCCTCTGATTGCCACTCTAAACCAGATGGAGTGTCAGATTTACAACTATGCCGACGACACACAGATTATCATACAAATTGAGGATTCACCTGGAGCCCAAGCTAGGTTGCACAACATCCTAAAATTCACGAGTAACTGGATGTCCTCCAACTCCTTAAAGATCAATCCAGAGAAGACCGAACTGTTGCCCATCACCATCTCACGCAACCCTTGGAACGACCTTCTCTGGCCTCAGGAGTTGGGCAGGGCCCCGATACCAGCGAGGGTGGTGAAAAGCTTGGGTATCCACATTGATGGTAATCTATCTATGAAAGATCAAGTGTCGTCGGTGGTAGGCACATGCGTTGGCCTCCTCAGGCAACTCTGGAAAATCTCTCCAATGCTGTCTTTTTCCACCCTAAGGACGGTGGTGTCTGCAATGATTTTAGGGCGTTTGGATTATGGTAATGCCTTTTATGTTGGGCTTACCCAGCAATTACTCTCGAGACTGCAAATAGTGATGAATGATGCAGCTAGACTGATCTTTGGAAAAGCTAGAGGCACGCATGCCTCTCCTCTTCTATACCAATTACATTGGCTTCCCATCAGGCAGAGGATCCTATTCAAAGGTCTATGCATCGCACACAAGGCGGTCTTTGGTAATGCCCCCAGCTACATTAAAGCCAGACTGGTGCAGTACATCCCCAGAAGAACTTTGCGCTCGTCTGAGGACACTCTTTTGGTAAGCCCGCGTTATCGTCTGACCACTCTTGGTGGACGTGCCTTTTCAACTACCCTGCCGGCAGCTTGGAATAAGCTACCACCAGGTCTACGGAAGGAACCAAATCTATTGCCTTTTAGGCGAATGTTAAAAACGGTGCTTTTCCGAGAAGCCTGTGGTTCAATATAATTTGGTTTGCCTGTTTTCTTGAGATGATTCGTTTCCCAAGTACAAGCGCTTAGAGACCAATCGGTGATAATGCGCGATATAAATGTAATAAATAAATAAATAAATAAATAAATAAATATGTAAAATGCCACAGACTCCTCCCTCTTTTGCTAGAAGTATATCTAAGGCAAGGCGATTCTGCATCACCATCGATCTAATTGCAATGACCTCGGTATCCACTAATTGGAAACCACCAGCTGTGTCAGTTGACAATCTGTCAACAATCGTGGACAATTTTCTGATTCTACCTGCATTTAAAGTTATACCCACTAAAGGTATCACAGCTTCAAAAATGTCTCCCAATATTTCTGTGAAACTTTCACTTTTATACCTGTTTTCATGATTACTGATTTCAAATGAGCCCTCTGCATTTCTGTCAATATGAAATATTTTTGGAAAAACAATACCAACAAAACATGTTCCGTACCAATGGTCCGGAAGATTATAATAAGCTTTGTCTCCACAGATAAAATAAATTCCAGGAAAAATTGGATCTTTTTCACCTTAAAATCCCCAACCCCCCATGATTTGATAAGTGTCCTCACAATTGCTAGCACCTACAAAGTAATTATCAAAAAGTGTATTATCTCTTCTAATGCAAAGCTTGCCACTAATTGGTTTGTCTGTGTGAATTGCAACATTGTCAAAAGATTTGCCATTAAGCTTTTCATCCTCTTTCTGCCAAAACTTGGATTTGGTCTGTTTGACCATCTCATTTCTTTTATAGATTGCTCTCCTCTCTTCAACAAGATTCAGGAAAGTCTTTTCCTCAGCCCTCAATTTGCAGGTTAGATTATTTCTGTAAGCATACTCATAAGTGAGCTCATTAGTAACTAAAAAGAATTCCCTCATCTGTTTAGCTTGCTTGTGTTTATTTAAAGCCTTCTCAATTTTCAGGTTAGCAAAAATCTCATCGTAGTTAGAATAATAATACTCCAAGCGACCAGTCTTATAAAATAAGCTAGCTATCACACTGCAGGTCATGCCATAAGTTAGAGGAAGCATATTGTATGTCACTCCCTCAGAAACAGAAAAAGGTAACTTTACACAAATGTAGCAATCTTTGACACCCATAACCTTAACATATTCTCCCAATAACCTAGAAAAAGTATTGCTAGAAAAATCACCAACAGACCTATCTTGATGAATTTCTGGTCTGTGATCAATAACTTTGTTAGCTCTGTCTGTTGCACTATGTTTGTCTTGACTAACTGAAGCTTTGCTTGTCATATTGACTTTGTACATCTCCTTATCGATCCCGAAAGGAAAGATGACAGCTAAAACTAACCAGAGCAGAATTAATATAAGCACACACATCAGAGTCATCTTGCAGCAATTTTTAAAAATGGAACATTTCGAGGTACTACGTTTCAGAACTAAAGGCATTTTGCTAGCCTTGTCACAGAAAAGAAAACAAACATTTTAAATTATGTCTTAAAAGTAAAACCTAAAATTTAAACACCCCCCTTTTTTTAATTTTTATTTTTTTAAAAATTTTTTAAGACCCCCTAACAACCTTTCTTCGACCTTGCGTCACAAGTTATTTTCCAGCTAAACACAATTTCTTCGACCTTGTGTCTCCTAACACAATTTCTTCAGCCTTATGCCAAAAACAGAAACCTAATTCCTAACAGATTAGTACTTCAATCATTGTCACTATTGTCCTCAATTTCCTCCTGACTGCTACTATGTATCTCAACTACAGGCAGAATAATTATATAAGCCCACTCAGGAGACTTATACTTTTGATTTGGCTTTAAAACTCTTTTTGTTTTTCTAGAGACAACTTCTATTTTCTTTCCCACCTCTGCTTTCTTTTCAGGGTCCCCCTGACTAGATATCTCATTCACCTGTTCTTTTGACCTGTTTATCAATCTGTATCTCAGATCTCCATTTGCACTTGGCCAAATATCACCTTTTCTTAGTACTTTCTTCTTTGGCTCAGTCACATTCGATTCCGTTCTCCAAGATCTCTTCCTCAATCTGCCTAATTGAGAATTCTCATCACTTTCTCAAGAATCACTGTCAGAAACTTCAATTCTTGACTCAGGTTTTCTTTACTCGGCAGCTTCACTCCGTTAGGAACATTATTTTCATAACTGGTACTCGGCAATTTGTCTTCTTCTTCAATTACCTTTAACTTCCCAGCTTCAGATTTCTTGTTCCTGCTTTCAGAGCTTCTTTTCTGCTTTTCAATACTCTCCTTGTCTTGCTTCTGAACTTGATCAAACTCTTCTGTTATTATTGCTCCTTTTTCTTCAACTTGATCAAATTCTTTTGCTTTCTCTATTTCTTTGTTAGATTCTTCTGATGTTACCTTTTCTAGCAGATCTTCATCAATTTCAGAGTCTATTACAATAATTTCCAAGTCTTTTTCAGTTAAATCTCCATATGTAGATGTATTCTCCAGATGTCGACTTCTCTGTCGATCTTCAAAATCTGAAATTTCTTCAGCTTCTTTTTCAGGATCTGAATCAGCTGTTGTATCACTCTCTTTATCAGAGTTCTCAGGTGTTGGTATAGGAATAGTATGACTGGGATGAATCCACCTTTTTATTCCTCTACACTTTACTGCATTTGTCGTCACTAGTATCACCTGTCTCGGTTTCTGCCACCTTGGCACCAGACAGTTTCTTCTTCGGTGAACTTTTGTTTTTACCCAATCTCCAGGTCTCAGATCATGTGTTTGCACTTTGTCTTTTGACTGTACTTCAGTTCCCACCTGATTAGACACAGAAGTCACGACGTCAGAAAGCTTCTTACAGTATTCCAAAATTGCACTGTCATTAATGCTCAACAGTTTTCCTACTGGTATAAATGCTTGTCTCATGACTGTGCCCATAATGATATCATGAGGACTCAGACCTGTCTTTTTATCAGGTGTACTTCTTAGAGTCATCAGAACAAGTGGAAGAGCATCAGTCCACTTTATGCCTGTAGCTAGACACATTTTCCCTATTCTGTTTTTAATTGTTCCATTTATTTGCTCTACAACTCCAGATGCCTCTGGTCTGTATGCACAGTGTAACTTCTGCTCAATGTGTAAGGCTTCACAAATTAATTTCAATAGTCTGTTATCAAAATGTCCACCTCTATCACTCTCTATAGTCACAGGAAATCCGTATCTTGGAATTATCTCTCTCAAAAGTAATTTTGCTACTGTAATTGCATCACTGTGACGTGTTGAAAATGCTTCAACCCACCTTGAAAACAAACAGACAATCACCAAAACATATTGTAACTTGTTGTGTTTGGGCATCTCAATGAAATCCATTTGTAACCTGGTGAAAGGACCACCCTCCCGTCCTATGATTCCCGTACCCACAACCGACTTTCTGTTTGGGTTAATTTGTTGACAGATCAAACACCTCTGGCAGAGCGATTCTGCAATTGTTCTGAACTTGGTATTGAACCAAGTTTCTTTGAAAAGCCTAATCAGCGAATCTCTTCCAATATGACCTGGACCATGGTACAATCTGGCCATGTCAGCAATCATGCAATTTGGTAAAACTACTCTGCCATCTTTGTAGGTCCAAACTCCATCCTCATCCCGCTGTCTACATTCTGCTCTCAACCATGAGTCTTTATCCTCATCATTAGCTTCACTTTGCAAATCTTTGATTTCCTGCCATGTTTCAATTATTGATGTTAGCATTAGTGAACTCAAAACATACTCATTGTTTTTCTCTCGATTAAGTGCAAAATTGTTTCTTGCACAATATTTTGCAATTTCATCTGAGTAAGCATTTCCTTTGGTGATAAAATCCTCACCCTTTTTGTGAGCTGCACATTTTACCACAGCAATTTCTTTTGGCAACTGTATGCCATCAATTAGTCTTTTAATACATTTTGCATTTCTGATTGGTGAACCTGCTGATGTCATGTAGCCTCTTTGAGACCAGAGCTGTCCATAATCATGCACAACTCCATACCCATATTGGCTATCAGTTATTATGGTGACTCTCAAATCTTTTGCTATTTCACATGCACGAATTAAAGCAATCAATTCAGCTACTTGTGCTGAACGAATTCCTTCAAGACATGATGCTTCTGCAACGTCTGCAACTGTACAGACTGAATAGGCTGCTCTTAAAATGCCTCCTTCTGATCTCAGACAGGAGCCATCCACAAAATAAACCTGATCTGACTCAGGCAAAGGTACATCTTTAATGTCCTGCCTTGGTTTGGTACAACATTCAATAACATCCAAGCACTCATGTTCCACTTCGTTTTCATCACCAATTTCAGTATCAGGTAACAATGTAGAAGGATTTAAATTCACACACCTTGCTATTGACACATTATCTGATCCCAGAATGATTTTCTCATATTTGGTCAATCTATTGCTTGTTAGGTGTTGCGTTTTACTTCTTGTGAGGAGAATTTCAACTGAATGGGGAACATAAACTTTCACAGCGAATCCCATTATGATTCCTTCACTTTGCTCAAGGCTAACACTGGTTGCTGCAACTGCTTTTAAGCAGCCTGGTAAAGCTTTTGCAATTGGATCAAGGACTGCTGAGAAGTAGGCAATGTGTTTTCTTAAATTTCCATGTCTCTGTATTAACACAGACAATGCACATCCTTCCCTTTCACTGCAATATAGCTCAAAATCTTTTTCATAGTCTGGCATGCCCAGAGCTGGAGCTTCACACAAACTTCTCTTTAACTTTTCAAAAGCATCCAATTCAGTTTCAGTAAGGACAATTGGATCTTTTATGTCTGATTTTGTCAATCTCTGCAGTGGTTTCGCAATTACTGAAAATCCACGAATCCATTGACGACAATAACCAACCATTCCCAAAAACATTCTGACCTGTCTTTGTGTTCTTGGAGGTTGCATTCCCTGAATCATTTTGATTCTCTCAATTGTCACCTGTCTCATTCCCTTTGCAATTCTATGACCAAGATATTTTACTTCTTGTTTACAAAACTGCAATTTTGCAGGAGACACTTTATGTCCTTCATCTGCCAGATGATTCAAAAGAGTAATTGTATCTGTAACACAGTTGTCTCTTGTTTTGGCTGCTATCAGCAGATCATCAATATACTGGACTAATGTTGATCTGCCAGGTAAATTTAGATCTTCCAATGATTTCTTCAACAGCTCATTAAAGATAGAAGGACTCTCTGTATACCCTTGAGGAACTCCTACTCTGGAATCTGAACGCAAAGATTTCCTGACTCTCTGGATGCAATGGAACAGTAAAGAACGCATTATAAAGGTCAATGACAGTATACCATTCTGCATCATGTGGAATCTGGTAAAGAATAACTGCTGGGTTTGGAACAACTGGACAACAAGGAACAACTATTTGGTTAACATTTCTCAAATCTTGAACAATTCTGTACGTTCCATTTGGCTTTTTGATCCCCATAATCGGTGAGTTACAAGGACTGCTCTCAATTTCTTTCAAAACACCTTGCTTAATGAATTTTTCAATCACAGGAATAACACCCTCAATTGTTTCAGCTTTCATTTTGTACTGTGGAATGTTTGGAAATTCTATTCCCTGCTTCACTGTAATTTAGTCTGGATCTACATGTTTCATCAGACCCGTTTCATTTCCTGTCAGATCCCAAATTTCAGTTTTGACTGTCTCTTTTAATTCTTCTGGTAAATTTTCTTTATCAAATACAGAAAATGATTTTGTTTCAACCATTAACATTGTTAATCTGTACAACTCATCTTCCTCCATGGTTTGCAATTCAATTCCTTCTGGTGAACAATATATTCTACAATTCATTTTGCACAATATATCTCTCCCCAGTAAGTTCACAGGACTGCTGTTGCAAACCACAAATCTGTGTTTGTCTTTAAATTTGCCAATTTCCACTTTCACAGGATCAGCTAGATCCGTTTTAATTTGCTGATTACTTACACCGACTACTTGGATGGTATCCCCAGAGAGAGGCAAGTGATTTCTACATCATTCATTTTCCCATTTACATATGGACCAGACTGGTCAACCTCAAGAGTGCCTCCAATTACACACTCTTCCCCCTCTCTCGGGCACCGTCAGAAACAGTCGTCCGCATCACTTCCTTGATTTCCTGTTAACAAAAATTGTCCTGATGCAATTTGCACATTTGGTCTTTGAGCTCTTATTACCTGATCACCTCCGCTGAATCCAATGTTTGAATTAAACCTTTGACCACCCCCACAATTTGGAAAAGGGGGCTGTGGAATCTGACTATGCTGTTGCACTGCCTGTCGCTGTAGCTGTTGCTGAAGACTCAAGTTGTTCAGTTGTCGTTGTAGCTGTTGCTGCAGATCTACATCGTTCTGCATCTGTGAATTTAATGATGTATTTTTAAAATTTCTAGGCGGGTTTTTACACTCGCGCTTCCAGTGTCCAATTTCGACGCAATTAAAACAAGGTAATTTCTGCTTTAACTCTTCAATATTAACATTAAACTTTGGCTTGTTAAAATTATTTTTAAACTTTCCCTGACCCTGACTCTGGTTCTGATTCTGAACAAAGTTTATATTTTTATTTTCAAGATTTGCAATCTGTTATTCAGCCACTTTCACCTGTGCCCACATTGCTTTTTCCTTTAATTTCTTTTGCCTTATTTCCAATTCATCACTGCAATATTTTGCTTTTCTTAAAATATCGTCCACTGAATTTGATTGCCATCCGACAATATTATTTCTGATCATTTCTCCAATTTCTGGTCTAAGACCATAAACAAATCTGTAGATAAAGTGGCTCATATCCTTTTCATCTAATTTTTCATAACCACTGTACTGTTTAATAACCAGTAATAACCTTTCATAAAATGAATGAACTGATTCTTTTGGATCCTGATTAGTCCTGTCTATTTTTACCCAATCAACTTCTTTTGGGGCAATTTTCTTTTTCAACCAGTAAATCACTTTGTCATATAGATCCATGACCTTCGGTGCTGGAGCACCTGTCTCCTTGATACGATCTGGCTCTAACTTGGGCCAACTCACAGCAATTTTACATTCTGTCCAAAGATCTGATGGGACAACTATGTCAAAAAATCCATCCAGATCAATCCACAGAACTTTTGAGACTTTGATAAACCTGTCCACCTGCCGATACCATTCCACAGGCTTTTCTCTCAGCCAAGGAAAATCATTTGTAAAAAGCAAAATATCCTGTCTTGACCATGGGACATGAACATATCCACCACCTGCAATTTCCCTCATTGGAAACTGTTTAGACAATTTATCCAACCTTTCATCTTCCTTCTTTTTAGTCCATTTCACTCTCCTTTTACTCAAGTCACCCAACTTTTTGATGTACACAATCAATTCCTTTATATGCATTATTCTTCCCATTGTGTTAAAATTCCCAATGTCCTTTTCAGTAAAGTCTAATCTGTAATGTTTTCCCAAATATTTCTGTCTGCTCAAATCAATTTCCAATTCTGCAGCCAGTTCCTCCAATTGATCATATTTATTTTTTGTTTTCCATTGAATGCTCTTGCTGATAAACAAGAGTTCATCATCTCAATAATATTTCAAACTGTCAGGACCAATTGTGCCAATTATTAACTCTTCATCAAGTTTTGAATTAAACTCTGCCTTTTCTGGAGTTTCAACATCTGACTCTGCACCCATTGGTGTTTGGTTTAAAGAACCTTGATTAAAAGTCAAATCAGGCATTTTTGTTTTCTCACGATGTATATCAGTTAAATGTGAATAAAAATTTTCAGATACTTTTTGAATTTCTGCATTTAATGGAATTGTCAAACCTGGCTGTTTAATTTCTCCTTGATCGAAAACAGGTTGAACAGGACCAATCGTTACTGGAACTGTCACTGCTTCCATGCCTTTAGTTAACTGCCGAATTAATTCCTCTTTTGATCGTAAGTATTCTGAAGTATTTACAACTTCCTCATCTCTGGCTGCTCTCATTGAATTTCTAGGGACTTCTTTTTCCATTGAAAATTCAGAAAAATTTCTGTTTTCATTATAAACACTAGAATTAGTTCTCGTTTCAAACCTTTCTGGAGTTCCAAAAGATTCAGAATTATTGGATATAATTTGGGTGATTCATTTAATGGAGGTGTACTTGGTGTAGTTCCTCTAGAAACCATCGGAGTGGACCATGAACAAGGTGGTCTCAGTGGAGTCTGCTTTTTTTTGTTGTATACATTTCTTCTAAGACTGCATCTTCAGATTCGCTTTCTACAACAACATTGTTTTTCTTTTCAACACTTTCTTCACCTGGAGACCCTAAGACCATCTCCCTTATTATATAGAGACCATCGCACATATCTGCCTGTCTCCAAACACGCATTCTATCTTTATGCGTTTCTCGTTTGTAAATCGATGTTTTAGGAGGTCTTTTTAGCCCACTCACTTCCTTCTGAAGTTGAAACATCTCATCTTCCCATTCAACTAAAGCTTCGAATTGTGTTGGTCTAGGCTTTGGTACAAGAGCCATCATCTTTTTTCTCAAATTTCTTAAAATTCTCATATTAAATGAACCATCGTCCGGCCAGGCCAAAACACCATCATCTTTAGTATAATGTTTCCATACATCAAACCATATGCAAGTAGGAAGCACAAAACTTCCAATGTGCCAAAATGCATTGGAAGTTTTGTGGTGATCAATTTATCAAGGAGAAATGTATTTCTACAAGTGTATGAACAAGCATTTATCCATATGGAAGTATGAATAAAATACTTTGGATATAGAAAACAAACGGTTTCAACGAACTATTTCATTTTCAAATGTCGACTGGAGTCTCCAGTTCATAAATCAGTGCCCTAAGAGACACCCACACAGTCTGTGTCGGTGCTACCTTCTTTGCCATTATAGCTTAGCCATCCTTTGTTTAAGTAAGGCATGGGCAAGAAAGGTTAGGACTTTGAGTGGCAAGTAATACATCAGTATGCTCACCTGGAATACATCTCCTGAACAGCCCTCTCAGCTCTGGCCTGAGAGATCAAGGCATGTTGAAGGGTAGCATCATCTTGGCTAAATAGACTCATGGCAGTCTAACACACTGGGGACCGTCAAGCATCAGTCTACACATTAATGCCACTGACTTTACTAACTGTGTACATCAGATGCATCAAGCACACCGAGGACACAAATCGCGTGTTACTATATTGATTTGCATTGGCTACTCGTCAGTAATATCACAACACGAGATACCTGGGGGTCAAAATCATAAGTCAAACAGAGAGGATCATCACGTTCCAAATTACACTCACCCATAGATGTTGATTGAGAGGCTTCACCCCACCTGGCTGCAGCTCAGGTTGAAGGAGCACCGCTCTAAAAGTAATGTTATTTTGCTTTTAGAGTTGATTGAACAACAATGTAAAAGAATTTAAAAGGTTTAGGCAGAGGTCTCATGTGTTGATTTTGTCACTCCATCGCTATTTTCCGTGGGCGCCCCACCACCACGGTGCTCCTTCAACCTGAGCTGCAGCCAGGTGGGGTGAAGCCTCTCAATCAACATCTATGGGTGAGTGTAATTTGGAACGTGATGTCCGAATAGTTGTGAATGGGTCTCCATCATACGGGGTTTGTATTGCTAAATAACCCTGAGAATATGATTTATTCATGTTTTTTTCTGTTTTTGTGTCTTTGTCTTTCTGTTTGGATCCAATACCGTGTGTTGCAACGCAATAACAGTACATGGTTGAGTACACACCTGGGACTTTCAGGTGATATTTTTTTCATTATTTATTATAAGCAGTAGTGTTTACCACCAATAGGTCCTGACGAATGCATTGGAAACTTTTTTCCACTTACATGCAGAAACATGTTGACCACTATTAAGTACGGTTATTATTTCAAACCCGCACTTACACTTGCTTTTTAACCTTAGGGATTGGGAGATACTAATAAATTCTGTTTCTCTACCCAATTCACCTAATTTTACGATTATCTTTCACTTCTCACTATTATCACTATACACTGCTTTATTCAGGAGCCTCTTTAATTTCTGCACAATATACCTCCCCCTTGTCACATTTATCGGCTACGGTAACATCTGACCAGCCGTTTTTGTCTCCTGGGTAAGGAGAACCCAAATGATGAGAAAGAGGGCGGTACAGTGTGGCTTCTGATGGGAATCATTTTCTCCATGTGCTCTTGAAACTTGACTTGGCCGGCATCCTTAACACACAAAATGTCCTCACGGGTGTTATTGGTGTAATATCGGTGGTGTGATCCTCTCTGTTTGACTTATGATTTTGACCCCCAGGTATCTCGTGTTGTGATAGTAATGTTTGGGGCCTGTACCTGGTTGGTCACTAAACCCGCCCTGAGAACCTCCACCAAGTATTTGTTGTGTATACTCGTCAGTAATGGCAATGAAAGTGGGTTCTTCTTCAAAGAAGCTAGGTTTATGCGGGATGAGCTTGGAAAATATAGAGTATTGATTCTGGTGCATTCTATAGATCTACATTTACCTTTAAAGACTATGGGGCATATTATCAAGGGCTTTATATCCGCTTTTTTGGCTTTGTAAGTCAAAAAAGCAAAGATCATATTTTTGCCCTATTTACAAGGCGGTGCTAACATGCATTAGCGCATGTTAGCAGCCGCTTTCCCGACGCCTCGGTGTGCATCTCTAATAAGATGCAAAGTGGGCCTCACTGAGCGTACCCCTCACGGAATAGCACGTAAATTATCGCTATGTGCACATCGCGATATTTACAAGGCGGACCACAACACGGTTAGCGATTTAAAAATCCACGCTAAGCGCAGGTTTCGCCGAAAACTAATGTCTGCTGAAAACCTGACTTACCTGCATTATCCAATGGCAGGTGGATCGTCAGGCTGAGTGCACCCTGGCCTATCAACCACGTTTTCGCCATTCCTGTGTACTTTTCGCTGGCCAGCCAGGGCAGCCTTTCTATGGCAGCGAAAAGGCCATGGAAAGGCTGACGGGGATTGGTTTCAGGGGCCCGATGCGGGGCCCCCTTGTGTTGGGGTCAGGTGTTTGTGCACTGGGGGTATCCATGGTACCCCCCAACATTTCATTGCAGGAAGTGGCAGGCATTGTGTTGTTGCTCCCACTTAGTGCAATGAAATGCACAACATGCATTTTTAACATTGCGGTGGATGCTGCAGTCAGTAGCGCCCGCCACAATGTTAAATCGCAAAATGTTACCGTCATGGTGGTGGTCGCATCCTAATGTGGAGTGTGGGACCGCCGCATGCATGGCTGCTGGTCCCGATCCGCGCAATATTGGCGGGTGGAGCAAAGTACGACCGCCCTCATAATGACCCCCAAAGTGCTTTTTGTGTCATATTACGTGACTCAATGTGTAATGAGGAGTAGGCGTTTATACCACAGAGACGTGCATTGAGGAGAAATATCTTAACTTCTCCTCATACTTCCTCTTTCTATGCGTGATGCTAGCTGAGGAAATTTCCTCTTACGAGTGTTTAGCTTAATTTCTTTCTCTTGTCACATTACAGTTGTTTCAATGGATATCTCTGCCTTACTATTACGTATGTCGTATACGTTTTAAATGTTTTTATTTGACATGATGCCTACAATTCTTTTAGAGGCTACACAACAAATTGCACAGTAATTAGTTAAACAATGTGTAAATAGTAGCTTCTGCGCATGAGCAAATAATGCTAATTGCCACTATTTGCATATCAGACACATAATCAGAGAAATAACACAATGAATCTCTTGATATTTTCCAGAGCCCTGAAAGGGAGGACAGAATCTGAAGTGTGAGTTAGGGGAAGAGTAGGGGCAGGTGATGGCAGACACTTAACGCAATACCTAACACGTGACTTATGAATCAGACACAACCAATTGGAAAAGGCAGAACTTATTAACTGTGTCTTTTCGAGCCTCTAATGTGTGGACTTTCCTAGCCGTGTGATAAATGCATGACAAAAACAAGCCATTGGGCGCCCTAAAAATCACCTTCTTGTTTTGATAGTCGACCTGAAATTCAGTGTTTCCCCCCCTTCTTCACCTTGATGGCCCCCTGGGGGCCATTTGTGTCCATAACGAGGCCATCACCATTGTAGTCCCTGATGCACACTCTCCAGGAACTTCTCAGGCACACCTGGAACATGCAGGTACTGTTTCTCTCCCGTTCACCTTTGACCCCTGCAGGCGTTGAGCTCCAATAGAAGCCATTGTCCATCCTGAAGAAGATCTCCTTTTGAGTACAAATTTCCAATTTGTCTGGCTGAAAGATTTCAAGGAAATATGATAAAAAACTGTCCACCTGTAAATTCCTGCCAAACCCTAAGAAAGCAAAGACATTGTAAACAAAACAGAAATTTAAAAAATACAAAAATGTTGTGTCCTGATTTTAGAGGATGTATGGCTAATCCAAAACTATAAAAGGTACCATTGTAGGTGTTCCCTACTAACCAGAATACTGAGGCTTAGGGGCATATTTACAGGGGGATTGTGCCACTTAGGCGGCACTTTTAATGATGCTCCGATGGCTTAACGCCGCATTGTAAATATTGTACCCTTTCAGGCAGCTTTCTACATCAAAGAGCGTGCAATGGGTGTTTTGCCAGCGGACATGGGCAGAGATACTGGAGTCATGTAAGGTGTAAATCGCAGTGCATAAGCACCAGCTTTTTAGACCTAACAAGGGTGAGCAGGACCCGGGCCAATTAAACCTGGTGTTATTAAAAAATATGGTATAGAATTTCTAGTTTCCTTTTCTGTTGACATTGTCGGGGTTTGTTTTCTGTTTTGCCAACGGAGATGGGCAGAGATGCTGGAGTCATGTAAGGTGTGGCTGGAAGTAAATCGCAATGCATAAGCACTTGTTTCGGCACTAGCTTTTTAGACCTAACGATGGTGAGCACCGGCAGGACCCGGGCCAGTTAAAGCTGGTTCTCTTGGGCTTATTAATACAACTATAACAAATAGTTAAACTTCAAAATTATATTAAAAAAACGCGGAACATTTTATTTTAGTAATATTAAGCATTGCGTGGTATTAAAAGATACTGTAGATGATTTTTTTTATCCTTTTCTGTTCACGTTGTCAGGATTTGTTTTCCGTTTTGCCAGCGGACATGGACAGAGATGCCAAAGTCATGTAAGGTGTGGCTGGAAGTAAATCGCAGTGCATATGCAGTTGTTTCGGCACCAGCTTTTTAGAGCCAACAATGGTGAGCACCGGCAGGACCTAGCTCAATTAAAGCTGTGTCTGTTGGCGTGATTAATACAACTATACCAAACAGTCAAACTTTAAAAAAATTATATTAAAAAACCACGAAGCATTTTATATTTCTAATATTAAGCATTGCGTGTTATCAAAAAATACAGTAGATCATTTATTTTTTCCTTTTCTTTTGATGTTGTCGGTGTTTGTTTTTCATTTTGCTACCACTGCTCTTTAATACTTTTACTGGTTTCTAATACTTTTTATATACTAAACTTGAATATATGCCAAGACCTATTGGCACTGCCAATGCTTGTTTTTTCCGGTCTGTGATTTATGAAGCTCTCAAATAAAAATTAAAAAGGTTTATGTATCTGAATTCAACTTAATCTCGCTATACCCTGTTGCATAATTTTTACCAGTGATGCCATTCAATTTTTTTACAATGCTCTGGAATTATTAATATGTACTAATCCTACTAACAATCAGTTAACTTTGAGTAAGAATAGCCATCTCTGTGAGATCTCTGTCTAGCTTTTCCATCCAACGTGACTAATGTAATCCACTTAATACTGTTTTAAAATAGATGGACGTATTTCATTTGGATATTTATCTTTTATTCCATGTTACTGATATCAACATTATGGTGTCACTTCTTGTGATGTCACTTTAAATTAGAGGGGCCTGAAATTTTCACTTTTGCCGAGGGACCCACTAGTCCTAGGGCCAGCCCTGGCTGGCCCCTGGCCCTATCCCGGCGCGAGCCCGCCATCTGCGCACATCCATGCGGCGCCAGTCTTATGTGTGGCAGGTGCTCTGACGGACAGCACCCACTAATCCCCCCACCAAATGAACAGTGCTCTAAGCACGTCCTGAGCGAGGATCTGTTGAACGATATGGGTTTTCAAAGCTTCAAACAGTTGTGATCATACCACAGCACAAGCAATTTTAAAAAACAAATTTAGAGAAAACAAACAATTTAAGTGCACATTTAGAATGCAGCTGCCTCTTACTTGTTAAATACAAAATGTGTCCCAAGAGAGAGCGCATTGCGGTGTTGCAGGCGAGTCCTAAAAACCTATGTGAATGAAAGCTTTATTGGTCACTGTTAAATTATCAATAGTTCCCCAGAAAAGCAGCAAGCATTTCCAAACGTTTTTGCACCACGTGAGACAATTTTGTATTACAAAAGCTATTGCTACTGTTTGTGCTACCCCTTTTATATGATATACATCAGTAAATGTCCCAAAAAAATACATACAATCCCACAGGCTATTTATACACCAGAGTAATGCTTGCACTCAGTTAAGAAAAGCTGTTAGCCTTATTGTAATATTTGTGTTCATTTACTTTATTATAGTTTTTATATGGAATTTATTTTTTAATTTATTTCAAAATTGTTAATTTATTTGTAGGGATTTTGAGCGTGATGTTAAAATGTAAATTGCTAATTCCAATTTATATTTATCTTATGATATAATTTGTAAATGATGACAAATTATGTAAATTATTGATATGAATTGTTATTGTTATAATTATATTTTAGAATAGAACTTATTGATACTTAGTTGATCCGTTCTTTTAATTATTAAATTGGCCTTTCATGTTTACTAATTGGTTTAATTTTAATTGTTTAAATGTAATAGTGTTTATAATAGATAATATAACATTAATAATTTCCCATATTATAATATTATTTTTAATTTATTTATACTTGTTTGTTTAAAAAAATTCTCTATCATTGGGAATAGTAAATCTGACCCTCCAAAATCCATCCCATTTCCTACTCGCCCCTTATTTTAAAGTGTGTATCTTTATGTTATATTTTTAACTTATAAATTTTTTATTCCAATTTTTATATTATATCTTACAAATGTTTGATGATATTGTGGTCTTCCATATTTTTGTGTCAATATTTGTGACATTCGAAACAAACTATACAACATCGATATATCTGTTCTCGGTATGTTTTTGCAATATTGTTGTCACCAATATTTTGTCAGGCAACCACTCTAATTGTCAGACCCTGTTCAGGGCCTTTGGGCAAGCAGGGGCTACTGGGCCTGGGGCCTGGCATTGTTTTAATCTGATGTCCACCATTCTATGCCTTTAAAATGTGGCCCAAATGACAGCCCTTTCAGCATTTGACTTTCTGTAGTATTTATGGGGAGCAGTCATAGGCTTTTCAACAGATAATATTAGGTATTTGCTGAATAAAAATAAAGCAGTCATTCAGCAGCAAAATATCTGAATGCCCAAGTGAGTGCTTTACTTAGATAAGCAAATAAGTTTAATACACCTACTTAAAATGAAATAGTACACAGGCAATAGCAGCAGGTCAAAGAGTAACACTGGTACTTTTGCATCTGAGCCTTGGAATACAACCCTACCCATCCTTCATTCCCCACTGTTCCTCCTTGGGTGAATCTAGCCAGATCCCCTTTGTGGTTAGAGAGCTTTAAGTGGCTTAAGTCAATAGGTGCAGATACTTCAATTTGGTAAAGGTCGCACTTAGTTAAGAAAAGGCTGCCTGTTACATTCTCACCACACCACAGGTTTCCAATTAATTTTCATGGCAGTGGGAAAGCATCAACATATGCCTCTGATCTTTCCAAATTCTGGAATGAGGCACTGGCACCAGGCCTACCCACACAAGTGAGGTAAAATTTTTCTCAGAATACTTTGGGGAACGCGGGGTGGGTGGAATTTTGTGGATCCACGCAGATTCCAGAACTTTCCACCACAGAAATGTGAGGAAAATGTGTTTTTTCACAACTTTTGAGGTTTGCAAGGGATTCTGGGTAACAGAACCTTGTGAGAACCAGTCCAGTCACCCCATCCTGGATTCCCCTGGGAGAGCAGTTTAAAAAAATGTATAGGTTTGCATAGATGCCGGCAGAGCTAGGGTTCAAAATCTACAGCTAGGCACTTTGCAAAAAAAGGGTCAAATTTCACTGTGAAAATGTGGCGTAACCACGTTGCGTTTTGGGCTGTTTCCTGTCACGGACACTAGGCTACCCACACAAGTGAGGTACCATTTTTCTCAAAAGACTTTGGGGAACGTGGGGTGTGTGTAATTTTGTGGATCCATGCAGATTCCAGAACTTTCCACCACAGAAATATGAGGAAATTTGTTTTTTCACTACTTTTGAGGTTTGCAAGGGATTCTGGTTAACAGAACCTAGCGAGAGCCAGTCAAGTCACCCCATACTGGATTACCCTGGGAGTGTAGTTTAAAAAAATTTATAGGTTTGCTAGGTTTGCCTAGGTGCCAGAAGAGCTAGGGTTCAAAATCTACAGCTAGGCACTTTGCAAAAAAAGGGGCAGTTTTCACTGTGAAAATGTGGTGTGTCCACGTTGAGGCAGTTTCCTGTCGCGGGCACTAGGCCTACCCACACAAGTAAGGTATCATTTTTCTTGGAAGACTTTGGGAAATGCTTGGTGGGTGGAAGTTTGTGTATCCACGCCGATTCCAGAACTTTCCACCACAGAAATGTGAGGAAAATGTGTTTTATTTTAAAAATTGTAAGGTTTGCTAGGGATTATAGGTAAAAGAACCTGGTGAGAGCAAGTCAAGTTACCCCATCCTGGATTTTCCTGGGCGTCTAGTTTTTAAAAATTTATAGGTTTTTTAGGTTTCCCTAGGCGCTGGCAGAGCTAGGGTTAAAAATCTACATCAAGGTACTTTGCAAAAAAAGGGTCAGTTTTCAGTGTGAAAATGTGGTGTACACAAAGTTGTGGCTCCGCACCCTTCTAATAAGTCAGGTTTACAAGTATTTTTGGATAACAATCATCATACAATACTATTCACAAGTTTGAAGATTCTCATTCATTTTCCCTAAGCGAAGTAAAACACAAGTTCTGGAAGTTTAAAACTTGATCTTTATTCAATTCTTCTTTTCAAGCAGATAGCCAACACATTTCGTCAGTTACCGGACTTCTTCTAGGCTATAAAAATACATTAAACAAAATATTTTTACAAATCTATAGACAAACATATAAAAACACTTTAAAGAACTAGATAAAGCAAAACAGCGTCCATTTGTTTAAACTTTTAATTCGCACTTACTTTGGGAAAGTATATCTTGCAATCGGGTATAAACATTTCAGGAGATCCCTAGCCATATTATAACAGAGCTTCATTTTGACTTTATATGAACTTGTATGTAATATGTAGCAAAAAGACCATGTATAGCTAAACAAATAGCAGAATTTGACCGCATGTAGTTTGTGTATATAAACATACCATAACACGTTTATAATACTATTCCAGGATGGATGTGCCTGTCGATAATTAATATAACCCTGGTGGTCTGTAAACAAAATGAAATATACACTTTTATGCTCATCAGGCTTAACATGTTCAATGTCCAAACAAAATTAGCACAATAATTCATACATATCATTATCAAATGTCATTGTATTATTGCCTCTGGTGGCATTAGAATATATTTACAAAGTTCCATTTCAAGATAGCCTTTTCCATTCAGTATAACTTTGATGCAGTACAGCCATATATTTTTTCAGGAATTGTACTAGGTAAAATCCCACCTACTGTAGGGATATAAAAAGTGTGATTTTATTTCTCAACTCAAACTTGAATTTTTCAACAGCTGCCACTAAAACTATTGATTGTCTTGTTTTTAGTGCTTTTAGCATTTTGTCACATCACACTTACTTTAAAAGATTGGCTATCAATTGTTTGGCAATGTGGAAACAGCTTTAAGGATTTCAATCGATACTGCAAAGTGTAACCTAAAAATAAATGAAGCCTCCATTAGCTAGGTGGTTAATAAAGATCTATACTATTTAATCTAGTTAAGAACATTAAAAAAAAAAGGTCCAACACATATCCATCATTGTGCATTGTTATTCAAACTGAGAAATTGTCACAAGGATTTATATAGTTAGTTTTGCACCAAATAGTGTATCCATGTCATAGAAAGCACAATGCCACTGTGTCTTGTGGGTCTCTCGCAAATTACTAAGACAGCGTGAAAAACGATTTAAGCAATACTAATGTCTCAAAGTAGATGCAATATTATCTAATGGTAACAGATATGCACAGTATTATTCAATTCCAGGTAGGCATAGTTAGTAATTTATTGCGCCATCTTAAAAATATGAGAGTGGTGTAAGAGAGATTAAACATCTATAGACACCAATCGTTTAGATACATTTTCTTTATGGGAAAAGATTTTTTACAAGAAACGAAAGGACACAGTTTCTCGTTTATACATCCGGGCAGACTGTAGTCCGTTATTGTTTTCCATCTTGTCAAAAACTACAGCGTCTATTCTTTTTTTTTTGTAACTCTTTTTATTATTAATAAAGAACAAACAGACAAGGCAATAAAAGGCAGTATAGTTGGATATGCGCTCGAGGAGGAAGAAAAGTGCATTACAGTGTAATACAAAGAATCATTAGTGCAAGGGGGGGCAGGGGAGAACCCGGAGTCAAAAACATAGAGGCAAAACAACACTTGGAATGTCGGGTCAAGGGGAAAGAGGAACATCCGGAATATCTGCAAGAGGAGGTGTGCATATATCTCCACGGTAGGAGTTCCATTGACCCCAGATTTTACCCCACTTCTTAGGTCTGCCCCGTGCCACATACACCGTCTTCTCTCTAAACATACACCAGTCCATGTTTTCCTTCCATGCCGAGACCATGGGCGGTCTCTGGGAACCCCACCACTGCGCAATGTCTCTTTTGGCAACCATATTCCCAAGGGTCACCCACTGCGTCTGCGCCACATCATAGTCATTCGGTTCCCAAACATTCAGCACACAACGCCTGGCTTCAGGCAACAGTGTGACACCCGTGACCTCCTCCATCACAGCATGCACACGATTCCAAAACACAACCACTTCCGGACACTCCCAAATTATATGGAGAAAAGTACCAATTAAACCACAACCACGCTTACACAACCCATCCACAGAATAGCCCATACGAATCAGGCGAGGGCCAGTCACATAAATCCGATGCAGGATCTTAAGCTGGACGAGTCGGAGACGGGCCGGATGGCAACTCTTCGCTTGTAGCGTACTGTTGCAGGATGTTGGTTTTCTATACATGTCACTATGGATCACATTTCCATTCACCTAAAGTCTGAGGTCCAAAAATACAGTCTCTTGCTTGGAACTATTGATATTACGATCATTTTCGTTAAGGTAAGTAAAATATTCCTTCAGATCTTGTGAGCTCCCTTTCCAAATTGGAAAGACGTTGTCAATGTAGCGGGCATAAAAAAGTATGTGCTCCACCCAATTTTTAGCACCTGGGCCAGAGGCATGCTCCACCTCATACAAACCCATGAAGAGGTTTGCATAGGATGGAGCAAACCGGGAACCCATGGCAGTTCCCTGTTTCTGCAGGAGCCAACTGTTCCCATGTAAAAAAACATTTTGTGTCAAGATCAATTCGGACATAGTCAGCAACATTTGGGTATGCTCAAGGTGACAGGCATTTTGTTTAAAAAGAAAGTATTTCAGAGATTTGAGGCCCTTCTCTAATTGTATACAGGTATATAAACTTTCAACGTCCATAGTTACGAACATGAAAGTTTCATTTTCCCACACTACATCCTCCAATTTGCAGAGAAGTTCCCTACTATCTTTCAAATATGAGGGTAAATTCTGTACAAGTGGTTGGAGGAATGAGTCCACGTATTCAGCGAGATGCTCAGTAGGCCCTCCATTGCCTGATATTATAGGCCTGCCTGAGGGAAAAATACCCTCCTTATGCACTTTAGGTAGTGCATACATGCAAGGGAATCTTGAATTGTTGACTAATAGGTATCGATACTCAAGGACTGACAATAGACCTGATTCATGCCACTCAGTTAATCTACCATTGATTTTATTCTCAATCATCTTGATAGGATTAGATTGTAACTTTGCATAGCAATCTGAATGGCTTAGTTGCCTGTCGATCTCATCATATTAATCTTGAGTGTTCATTATGACAATCTTTCCACCCTAGTCAGCCTCACAGATGACAAGGGATAGATCATTAAAAATAGATTAAAGAAAGGTCCTTTCTTTTCCTTTTTGTAATGTTTTTATTGGCATTTCACAAAAGAAACAACAACCAGCACAGGCATTGGCAGAAGTGAATGTAATCAAAAGGTACAGACAATTTCATACATTCTTAATCAGGTATCTATTACCGTAGTGCATATTCTTCGATGTAACAAACCTAATGACCCACTCAGAGGCGTGGTAAGGTGTCTCTCCATGCAAATACATTGATAGGATAAGTCTTTGTCTAGGGCTTCTGCTATGTGCCTCCCTGTGAGTATAATCGTCATCAGTCTGGAGTGTGTGGGGGTCGAGTATTATCTGGTATGATGCCTGTCCCTAGTCTAGTCTCACCCTGTGATTGAGTGCCTGCATCTTTGTCCACTGACTCCTCCCGTGCCTGTCTCTTCTCTAAAAAACTGGACCAAAAGTTTTTAGGTCTATTATGAGGGGGTAGCAAGTCGCTGTAGAGTTCCGTTTGAGTGCAGCAGTATTTCATCTCCCTGGACCATTGTGACAACGTGGGGGTCGGGCCCCTCATCCATCTTAATGTTACACATCTCTAAGCTAGCAGAAAGGCCATGTCAACTAGCCTCCTGTGTGTCGATCGTAGGGGCTTGGAGTAACTCAGTATCGCTAGTAAAGGGTCAGTGTTAATTGTGTAGTGTCATTAACCGCCTTATATACAGCGCACCAAAATGCCTAAATATCCGGGCAGGACCACGCCACATGTAGGAAGTCTGCAACTAGTTCCCCACACCTCTCATAGTTAGGATTGTCCCGGAGTTTGTATCTATGCAGTCTTTCAGGAGTGTAATAAGTCCTGTTCAGGTATTTAAAGTGTATCAACCTGTGTCCACCATTAAGGGATATTTGTTTGGTACTTGTGCAGCAATACTGCCAAATCTCTTCATTCAGTTCAGTTTGGAGGTCGGACTGCCATGCCAGTCTCAGCTTAGCGTATTCTGCTGTTCTCTCTGACAGGGCTATGGTATACAGTTTGGCTATTAGTCTAGCAGGGGACTTAGCATTAACCACGTAGCTAAAGGCTGTGACTGTCTGTGGTTCCTCCATATACTCCCCCAAGAGGGATCTCAGTGCGTGTCTCACTCTGTGGTACTGAAAACGCCACAACAGTGGGCCACCGTTATCTTCTACTTCGATCTCATCCCATGTGCGGGCGGTGCCATTTGCGAACAGATCTCCCATCTTATGTATATTCAGCACTTTCAACGCCGACAACACTGCTTTCTCCGAGCATAGGGTCAGCCAGGAGCATCACTCAATAGCAGCTGTTGGGGAGTACAGCAGACTGCACGCCTGTATATCCATCATATGATGCCAAGCGTGCGTAACTGCATTTAAGGAGTCCAGGAAGCCCGTCCGTTGGTCTCTGGGTTTTGCCAGCAGGGCTGGTAAGGCCATCGGGTCTGCTATAATCGTCTCTATTCGCATGTGGGGAATATTCGTCGGGCCATGTATCCAGTGATATGCAGGTTCAGCCTGCGCTGCACGGTAGTATAACTCCAGATCAGGGGCATTCAGGCCTCCTGCTGCATATGGGCGAGTGAGTATATTCCACGCCACCCTCGGCTGTTTTCCAGCCCATGCCAGCCGGACCATCAGTCCTCGTAATTGGTTGAAGACGTTATTGGATAGTAACATGGGGATGTTGCAAAACAAGAACAGAAAACGTGGCAGCACGATCATTTTCATGAGTGCAACTCTTCCCAATAATGACAATGGCAACGTGATCCACTTGTCGATGTCCTCCTCCATGTTGGAAACGCCATCCCATAGTTTTCCCATAGTACCACCTCTCAGTCAGTGTGTAGTCGGATCCCTAGATACCGTACTGCATCTGTAGTCCACCTAATGGGGTATTCCGGGTCGAATTTCTTCGTAACTGGGGTAATTGGGAACTTGAGTGACTTGTTCCAGTTAAAATGGATGGCCAAACAAGACCACCTCGCGCAAAACCGCCGATAGATGAGTCTCTGGTTCCCTAACATATAGAAGGGTATCATCCACGTATGTGGAGATGATCAGATTATATGTGGGGAATCGTATGCCCCTGTGGCCATGGTATTCGCGCAGGGTGCAAGCGAGAGGCTCTGCCGCTAATTCATATAGAAGAGGGGAGAGGGGACAGCCCTGTCTCGTGCCTCTCCCTATCTGTATTGTTTCCGTAACAAGCGCTCCAATTCGGACACGGGCCGTTGGGGAGGTATACAATGTAGCTAGGAGTTGTAAGAACAGTTGACCCACACCCATCTGGCCCAGAACATGTCTTAGAAAAGGCAATTCGACAGTGTCGAAGGCCTTTTCCATGTCTAGAAAAACGGCTACCGCTGGAACTTCTGGGCGCGTGTGCTGGAATGCTGCAAAGACAGTTCTTAGGATGTCTGTAAGATTTCACGTGGGTACGAATCCAGCCTGTTCCGTGGCCACTTACATGGTGATCATTGGGCTGAGTCGATTGGCAATCAGTTTGGCGAAAATCTTCGCATCCACATTCAGTAACGATAAGGGTCGGTATGATGCGCAGTCCCCCAGGTCCTTACCCGGTTTGAGATTGGCAACCCATATCGCCTCATGCTTCGTTTGCGGCATAGTGCCCTTGTCTGCCATGTCTTCAAATAGGGTAAGCAGTCCAGGGAGCAGGAGGTCCGTGAATGCCTTATAAAAGGCCACAGTGAGGCCAACGCTTCCAGGCGCTCATCCGGACTTCATGGCTGACAGTGCCAACACTATCTCTTCCCGTTCTATCGGGCATACTAGGAATTGACAGTGGATATCGAAAAAGCCCGGGTATCTCAATATGAGAAAGGTAATCAAGAATTTGTTTGTCTGGTGCGGGGCCGCGTGAGGCATACATGGTAGAGTAGTACTCCCGGAATCTCTCTGCTACCTGAGCATTCGAGAGCAGCTCATTCGTTGTATAACATCTCATTCCGGGTATCCCTCCTCTGCTCCTACCCTTTTTGGCCATCTGTGCCAGCAAAGCACCTGGGTGTTCGCTTTCGCCATACGCTCTAGCGGAAGCGTACTTCCCTAAGTGTTTAACTTCCGAGTCCACCTCCTCGTGATATTCCTGTAGTGTCTTGGTCAGCTCTCGTGCGAGAGCCTCGCTGTGATCATGTAGTCACCCATTCTCCAACTCTTTAAGCTTAGATTCTAAGGACTGCAGCCTACCCCTGTTCGATTTGAGGACCCCCGAGCGCTTGGAGATGGTAATTCCCCTGACGTACAGTTTAAATGCTTCCCAGACACTCTGAAACGATGCCACTGACCCCTCGTTGGTGTCAAAAAATGTCTCAATGGCTATCACCAGTTCCTCCTTGTAGAAGGCGTCCATTAACGAGTAGGGAGGAAAACGCCAAGCAAATGGCGGGATACGTCGCACTGGCGTGACAACCGACATCCATACTGGTGAGTGGTCAGAATATGTGTGAGGGAGTATCTCACATCTTTGAATTGCGGAAGTTAAATATGGCATGGCCAGCCAATAATCTATCCTTGTATATATATTGTATTGTGCCAAGTAGTGTGTGAAGCCTCCTATTGTGGGGTGTCTGTGCCTCCAGACGTCGCGCAGATCCAGGCGGGTCATTTGTGTCTCCAGGACCCTGGCGGAGGCTGAAGGACGTCGGTCAGGGCCGTCCGACCTGTCTATGTGCGGTTGTCTAGTCATATTAAAGTCTCCACCCCAAAGTATAGCTCCTCCTGAGTGTGTCCCGATCTTAGCCGCTATTTCTGAATAGAAGTCTGGGTGGTCGTAATTGGGGCCATATGTATTTACTATGCAGAGTTCAATACCCTTACCGCAGCATCTCGTGATCGTGTATCTTCAATCCCTATCTGTCACCAACGGTGTCATCCTCAGGTGTGCTTTCGGATTGACCCACGTGAGGACTCTCCGTGCGTGTATTGTGAATCCTGCTGCATGTACGTTACGCAAGAAACCCCTATAGCGGAGTATGTGGCTATCCGTGGGTAGGTGCATCTCCTGTAGGAGTGCTATATCCACCCCATATCTGGCAAAGTATTGTAGGACTTTCCTAACCTTCCTGTGATCGTTAAGGCCTCATATGTTCCAAGTCATCAATGTCAGGGTGTCCAATGTGCCCTCTGTCCAGGTCATTTCAGCTGCCATAGCCTGCCTACTTATCCTATCAATGGAATCTGTACGTATATCGACTCAAAGTGACCTGTTACTGCCATGTGTGGTAACTTGCAAACAACAACATCGGGAGCAAAACATACTTTCTCCCATCCCAGCCAGTGGCGGTTGCATCTGCTCACCCCCCAACCAGTACCCACCCACGCCGGCCCATCCCCAACTAGGCCGCGAACCTCCCTCTTCCCCAAACAGCCCACCCCGATCTCCCCTCCCAACACAAAAATTCCCAAACACATAAGGGAATAGATCCCGTAGTCCAAATTCAGTGGAATTCACACATGGGCAAAGGTAGCAAGCAGTATTCCAGTTTTGTACAGAACTTATTCATATTGTCACCCCTCCCTCCCCGTCTCAATATCCAAATAGCATGTGTGTGACCTTAACCTGTATCCAAAAATGTGTAGCCTTCAATAATATTTAGGGTTCCCTCGAGCAACTTACTATGGAATAGCATATCCATCAAAAATATCGACCACCTAATCATAAATCCTGACATCAGTGCGCTACAGGGTCATATAAAAGAGAGATCTTCCTGTTTTGGGGCCAGTGTTTTATATACCTGCATACTTGACATCGGAACCTGCGGGACATCTGTATCCGACCAAGGTCGTCTACCTCAAGAGGTGTCCCCCACCAACAGACCTTGCTCCAAGCTGCTGCAAGCCACCTAGTGACAGGGGCACATCCCTGACAGGGCAGCTAACAGGCCACTGAACACCCTTCCCCTCTACTCGTGTCTCCATGTCCCAGGGGCGTAGAGTCAGGAACTTATCTGTATGATGGGACATTAGTCCTGATCGTCCAAAGAGCCCCCAGCCGCGTCAGTCTCTCCATTCGGGGGAGGTCTATTCTCTTTCCCACATTCTTTAAGGGCTCTTTGCAGTACTTTAGGATCCGTGAAAATCAAGGACTACCCCTGTCGGTTAATCCTAAATTTCGCAGGGTATAGCATCGCATAGTCAGCTCCCATTTCGCGCAATTGTCGTTTCATCGGAGTGAATTGTCGCCTTGCCTCTTGCACCTTAGCGTTGAAGTCCGGGAACAGCGAAAGGGTAGACCCTTAAAATTGTAGAGGCTGTTTATCTCTTGCCAACTGGAGTGCTACATCGCGGTCTCTATAGTTAAGTAATTTGGCTATTATTGGTCTCGGTGGAGTCTCTGGTTTAGGTCGTGGGCCCAAAGAGCGGTGGTCTCTTTCCACTACGAACATTGCGGAGAAGTCTGAGTCTCCGAGTAGTTTCTTTAGCAGGCTTTCTACAAAGACCTCCATATTTCCCGTCTGCGTGGTTTCGGGCAGGCCCGTGATACGTAGGTTACACCGCCGAGAGCGGGCCTCTAAGTCCTCTGTCTTGTCGAATAGGGACTGCATGGCCCTGGACATCTGTTTGTTGTCTGTATCCAAGGCAGTCTGCGCTTCTTCCACCTCCATAATGCGGCGCTCCGCCATATCCATCCTCTCCACCTGATTATCTAGTCTTTCCGCCATACGGTCCATGCGATAGGAAAGTGCGTACATCTTGATGCCTAGTGAGGCTAAGCCGCCCTGCAGGCTCTTCCCCATGGCCAGCAATAAGCCTCTTATATCCTGTTGTGAGGTGTCTTCCACCGGGTCACGTTCCCCCATATCTTTCCCCGCTGTGGTGTCACTTGCTCTGGTACCTTTTGGATCAAAGGACAGTTTAGGTTGTGATCTGTCTCAACGTCCCATGGCTGAAGAGCCAGTCGTGTCCCCGCTGCAAGGGGGAAGCAAAGTAGGCACAAAACAAGATCACAGCGGTATGACGTATTTAAAATTGTGTACCAGTATGGACTTTGCACAGTGGTCACGATCACTATGTTAGCCCCTCGGAGGCAGTCACAGCGGTGCAATCTCAATGCGGCCGTGCACCCTCTCTCCGCGGCTGCTCACCCTCTGGCGCCAAAATGTGCTCGATCAAGGGTACCGCGTCGTTCCACAGGGGTGCCTCACCTCAGATTGTGTTAACCCAGCACAGGTCCTCGCGATCCTTCCCGACCTCTCCGCTAGCTCCAGGTGGTGACCTCCAACCTAGACAGGCGGGGAGGGGGGGCGAGACTACCTCAGAGCCGCCCTACCACCAACCAGGGCGATATGTGCAATGTCAGAGCCCCTCCGCAGTGCCTCCAGGTAGCTGCAACTGTCTATCTGCCAGGACCTGTTGTGATTTTAGCGATGCCTCTGGTTCAAAATGGCAGCCGTCGCTCTTTCTCTTGCTGCCCGGTATATCCCAGACTCTGCTGTCCCCGATGCGTAGAAGGGGGCGGTCTGCCCTCACCCTGTCACCCAAGGGAGCGCTCCTCTACTGCCAGGACGACGTCGGGCCGCAGCTCTCCGCTGCGTTCAGGGCGTTGAAATGGTCTCCTACACTAGGGGTCTCCGTCAAACCCCAGCACCGCCGCCGCACCGGGGCGTCTCCCTTTCGTCCTCAGACGAGCCTCCCAGGCAGCGATCATGGACCAGCACTCACCCCAGGGGCCCGCGCCCAGCCGCCGTTCTCCTGCCGGGTGCTAACATGCAGCTTGTTCCTCCCAGAGCGCGCGGCTCACCTTCTCCGAGGAGGGATGTTGTGGCGTGTGTTGCAGCTCTTTGGGGGGAGGCCCGATACCCCCGCTCACCCCGTGCCGATCTCCTTCACCCTCGTGTGTCCAGTGTTGCTGCGGCAGACACGATCGAAGCGCTTCTCTCCGCCGCCGCCCCTGATCGCTTTTCCGCTGTCCGTGGGCTGCCGAGCTCCCGGCTTCGACCTCTGCTCTCTCCGCAATTTAGGCTGTGGCTCGCTGGTGCGGCTCTGCACCTCAGGCCTCAGCGGTCGTCCCGGTCTCCGCCGACAGGCTCCCAGACCAGATCTAGGCCAGATCGTGTCCCCAGGTGCTCTGCTCCAAGAATCTGTAGCTTAGCGGGACTTTAGATCCGCACACAAGAAGGATAAATGCAGGAGACGGGGGAGCTCTCGGCTCAAGCAACCATCTTGGTTGCGAGCTAGCTCCGCCCCCCAAAGTCCTTTCTTTTCTACTTATGTTTTGTTTATGTAAACACTTGGTGTTGGAGTGATGGCTATCCTCCAAATTGTATAGATCCTGTGTCACTCTTAACGCAAATTCATCAATGACAGTCTTAGTGCAGCTTGGTGGAATAAACTTGGACCTATTTCTAAACCCACTGTCGACTGACGTATCCTCAGTAATATCCAAACTGCGTGCAAAGTCTACCAAATCACCAATACCATCCTCACCATCCAAAGTTGCAATTACATGAGAAAGGTCAATGTTAGAAATAGTGAAATCAGAAAGCTTTGCTTCTTAGGAATTGTAGGGGACGTTAGATTGGTGCGGGAATTAGTGCTTTGATCCCCTTTCTCTTTGGCGAAAATGTGGTGTGTCCACGTTGCGTTTTGGGCCATTTTGTGTCACGGGCACTAGGCCTCCCCCCACAAGTGAGGTACCGTTATTCACTGAAGACTTTGGGGAACGCAGGGTGGGTGAAAATGTAGGGATCCATGCATATTCTACAACTTTTCCACCATAGAAATGTGAGGGAAATGTTTTTTTGAAAATGTTAAGGTTTGCAAGGGATTCTGGGTAACAGAACCTGGTGAGAGCCACACAAGTCACCCCATCCTGATTTCCCCTGGGTGTCTAGTTTTTAAAAATGTACAGGTTTGCTAGGTTTTCCTAGGCGCCGGCAGAGCTAGTGTTAAAAATTTAAGCTAGGCACTTTGCAAAAAAAGGGTCCGTTTTCACTGTAAAAGTTAAGTGTGTCCACATTGCGATTTGGACCGTTTCCTGTCGCAGGAACTATGCCTACCCACACAAGTGAGGTACAATTTTTATCGGGAGACTTAGGGTAACACAGAATTGTAGAGCAACTATTATTACCTTTTGACTTTTGATACATTTTTGCCTTCCAAATGAAAGACAATGTGTAAAAAAGAAGTCATTTTGAAAAATTACCTATACGTCTCATGCTAGTATGGGCACTCACAATTTCGGAAATATGCAAATATCCACTATTTCTATACTCTATATTTTGTTCCAATTTCAGAAATACATAGGAGTCTTTCATACCAATTTTTCCATGTATTTATTTTCCCAAATTAATTGCTATACACCCGGAACATAATGAAAAACAATTGCAAGACGCTGCTCAGTTATTGGCTCTGGGTTAGTCGGGTTTTTGGTGAACCTTCAAGTCCTATATATCCCCATAACCAGAAAGGCCCAGCAAATGTAACGGTATATTGCTTTTGAACAGCTGTAAAAATTACAAGAAGTTACAGGTGAAAATGTTGGCATAAATGGCTGTTTTTTCTACTCATTTTCAATATTTCCTATATTTAACTGTTAGTTTCTATGAAGAAACCTTGAAGGATCTACACAAATGACCCCTTGTTAAATTTAGAATTGTGTCTACTTTTTAAAAATGTATAGCTTACTAAGATCCATTATTGCTTTCATACCCATTTCTACCATTAACTGGAAGGAGGCTGAATGCACAAAAAATAGCAAAAATAGGCTATGTCCGAGATAAATTCCAAAACTGAGTAAAAAATGTTGATTTTCTGACAAAACTCAGATTTCCCTGAAGTCTGGGAAAATTATGATTTCAGTGCCACAACCGCTTTGTTGATACCATTCGCAGGGAAAAAACGAAACGCTTTAATCTGTAGCCTTTTTTCCTCATTTTTTCCCCAAAAATCAAAATTGTGCTTTATTTTGGCTAATTACTGGATCCTCTCTGGGGGAATCCACAAACCCTGGGTACTTTTAGAATCCCCATGATGTTGGAAAAAAAGGACACAAATTTGGTGTGGACACCTTATGTGGGCAAAATGTTACAGGGGACTAAGCGCAAACTATCCCAATTAGCCAACAAAAGGCCTAGCAGCGAATGGGTCAAGTAGGCAGGTCCTTGGTTATGGAAGGGTTTGTAGGCGTGGGTCAGGAGCTTGAAATGTAATCTCTTCTAAACAAGGATCCAGTGGAGGTCCTTCAGGTGTTGAGTAATGTGGGTTCTTTTGGGCATGTTAAGGATTAGTCTGGCCCCCACGTTCTGGATTGACTGTAGTCTTTGCACAAATTCAATGTTGGTGCCAGAATGGACTGCATTGCTGTAGTCCAGTCAGCTGGTGATGAGGTCCTGGGTCACCGTTTTCCTTGTGATGATGGAGAGCCACTTGAAGATCGTGCGCAGCATGCATAGTGAGTGGAGGCAGGCTGAGGAGACGGAGTTGAGTTGGTGTTTTATGAATAGTTTGCATCCTCGGATGATGTTGAAGTTGCAGGCATGGTCTTTTGGAGTGAGGGTGGGTCCGAAATGCAATGGCCACCAGGAGTCGTTCCATAGGTTAGTGTGCTTACCAAAAATGAGGACGTATGTATCGTCTGTGTTGAGTTTGAGACAGTAGTCCCTCATCCAGGCTGAGAGGTTCTTCATACAGGTGCGGAAGTTGTTTTTTGCTGAGGTGGAGTCAGCTGAACATAATAGGATGAGCTGGGAGTCACCAGTTTAGGAGATTATGTTGATCTAGTGAGATCTGCTAATATCTGTGAGTGGTGTCATGTAGATGTTTAAGAGAGTAGGGCTCAGGGATGAACCCTCTGGTACTTGCAAGCTTGTGTTTTACCTGTAATGTGAAAGGGGGAGTCCGGCTTTCTGGGTGCGTCAAGGAAGGATGCCATCCATTTGAAACCGATGTGTAGTAGGTGCTTGAAGAGAGTGTGAAGGGAAACCTTGTTGAAGGCTGTGGAGAGGTTGAGCTTGGTCAGGGTGGCTGCATCTCCTCTGCGTATTAGGGTGCCAATGTCATCTGTTGCGGTGATCAGGGCTGTCTCGGTGCTGTGGTTAGATCTGAAGCCCGACTGTGAAGGGGCAAGAAGGTTGTTTTTCTCTAGGTGTTCAGTGAGTTGGAGATTGATGGCTTTTACCAGGACCTAGGTGGGGAAGGGGAGCAGCAAGATTGGTCGGTAGTTCTTAATTTCTCTGTGGTCTGTGGAGGATTTCTTGAGGAATGGTCTGGTCTTGGCATGTTTTCAGGCATCTGGGATAGTGGTCGTAGTCATTGAGGTGTTGACGATGGTGATGAGCTGGCTGCTAATCTCACCTCTGCTGAGGTTGAAGAGGAGGTGGAGGCAATGGCCGGTGGGAGATCCTGAGTGGATTGTGTTCATTAGCTTGGATGTGTATTGTGTGCAGAGTTGTTTCCATGTGGTGTGTTGGTGGTCAGCGTTGGTGGTTGACTGATAGCCGAGGAGGTTAGTGGTTAGGGGCCAACGTTTTATAGATGGTTGCTATCTTACTGTGGAAATGGTAAGCGAGGGCGTTGCAGAGTTCCTGTGATTCTTGCATGGTGTTTTCGGTGGCTTAAAAGCAGGTGAAATCTATGACGATGTTGAAAAGTTCTTTGGTATGGTTGGAGCTGGTGTTGATTCTGGTGACGGCCTCCTTTTTTACAGTACTGATCTGCCTGTGGTACTCGTTGAGCTCTGTTCTGAAGGTGGCTCTGTCGGTGTGGTACTTGCTTGTGCACCATTTTTGTTTAGGGTGTTTACATCTGTGGATTGAGGTGCTCAGTTCTGGGATGTACCGGCTGGCCTGATTGGGGGGTATATGGGTGTTGGCTGGTTTAAAGGGGATGGCTTGGTTGGTGGAATTGGTGATCCAGTCATTGAAATTATGGACTGTCAGGTCCAGGTTGGTGGAGTCTCTGGGCTGTGTGGTGTTGAGGTTGTTGGTCCAATGTTGCTGGGTGACTCTGGACCAGCTGTCGAAGGGGGCGATGTTTACTTTTGGCAGCAATGGTGAAGTGTACGATGGAGTTGTCTAACTAGGTGAGCTCAGAGGTAGGGCTGTATCCAATTATATTGCTAGATGGGAGGAAAGGGTCCAGTGTGTATCATGCTTTGTGTTTGGGGTATGTGATTAGCTGCTTCAGTACCATGTTGTCCAGTCTTTCTAGAAGGTCAGTGGAGCTGGTGACAGTTACATCGTCCAGGTGGTAGTTAAAGCCTCCAAGGAAGACACAGAGTTTGGATTCAATGGCGAGTGGTGATGAATTCAGCCAAGGTGTTGCTGAAACCCATTCGTGGTCCTGGCAGCTTATATGTGAGGGTGCCTCTGATGGCAGTGTCGTCGTTGGTGCGGAGCTGGAAATACATATGTTCCATGGTGGACGGGGTTTTTTCTTTGGAGACAGTGCAGGTGATTGTTTTTTGTGTATAATGGCGATGCCGCCTCTGGATTTGTTGGTGCAGCGCAAAATTTTGAGCAGAGGAGAGTTGCTGTGGTATGTCCGATGTTGCTGCTGAGATGAGCCAGGTTTCTGTGTGTCCCAGAATTCGGCAGTGTGCTTGCTGAGTGATCTGGCATTGAACAAAAGGCAGGTGAGTTTTCCAGGGGTAGCAGCCTCCCTAAGTAGTCCTGGGAAATGGGAGGGGTTATATGGGAGGCGGGAGGCTGACAAGGAGGGGGAGGCAAAAACACTGGGAAGGCACCAAAAGAAACTCGTAATCAAATAAATAAACAAGCAGGAGAGGCAAACAATTCAGTGGTAAACAAAACAAGCAAAATTAAACTGGTCTAACATCAAGCAGAAATTGCAAAAGGGCTGCAACAATGCAGGAGGTCAAGTGGGTTACTTGACCTGACAACATACACTTGGAATGTCAGCACTAGGATCTGGATTAGCATGTAGGAGCTGGACTTTACACAAGTGGTCAAGTAGGCCTCAACTCCAGAGGCACAGATGAATAAAAAACCCTGCTCACAACTTTGGATTCGCAATCCATGGTACACTCCCACCACCATTCTCTATATTCAGCCCATGACAGGGACAGCAGTCCTCTGTCAGCCACATGATAGCATGCTTGGTTCACCCCTCCAGGTCACAGAACAGGTCCAGGACCTTACTCATGTTACAGAACAGCCCTAGGGCTCTGTGTACCCACTAGATTAGTGTGTGACGAGGGTCATTATCAAGAACCAGGATAGGGGGATCACGATTATACACCATTTAGCGGACATCCTCATCACAACTCATCCCTACACTAATTATTCTAGTAAGAAAAATTAAGAGAGGCATGAATGCCTGTGACCTCAATGAGTACTCAACTCTTCTTCATCACATGTCCCCAAGAGTAGTGGCCAGAGCAGTTTGGATTCAAGTTCGACGTACTAGTAGAATCCCCTTCCATGTCAATCTTGGCCACAGTGTTTACACCTTTGCAGAGACAGAATATTGAATACAAAATATTGACTTATATAAAAATGATTGCAAAAATGTTGTGGGGCAAGAATATCAACAGACGAAATATCCTGGTGAAGAGTATCGACTTTGGGTGAATAATATCAATGTAAAAAATATCAGTGTGTAATATCGTTTGCAATAATATAGATGTTAAATATATCATTTTTGTATTAATGTTACATATGTTAGTATATATTTTATATGTGTGTGATGCATGTATTTTTTGTATAAGAATTGTTTATATTTTCACTTTATGTGTAGAATTTGTGTAGCATTTTTTTTGTTTAAATTTTGCGCATTTAGTTCTGTTGCGAGTTTATAGAGGAATAGGGTGGGTGGTAATTTAATTATATTAAATGTATTGAATATGTTTAGTAGTCATTATTACTTATTCATTTTTTGGAATTTTGCATTTTCAGTTCCGTAGCGAGTTTTGGGTTGATAGGGGAATAGAGTGGGAAGTAATTTAATTTTATAAAATGTATTGAATGTTTTGAGAAGTTAATAAAAAAAATTATTTGAATTTAGTGTTTTTAGTATTATGGCAGGTTGTGGGTTTATAGGGGAATAGGGTGGGACGTAATTTAAATACATAAAATGTATAGAATCATTTTTATTTATTAATAATTGTTGAATTAAGATGTTATAGTTTTAAATGTGTAAATTCATTTGTTATCAATTATGTAATAATTAGTTGTTTTAATTAATGAATTGGAAATTAATTATGTTCATTGTGTAATTATTTGTATCTGTGTGTTGTGCTGTTTATAGGTGAAAATGGGGGAAAGGTTGGAAAGTAATTTAGTTTTAATGAATTAATTAATACTTATTTGTTAATTAAATACAATTAATTAATGCTTAGTTCTGGGATGTACCGGCTGGCTTGATTGGGGGGTGTATGGGTGTTGGCTGGTTTGATGCGGGTGGCTTGGTTGGTGATATTGGTGATCCAGTCATTGAAATTATGGACTGTCAGGTCCAGGTTGGTGGAGTCTCTGGGCTGTGTGGTGTTGAGGTTGTCGGTCCACTGTTGCTGGGTGACTCTGGACCTGCTGTGGAAGGGGGCGATGTTTACGTTTGGGAGCTCGGGGTGGTCCCAGCAATGGTGAAGTGTACGATGGAGTTGTCAAACCAGGTAAGCTCAGAGGTAGGGCTGTATCCAATTATATTGCTAGATAGGAGGAAAGTGCCCAGTATGTATCATGGTTTGTGTTTGGGGTATGTGATCAGCTGCTTCAGTACCATGTTGTCCAGTCTAACATGCAGATTTTGTTGTTTGCCTCACCGAACCCTACATGGTACGTTAAATACCGCATAATTTTCCCCTGTTAAATTCTGGCAGGTTTTACCTCCAGAAACTTGATCAAGGGTAAGATATTTAACGCACCTGGTAACTACTGGGTGCCGTAAATACCATCCAACTGGGAATTTCAATCTTTGCACAAACAGGGGATTACACAGGGGGTTGGAAGATTCCGACAAATTCATAATCAGGGACTAAGGGGCATATTATCAAGGGGGTTTATCTCCGCTTTTTTTGCTTTAAAAGTCAAGAAAGCGGAGATAAAATTATCTCACTATTACCTAGCTGTCGCTAACACCAGTTAGCGACAGCTAGTAGGAGATAGCGACCATCTTGGGCCCCACTTTGCATGTCAGTGATATTTATCACTAATGATATGCAAAGTGGGCGTGCCAAGATGTTAGTGACTGGAAACAGTCGCTAACATCGCTATCTCCTATTACCAACATTTGGAGATATTCGCGCTAAAGGCGAATATCTCCAAAAGCTAACACCTGCCCTGAGCAGTTCTTAGCCATGTTATCCAATGGGAGGTGGATAACATGGCTAAGAGCATTAGCTCGGTAATGCATGAATATCGCTGACTTTTCAGCGATATTCATGCATTGCGCCCGTTTTTTATCACATTTGCGATAAACCTTGGTAATACCAAGGTTTATCTGCGATAAAAATCCCCGCAGCTCAGCGGTAAAATTTTGTCTCTAACCAAGCAATAGCGATAATGCTTGGTAATATGCCCCTTAATCTCTCCACATTTTGCAGCAGCCTATCTTGTACTGTGTGTAATATGATTTTTAAATAATGACTTACATATTAACAGTGCTTTCAGTCGCGGGCTGGGACCTCATAGCACTATAAATACACATGCCTTGGAAAGAAACAAACATGAGGCGAACGCCTAGGAAAGTTCACAGGTCTCTATGGTCGTTGCACAAGAGATTCCTTTGTGTATTTTAGTTGGAAAGCCTCACATCGATGTTCTAGTGTGCAGATCATACCAGTACAGATGCACAGACATAGTAAGATCAAGCAAGCATTGGCAGAATCCACAAATGATCCGGAAAGTGTGGTAAAGAAATATATGGACAACCTGGAGAGCCGTCTAGATGAGGACTGCATAATCTGCATGGAAAAGTTGGCATCTCCTTCTGGGTACAGCGATGTAGTGGAGAGCAAGACTATCCAGCCTCATGCTATGGGGAAGCTGAAGCAGTGTGCTCATAGTTTCCACATCCCTTGCATGCTTGCCATGTACAACAATGGAAACAAGGATGGAAGTTTGCAGTGTCCTGCCTGCAAGACTATTTATGGAGAGAAGACAGGGACTCAGCCTAAAGGAAAAATGGAAATCTATTCAATTCATTGGTCTCTACCTGGACATCCTGATTGTGGAGCCATTCTGATCGGGGAACATCCTTTACAGCGCAACGTTTACCACGCAGTGCCTTTACGACGCAACTATTACAACGCATGTCAATACAACGCATTGCGCTGAGGGGCGCTCTAGGATAGGGAATAGCTTTAATTTACTATCCAACACCTTGCCTACTATCCACGGGGACTGGAGTTGGAATAGTAAATTAAACTATTCACTATCCATCACCCCTTAGCGCTATGCACTGTAACAGCATGCATTGTAAAAACTGCGATGTAAAGGCATGCATGGTAAAAGCATGCGTTGTAATGTCATACATCCTTCAGATCGTGTACACGATCCCTCCAGGCATTCAGGGTCCAGAACATCCCAATTCTGGAAAACCATACACAGCCCGAGGCTTCCCCCGCCATTGCTACCTACCTGCCAATAGTAAGGGTAGACTAGTTCTGGAACTATTACAGGTGGCCTGGAACCGGCGTCTATTTTTCACTGTTGGTGTTTCCAGTACCACAGGAGAGGGAGACACTGTGGCGTGGAACGAAATCCACCATAAGACTCAGATGTCCTCAAACATCAGTGGACACGGGTATCCTGATCCCAAATATCTGGACAATGTGCTCGCTGAGTTGGCAGCCCAGGGTGTCACTCAGGACTGTCTGAGCAAGTAACACTTGCTTAACAATGTGCAAAAGGCTGGTTGATAACTCAAGTTTTTGGTTCTGTTGCCTTAAGCTTTTACATCATGTTAAAAGCAATAGCCAAGCACCTGGAAGCCACACACTGTTTGCAGTCTAGCTGTGTTTTAATTTAAAGGAAAGAGAGGTGATCAAGAGGCATGATTGACTTAATTTCACAACCTCCTTTGAAAAATGTACAAGTTTATGTTAAGAAGACATACTGGACTCACCTTTCAAACCCTGCAGGGGTATTTGCTTCTTTATCCAAGTCATCTAGTTTTGTGTGTGGCTAATTGACTCAATTGAGGGGATTCTCTTTGTTACGAATGGACACGTGGATGGTCAGAAGGGGCAGGGAGCAAGTATGATGACACCTTTTGAGAAGTGCTTTAATCTTTTGTACTCATTTTCTTATATTAATTGGTGAAATAAAGATATATATTAATTATTACTTTTTTTTAAAAAGACTTGCATATTAACAGTGTTTTCAGTCACAAGATGGGACCTCATAGCACTATAAATACACATGTAGGGGGTATGTAACCTTTACAACAAAACTTTTACAACGACCTACCATTACAACGCAACTTTTACAACGCATACCATTACAACGCATTGCGCTGGGGGGCGCTCTAGGATAGGGAATAGGTTAATTTACTATCCAATAACCTTCCCTACTATCCACGGGGACTGGAGTTGGAATAGTAAATTAAACTATTCACTATCCAGCACCCCAAAACACTATGCGTTGTAATGGTATGCGTGGTAAAAACCGCGTTGTAAAGGTAGGCGTTGTAAAAGTATGCGTTGTAACGTCATACATCCCATGTAGGGTTATGATTTGAATGGTGCAGCAGGTGTAGTAGCACCGGTCCCACAACTTGTCAGAACTTCTCTACATACATAATATAGCTATATTTCACTGCCTAAACCGGCAGCCACTAGAGCAGTCATCTTTCAGCAACTAGGGTCATGATGTGAATAGTGCAGCAGGTGCAGTGGCACCGGGCCCCACAATGTTGTCAGAACTTCTCTAAACACCTACTATTGCTATATTTGACTACTAAACAGGCAGTCACAATTGCAGTTACCTTGCAATTGAAAGGGGCATGCTTTAATAGGTGCAACAGGTTTAGTGGCACCGGGGCCAAACGTTGTCAGATCTCCTCTAAACACTCAATATTGCTATATTTTACAACTAAACAGGCAGTCATAAGTGCAGTTATCAAGCAGACACTAGTTACTTGAGTACAATAGTGCAGCAGGTGCAGTGGCACAAGGACCAAAAGCTCCAGGCACTCTATTAAACGCTCAATATTGCTATATTTTATTCCGAAACAGGCAACCACAAGAGCAGTTACCTTGCAGGCAACAGAGTCCGGATTTGAATGGTGCAGCAGCACCAAAAATTTGTCAGAACTCTTCAAACACATAATATTGCTATATTTGGCTACTAAACAGGCAGTCACACTTGCAGTTACGTTTCAGTTTAAAGGGGCATTATTTGAATAGTGCTGCAAGTGCAGTGGCACTGTGACCAAAATCTCTAGGGACCCCATTAAACCCAGATTATTGCTAAATGTTACTACTAAACAAGACAGTCACAAGTGCAGTTACCTTGCAGCAATAGGGGCATGGTTTGAATGGTGCAGCAGGTGCAGTAGCACCAGTACCAAAAGCTCTAGGCACCGCAATGAACACCTAATATTGCTATATTTTACTACTATACAGGCACACACAATTGGAGTCAACTTGCAGTTAAAAGTGACTTGATTTAAATAGTAGAGAACAAAATGGGCAACCCAAACTACCATTGAGGGCTCGGGCAAAAATGAAATGATAAGGTACGTTTGCTTTCAAGGGATTTATTCAAACGTGTAATTTAAATTATTTTTGTAATTAAATTCAAGGCCAGGTAAATGGTTTCCTTGCAAGGAAACCATTTACCTGGCCTTGAATTTAATTATAAAAATAATTTAAATTACACTTTGAATAAATCCCTTGAAGGCAGACTTACCTTATCATTTGATTTAAATAGAGCAACAGGTGCTGTGGCACTGGGGCAAAAAGTTCTAGGGACCCCACTAAACATGGTATTTTGCTATGTTTTACACCTAAACAGGCAGTCACAAGTGCAGGTACATTGCATGCAATAGTGTTATGATTTCAATGGTGCTGCAGGTGCCGTGCACAGGGGCCAACAGTTGTCAGAACTCCTCTAAAACCAAATATTGCTATATTTAACTACTAAATAAGCAGTCATAAGGGCAGTTACCTTGTAGACACTAGGGTCATAATTTCAATGGTGCAGCAGGTGCAGTGACACCGGAGCCCCAAACTCTAAGTAATCCTCTAAACACCAACAGCAACATCTTTCTACTAAGCAGGTACTCACACATGCAGTTACCTTACAGGCATTAGGATCATGATTTGAATTGTGCAGCAGGTTTAGTGGCACCGGGGCAAACAGTTGTCCTAACTCCTCTCAACACCAAATATTGCTATATTTTACTACAAAACAGGCAGACACAAATGCAGTTATCGTGCAGGCATTAGGGTGTGATTTGAATGGTGCAGCAGGTGCAGTGGCACTGAGCCCAAAAGTTCTTAGAAATTCTCGTAACACACATTATTGCTATTACATCAATTAATTCTATTGTTTCCCTCTTTCATTTCATTTTTCAAAATGTTGCTATTACTTACCAGAACTACACTGATAGCACAATATATTTCCTTTTTGTACATGAACAAGTCACAACACTTTAACAGACTTCTGTAACATAAATTTACAACTCATCAGAAAGCTTCAACTTACAACAAAAAACAGGTTATTATTATACTTTCATATTTCACTTTACTAATTCACCACTAATCCTTTATGGCTTCCAGATTCGCGTGCGACACGCCGAAAAAGCGCTTCGACGCCTCGATCAGGCGTAGTAGGCGCTATGTAAATGAGCCCACAATACAAAACAATTAGGCACAAAGGCGAGTCCTAACGCATTTATCAATGCTTGCTTCCCCAGACCTGTTGACCTCTGGTGGCTGAGAGGACAGGCGAAGATGGCAGGCAGTGCCTGGAGGGGCGGCCACCTCTCTGCAGAGGGCCCCCCAGGGCCGCAGAAACCAGACAACAGAGAACCCAAGACAAGCTCAGAGGCAGACCTTTGTGAACACTTGCTTTATTTCATGCAGATCATTTGAGGAATGTGAGGCGGGGGAGTATACAAAAGGAAACAGCGCCACCTGCAGGTCGTATACAGTAATATCTGTGGAACACGCAGAGTTTGCAAAATACATCAACCGGTGGATGACATTAATATACAAATGCAATCTGTGTCAAGAGAGATTTAAATCAGGAAGCAGACTCCCACTGTAAAATGCTACGTCACAGAGAGGCGATGACGATTCATGCAGATAGTCCCCAGCCCCATAAGACACCCAGTCCTAGCCATCGCATGTTCTGCTGGAGGTAAGTACAGCAGGAAGGGGCAGCTTGCACACAGCGGCTGATCAAACAGTTCTTAAAGAAGCAGGAACAGGTGGGCGCGGCCAGAGTCCGTCTTGTGAAGGAAGGGCTGAAGGCGACAGGCTGGGGGTTAAAAGGCTGAGGCATGGGGGCTTCCGGCGGCATCACTGAGGCCAGCTTCATTCGTAGGGCTCCAGGGAGCAGATTTTCTGAAACCAGCCAATGCTCTGCAAGTTGTCCAGGTGGTCGCCAGCCAGGACCGCCACATTAGCCCCTTTGTAGTCATCTTCAGCGAAGAGCTGCCAGGCTCCCTTGGGGACTTTGAGAGAGGCGGCCTTCTTTTCCATCCCGTGAGGGCTCAGTTTTGGGGTCGCTTCTGTCAGGAACAGCGGGGTGCCCTTATAACTGACCCCGTCAGTGAGGACGATGGAAGGGCTGCCCAGCCCGCCCTTCACCTGGCGCAGAGAGGAGATGGTATTGGCGAAGTCATCGAGCGTGGAGTAGTCCCCTCCTGCCTTGTAGAGGCGGTAGCCCCCCTCAAAATCCTTCTCAGCATAGGCTATCCAGGGGTCCCCTACCACAATCAGTGACTTGGCCACCTTGGATAACGCGGCCAGGTCTGGTGTGTCCACGGTGACCGTCACAGGCTCACCAGCGAAGTTCACATTACTGTACAACTTTATGGAGCTCATTGTCGCCCTTTCTTCCTGGTAGATAGCGCTTAGAGGCGAGAGAGGCTGGGGCTGCGGTCGGTGAGTGTCCCGGTCACAGGGTCTCTGGCAGTCTCTCTGTCGTCACTTGGATGAGGCGGCAGCTGCTCTCTCAGGCTGTGGGCCGGGGGGTCGCTCGTCTCAGGCTGGGGCCGCTCTCGCAGCCTTGGTGTCTCAGAGAAGCAAACCTGAGCAGATCTCTCTCTCTCTCTCTCTCTCGAAAGCCGCGGCTCTTATACTCTCTCAGGCCCTCTGACCGCGCGAGAGTTGGCAGAAGGAGGGGTTTCCTCCCACGGACCTATTAATCATTAGTAAGAGTCTCGTTTTCCACAGAATACTATGACGCACTGCTTTCTTTGGAGATAAATGGGCAAACCACTTTTTATCCAAATGTATCATGGCCAAGACAAGCATTTGCAATGCAACCGGTCTCGCCTTTGGGACCTTAAATGTATTTAGCTATGTAGCACATTAGCCTGGGTGCTGAAACATCTACTCTCCTTTAACATGGAGGGAAAGTAAGCACCAAACTGCGTGACACGCCTTGTATGGGAACACAGGGAGAGAAATATTGCCTATCAGCTGGAAATGGTATAGTCCAAAGCTCTGTTTTTAACCCCTTCGCTGCTAGGCCTTTTCCCCTCCTGTGCTAAGCCATTTTTTGGCGATTTGGGTCAGTGCACGCTTAGGCCCCTGTAACTTTTTGACCACATAAGGTATCCACGCCAAATTTGGGTCCTTTTCTTCCAACATCATGGGGATTCTAAAGATACCCAGGGTTTGTGGATTTCCTTGGAGGGGTCCCAGAAATTAACCAAAATACAGTAACATTTTTGTTTTTTTCAGAAAAATAGGGGAAAACGCGTTGCAAATGAAAGCCTCTGGGTTTTTCCCTGCAAAGGTTATCAAAAAAGGGGTTCTGGGGCTGAAATCAGAATTTTCTCAGCTTTTAGGAAATGACAGTCTTTTGTCAGAGAACCAACATTTTTCACACAGTTTTGGCATTTTTCTGGGACATAGCCTATTTTTGCTATTTTTAGTGCTTTCAACCTCCTTCCAGTTAATGGTAGAAATGAGTTCGAAAGCAATAATGGATCCTAGAAAGCTATACATTTTAGTAAAGTAGACTAAAGTCTGAACTCAGAAAGGGGCCATTTGTCTAGATCTATGAAGGTTTCTTTATAGAAACTAACAGTTAAATATTGGAAAAAATGAAATTTAGTTGAAAAAAACAGCCTTTTGTCACAACGTTTTCACCTGTAACTTCTTGTAATTTTGTCAGCTCTTTGAAAGCAATATACCTTTACATCTGTTAGACCTTCCTGGTTGTGGGGATATACAGGACTTGTAGTTTCGCCAAGAACCTGACGAACCCAGAGCCAGAAACTGAGCAGCAACTTGCAATGGTTTTTTATTATGTACCGGGTATAGAGCAATTATTCTGGGAAAATGTATACATGGAAAAATCGGTATGAAAGACACCACATGGCTCGTTGTTTTGCATGATGACTGCGCATTTTTTACATTGTGTGAATACTCTCTTTGTGTATTAGGCTTTGTATCCCTCGTAGATGCAATCCTCATTTTCGAGAGGTATCTGCAAAAACGCCGTTCTTTGTAGTCGGCGATTTGACATTTTAGTAACGTCTCCTTTACGGCGCATATGTCCCTCGTGGATGCAGCGGTTCTGGCATAAATAATTTACTTTTCCACCAATGTCACTCTAATGCCTGAACACCAAAGCATACAAAACCAGTATTGAGAAAGGCTGTTGCTGAAACGCGTCTACTGGTACATTGGTGACAAAATTATGGCACACCTGCAGCCACCTTGATTGGAATAAAGGGGTAACACTTAAAACATTTAATTTGCAAAGGAACAAAATGAGGAGGTTGATTTTGAATTGAAATTATTATTAGTGCTGCAGAAATAAAACTTAGGGCAGATTTGCCTGGTGAGCAGTAAGTAGCCTTACTACAGTGATCTAATGAGCAACTAGAGTGCTGACATTCTGAATTAATGCAAATGTGTGACTCATCTGAATGCTTTCTTGATAGAATCAAAGTAAAAAACTGAAAGTATTTCCTACAGAGGAGACTGTAGTAAATGAAGAAATTAGGAAACTTCATAACAAATAAGTCTCCCAAGATGGCCACCAGAGACAAAAGAGCCCAAATGTAGCGTAAATATCACCCAGATATAGCCCACGTATAGCCCAATGACAGAATGTCCCAGTGTTCTAAAGAACAACTAGAGCACCAACAGTCTTACTTATGACAAAATTATGGCCCACCTGTAGCTATCTTGATTGGAATAAAGAGGTAACACTTAAAACATTTAATTTGCAAAGGAACAAAATGAGGAGGTTCATTTTGCATAGAAATTATTATTAGTGCTGCAGAAAGAAAACTCAGGGCAGACTTCTCTGGTGAGCAGTAGCCGTACTACAGTGATCTAATGAGCAACTAGAGTGCTAACATTCTCAATTTATGGCAAATGTGTGACACATCTGAATGCCTTCTTGATGGAATCAAAGTAAAAAAATGGAAAGTATTTCCTACTCAGGAGACTGCAATAAATGAAGAAATTTGGAAAGTCATAACAAATAAATCTTCCAAGATGGCCACCAGAGACAAACGTGCCCAAATGTAGCACAAATATCACCCAGATGTAGTCCACGTGAAGCCAAATGACATAAGTGTGCAAAACACTTTTTATTTTTTATGTTTTTGCAGTTTTTTATAGTGCAGGCTGGTCAGGTATTGGAGTGCTTTACATGAGCATTGGTTACATCATACAAAGACAGATTCATTTTGGTTGTAGACATGGGAAGATTAAGTGATTTGACCAGAATCACAGAATGTCGAGCTGAAGCAGAACCTCCAACCTGGTTCCCCAGTTGCAAAGTCTGCAGCTCTGGAAGTAACACCACATCCTCTCCCCGAAGTGCAACATTTAATGAAGTGGTCAACTGGATAAAAAACATAAAGATTACAAATAATTTAAAAGTGCTTTGTCGCTATTTGAAAACTCAGATATGTACTCATTTTAGTTTTTTAGAGCACTAACCATAATTTTGATACAAATAAGACTCTCTTATGGGAAACAACCTTTACAACGCAACTTTTATCACGCAGTGCCTTTACGACGCAACTTTTACAACGCAAACCATTACAACGCATAGCGCTGGGGGGCGCTCTAGGATAGGGAATAGGTTTAATTTACTATCCAACACCTTCCCTACTATCCACGGGGACTGGAGTTGGAATAGTAAATTAAACTATTCACTATCCAGCGCCCCAAAGCACTATGCGTTGTAATGGTATGTGTTGTAAAACTCGCGTTGTAAAAGCATGCGATGTAAAAGCATGCGTTGTAATGTCATACATCCCTCTCTTATCAATGTAATTTCTAAAGGAAATGCTCTAGCTTTTACACTTTTGATTACATCAAGATGACGTCAGGTGTGCCACACTTTAGTAATAAATATAGAATGTTAGCAATCTAGTTGTTCATTCCGATAGTGTTGAGAGGCAGAGGCTAGGGACACAGACTCAGAAAATTTAAGGCAGGTAGAAGGGTGCAGAGGCAACAATCTGACAACACTGGGTAGGCAGGACGGGCAGTGGCAGCACAACAGACTATGGAGGGCAGTGGAAAGGGGGGCAGGGGCAGCAAACCAACAATCCAGCACAGGCAAGAGAGGCTGTAGCAATATAATAGACCATTGTGGGCAGAAGGAAGAGGCAGTAGTAGTACAACCATACCTGCCAACAGACCCGATTCAGCCAGGAAACGCCCAATGTTTTTAAGCCCAGATGGGCTTCATTTGATCTGTCTCCTGTCTACAATCTCCTCTTTTTCAATGTAAGTCAATGGGGAAAATCAATACCCCAGTTTGTTTTCAAAATCTCCCTCTTACCAAGTTCAAAATGTTAGCAAGTAAAGTACATTTGATCATGGAAGACAGGAGGAATTGGGGTAGGGACATGGACTCGGATAACAGAGGACAGGAGGGACATGGAGAGGTACACCAAACTGACCTTACAGGGCAGGCATCAGGGTTTGCAGCAGCACAATACACCACACAGAGCATGCGGGATGGGCCTGCAGCACAATAATCCGTAGAAAGCAACTAGCTCACCACACAGGGAAGGTGGGAGGGACCGTAGCAGCACTGAAGACCATGCATGGCAAGCCGGAGGGTAAGTGGCAGCACAATGGCCATGATGGGCAAGAAGGAGGGGGCAGGGGCGTGCACAAAGGACCATGGAGGATAGAAGGGAGAGTCAGGAGCTGGGCTCAGACAAGAGTGTTCAGGGGAAGGGGCTTCACAACAGACCAGGTGGGGTAGGCAGGAGGAGCAGTTGCAGCACAACAGCCGAGGGAGGGCAGAAGGGTGAGGCAGTAAAATGGACCATGGAGAACAGGAGGAAAGGGATAGGGGCATGGAATGTGGGCAGGCAGGGTGGAGGTGGCAGGGACAGGTTACAGTTATCTGGAAATGCTAGGCAGGTGGAGGGGAGTGGCAGCTCAACAGAACACTCAGAGTAGATATGAGGGGCAGGTCCATGGGACATGGTGGGCAAAAAGGATGGGGCATGTACACAGACATCGGAGGGCAGGGGGAAGGAGAATAGGCTCAGCAAGCTAAGCACAGAGGCTAAGCAGGAGGTCAATGATGGGGCATGGAATTGGGCAATGGAAGGCAGGAGGAGTGGACTAGTACATCATGCTAAATGAGGGCAGTGGCAGCACATCGGACCATGCATGGCAGGAGGGAGGAGGCTAGTGCATGGATTCAGACAATATAGGTCAGGGAGGAGGTGGATGGGGTAGCACGCTAACTTATCACAGAAGGTGGGAAGGCCAGTGGCAGAACAACGGTGGAACAACGCTGTAATAAGGGGGCAGGGACATGGACTTGGAGAATGGATGGCTAGGAGGAGGGCAGGCAGGAGCAGTAAGCTTGGGTGGGGGCAGCACAATGCCAGGCCCTGTATCCAACCCCCCACCATCCATTGTGATATGCATCTTACTTAACGTTAAAAAAAGTAGAAATTTGCTAAAGAAATAAAGATCACAGGGACGTTATAATTAGTCTCAGATTTCACTCATACACAACAAGTGAAATTCAGCAGTTATATTTACTGAGCTAACTATAACTTACGCCCCGCAATGTACTGCTAATGACCTCAGACATTACATCATTCATGACATGGTCAGTTACATCACACATGACATCACTCATAACATCTCAAATGAGCTGTGAATGGAATGGAACTATAATCGCTAGAACTGTATTTAGGGATAGTGTGTGTATATTAACACCCCTTTTTTTGTAAGAACCATTATAATACACAACGTACCCAGATCAATATGGCCGAATGCATTTCACTTTAAAGTAATGCGTAGTCCATTATTTATGTTGATGTTTGCAATCCTAAGTATGTTTATTTTGAATAAGTCAGGTTGACAAACATACAGGCATGGCGGTCACAGGGCAAGATATGCTGAAATGACATTGTGTGCATATTATCTCTTTTTTTCTTTTCTTTATTGTATCAATTCCTGAATTTTCACATCGTCACCAGGCCAATATGGCCACCAGCTTTTTGGATTAAAGTAATTTGCAGTCCTTTATTAATATTGGCAACTTGACGTATTTGGTACATTTAAATAAGGAAGGTACAATGACGCCTTGTATCGTTATCAAGGTTTGGACAAGCCGAAACGCGTGGATTGCGTCCTTTGTAGATTAAATACTTCCAAACTACAACCTGAGTGCTGATTCCTTCCTTGAAAAGAGTGAGAGGAGATTAAATGCATGTATATAAAATTCACTGAAAAAAACACAAGTTTCAGGGACATTATAGTTAGAAATTAGCATTTAAAAAACCTTTTGATATTCACAGAAAAAAACACCGGTTTCAGGGACGTTATAGTTAGTCTGACATTTCTCTCATACAAAACCAGAGAAATTCAGCAGTTATCGTTAGCGGAGCTAACTATAACTCAAGCTCCTGCAATGCACTGCTAATGATGTCACATATTACATCACTCATGACATGGTCAGTGACATCACTGATGACATCTCAAATGACATCACTGAAGATATCATTGATGACATCATCCAGTGACTGTGAGTGTTTCTAAAAAGTTTAAGATATATATGATGATTCAGTCAGTGTGTGACTGACTGCATAAGTGAGAGATTATATGTATCTGGGTGAGTGACTAATCTGTGTGAATGTCTGTAGCAGTCTGTCAGTTGGTGTGTAAGTGGCTGCATGGGTTGATGAATAGGTACATGAGTGTCTATATTGGTTATTTATTGATTGTCTGAGTATCTGTATGAGTGTCTGAGTGTATGTGTGTTGTGTGACTATCTGCATGGATGTGTGAGTGGGTGATTCACTGGCTATATGGGTTTATGAGGGCATCGAGGGCATTTGCAAGGGGCTGTATGGGTGAGTGAGTGCATATGGCTGTGTTGGTGAGTGAATGGATGTCTCAGTGTTATATGTGTGAGTAACTGCATATGTTAATGGCAGTGAGTATTGGAGTATATAAGTGACTATGTGAAAGTGAGTGATTGTGAGAGTGGATGTATGGATGAGTGTGTGCTTGTGTCAGTGATTGTATAAAAAAGTAAGTATATTTTAGTATCTGTGAATAAGTGAGGTAGTATGTGTATAACTATATAGGAGAGTAAATGGCCTTGTGATTGACTCTTTGGGTGCCTGATTAGGGGTGTGAGTAACTCTATGGGTGAGTGGTGATGTGTGAGTGGTCTGTTTGGGTGTATGAGTGCATATAATAGTGGTTGTATTTATGAGTGACTGCATGTATGAGTGAGTATGGGTGAGTGAGTGGATGTGTGTATAGACCTAAGAATCAATAAGTGGGTATGTACTAACTGGTGTTGGTGTGTCTATGGTTTCGAGAATGGTAGTCTCTATTTTAGAGTGGGTGTATAAAAGGTTGTAATAGGGTGCGGGTAGGTGCATCAGAGATAAGTGGATGATGCCATCAGTGATGTTATCAGTTATGTCATTTGAGATGTCATCAGTGATGTCACTGGCCATGCCATAAGTGATGTAATATGTGAATATGTGATGTCATCAGCGGTGCATTGCGTGGTGTAAGTTATATTAATATGTATATTCCCTGAAAAAAACATAGGTTTCAGGCATGTTATAGTTAGGAATTATCATTTAAAAAACCTTTGAAATTCACTGAAAAAACCATAGGTTTCAGGTATGTTACAGTTAGGAATAAGCATTTTAAAACCCTTAGAAATTTACTGAAAAAAACTATAGGTTTCAGGGGTGTTATAGCTAGCAGGACATTTCACTCATACAAAACCATTGAAATTCCTCTGTTATAGTTAGTTGTACTAACTGTAACTTGCGCGCCCGCAATCCACTGCTGTCACATATTACATCATTCATGACATGGTCAGTAACATCACTGATGACATCACTGATGACATCAAGTGAATATGGGTTGGTTTGTTATTTAAATATGTATTATATATATATAGCAATCTGCATTGAAGAATGAGTGGATATATAAATATCTGGATGGAGGAATTAGTAGCAGTGTGATTGACTGTTTACTTGACTAATTTATAGTGTCTCACTAAATACATTGGATAGTGACTAAACTGTGTGAATATCTGTTTCACTTTGTCAGTTGTTGTGTAAACTACTGCACCAGTTGGTTACTATCTACGTAAAAGTCTATATTAGTTATTGATTAGTTAACTAAGTATTTGTATGGGAGAGTGAATGTGTGTGTGGTTCGGTGGGAGGTGTGTGACTGACCAAAGATGTGTGAATAGTTGATTCAGTAGGTATATGAGTTTAAGACTACATGTTATAACAATTGTTTGGGTGAGTGAATATCTTTATGGGTGTGGTTATGAGCAAATATATCTCTCAAGGGTACATGTCCAACAAACCATAAAAATAAAAGGCGGTGTATGTGACAGTTGTTGTATATAAATAAGTAAGTGATTGTATGAGTGACTGTATTAATACCTGTATACTTGTAATAGTGATTTTATAACACACTAAGTATGAATTACTATCTATATGAATAAATGAAGTGGTGTTTGTATAAGTGTGTAGCTGAGTAAATGTAAGTTTGATCCATTGTTTGCATAATTGAGTAGGATGACTGCATAAGTGAATAGGATATGTGCTGATGTGTAATGTCGATATAGGTTTATAAGTATAGGTGATAGTGTTCTATTGATCATTAACAGCATGTATGAGTGAATCTATAGGTAAGTTATTAGATGTGAGTGTAGATCTAGGAATCACTGAGTGGGTTTTTAGAAACTTGTATTGGTGTGTCAATGGTTTCAAATATGGTACTCTGTAGTTTACAGTGAGTGATGAAAGGTTATACCAGTGTATGATGAGGTGTATCTTATTGTCATGTGGATTATGTCATCAGTGATGTAATCAGTGATGTCATTTGAGATGCAATCAGTGTTGTCATCAGTGATGTCACTGACCGTGTCATGAATGATGTAATATGTGACATCATCAGCAGTGAATTGCGGTTGCGTGAGTTACAGTTAGTACAACTAACTATAACAGAGGAATTTCAATGGTTTTGTATGAGTGAAATGTTTAGCTAACTATAATACCCCTGAAACCTATGTTTTTTTCAGTGAATTTCTAAATTTTTTTAAATGCTAATTCCTAACTAAAACATACCTGAAACCTATGGTCTTTCAGTGAATTTCAAAGGTTTTTTAAATGCTAATTTTGAATTATAATGTTCATTAAGCATATCTGTTTTTTTCTATCTTTTTTAATTATCATCCCAGTCTCAACCTAGTAAAAACTGCAAATATTACTACTCTTCAATTGATTCCTTCCACCAACAAAATCGCCACAAACCAGAACCACAACTAACGTTAATGATATACAAACTAGGTGTTCCCGTAGAAAAAAAACACAAAAACACCACTCCCCCATATTTTCAGCAACCAGCCAAATCTGCAATACTACCTAAAAAAACAGGCAATAGCTCCACTTACCAGTAACAAATTAACATCAACATTTAACAGGTGTAAGGAGCTCGACTATCTATTGCGTGAATTACATCCAACTCACACCCATATTGAAAGACGAATATGTGATAGAGGTACTAATCATGCACCAACGACACCCAACAAAATCACAACACTAAGCATGGGCGGAATTTGCGAATTCGCGATACGCGAAATCCGGCAAATTCTGCGAGCTTGCAAATTTTTTTTTTTTCCAACTTCACGAGATTTTTTTACTTGTTCGGGAACGCGAACTTGCGCATGCGGTCGCAGCGGTCGCGAACCTGTTGTTTTCACTAAACCAGCCTGCTCGCGATGCCTTTTTCCTGTTTCGGGTCGCAATGACGTGTTCGAGTGCGCAATTTCCTGTTTCGGGTCGCAATGACGTGTTCGCGTTTGCAATTTCCTGTTTCGGGTCGCAGTGACGTGTTTGCGATCGCGGTGTCGCTCGGCCAGCTACCAAAATCTCGCAGCGCAACTCATCAGTGAACGCAGAATCATGGTATGTCACTGCCGCGCGCGCAAGATTGTATTTTTGAAGCGCGAACAAGAAAAAAAAATCCACCAACTCGCGAATTGCGGATTTTTGGGCAATTTCGCGCGACTCGTAAATCGCGACATTGCCAAAAATCTGCAAATTCCGCGAGAGAAACAAATATTCAGCCCATACTTACACAACACCCAGCGCCACCACAACCAACCCCCTGGACCCCTCCCCTCTACTACCTCAGAGGCAGCGCAAAACAGGACAACAGACCTTTCCAAAATACCATATCCCCTCAACCACACAATAGCTGAATGTTCAGAGATGTGGCAACCAACTATGTATGAGGGAGGGAACTCGCACATCAGCAATAATTTACACAATCCCAAGTGTACCGGTGATATGCTATACACAACTCACTATACAAACAAAAAACTTTTCCATGTGGTGATATAGTATTGATACGTGTAGTGTTCTGCACAGTGGACAAACCATATTATCTCAGACACTGGGGAATATCTCGGTCATATGGCTGTATTGTCACCTCCCCTTGAAGCAGAAGTGGAGTGGGCTGGTCCAACGTATGCAACTCCAGCGTAAGAGTATAAGTACATGGGCCACACGTTAGGCGTGGTTCACTTGTGCGAAGACAAAAGACTCTGCCACAGCGATGGTCCTCACCCTGCCACGTGGCTGCTGCCATGACTACGTGCCACCTCGATACAGGCCCAATGCGAATTCAGCGCCACAGCACCGCAGACTTATGTCTGTATCGACTACTGCCTTCGATCTACACTGCAGGGTTCACAATTTGAATTCAGCTTTGGATCTACACTATGGGCAGCATGAAATTCAGCCTTGCTTTATTTAATTCAGAGACAATTGTACTCTATGTCCTCAGATTTTGTTATAGGATATGACAAAAAGTATTCTTCGATGTCTGTGCTGACTACTGCCTTCGATCTACACTGCGGACAGCAGGGTTCACAACTTGAATTCAGATTGGGATCTATACTACGGACAGCATGAAATTTAGCCTTTCTTTATTTAACGCAGAGACTATTGTACTCTATGTCTTCAGATTTTGTTAAAGGATGTGGCAAAAAGTATTCTTTGATGTCTGTGCTGACTACTGTTTTCGATCTACACTGCGGACAGCATGGTTCACAACTTGAATTCAGCTTTGGATCTACACTATGGACACCATGGAATTCAGCCTTGATTAATTTAATGCAGAGACAATTGTACTCTATGTCCTCAGATTTTGTTAAAGGATGTGATAAAAAGTATTCCTCAATGTCTGTGCAGTACAGTAGCCAAGACACATTGTACCAGTGTGGCGCGCCCGGACCACGCATCATCGCAGGGTGCGCACATGCTGAGTTCTTCAGGTACCACTAACTCACTGCACCACAAGTAATCGCCATCTGGCCTTATTAAGACATAATTCTTTAGACAGAAGACATTGCGTCCAGTGCGGCCCGCCCGGACTACGCATCATTGCTGGGTGCGCACACGCTGAGTGCCAGAGGTACCACTAACTCAGTGCACCATAAATCATCGCAATGAAGAGTGAACAGTCTTATGTTAGTAATGAGGCATACTACCACTCAAAAATCGAATTGATACAGAATTCAATAGACAAAAGACCTTGGTCTGAGTACGGACCACCCCCACCGGACCACACATCATCGCATGGTACGTACACCCTAAGCGCCGAAGGTACTACTAACTCAGTGCACCATAAATCATCGCCACGTGGCCTTATTAAGGCAGAATTCACAAGGCAAAAAACATTGCTACCAGTGCAGCCTGCCTGGACCACGCATCATCGCAGGCTCCACAGAACGTTGCTTCAGGTGCCACTAACTCAGTGCACCACTTGTCATCGCGCGCTGCACAAACGCTAAATTACCAATACTGTGCAGCTCTACTCAACACCACGTGGTCGTAGGCCCTTGCTATCCGTTGCCTCCTGCTTACACTGCGGTCATAAAAGCTCACAATTAAATTGACTCTACAGTCATCGTTTGCAGAGTGCATTACCAAACTAATTATAACGTCCCTCAAACCTACACAATATCCCTTAGTATCCTTCCTTCAAGAACTTCAAAGGAACACTGAATGGCAGTCTACACTGCAGACAGCACAGCTAACAATTTGAACTATAATGTCTCTGAAACCTACATATTTCGACAATGTATTCCATACATGTTTCATCTTTTATTTGAATCTTGATTACAAATGATGCAGTTCAGTAGGCAACAAACAATGCTTCCAGTGCAGCCCACTCGGATCATGCATCGTCGCATGTTGCGTGCACGTTCAGCACCAGACGTACCACTAGCTCAGTGCACCATAAATATTTGCCACCTGGCCTTATTAGGGCAAAATTCAGTAGACAAAAGACATTGCTACCAGTGCAGCCTGCCCGGACCACGCATCATCGCAAGCTCAACACGAGCCGCCCCTACCTCAGCGCACCACAAGCAACGAACTCTTTACAATATAATCTGTTGTGTATTATTTCACATGTAGTGCCCCTACCTTTGTGCAGCGCAAGTCATAAACCGTTTATGATGGACTATCTGTGTATGATAGGATGATTACTATTGTACGTGTTACCAACAGCAACGATTTCCGGAGGGCTGGCTTACACTCACCCCACATTCACCCAGCACAGACATCACTAGACATGTAATCCTGGTAATAAAATGGAGTCGATCGCACGTGCCCGTACCCAGTTCAACTATCTATCTGTGTCTGTGTATTCATTATGTTTGTAAAATGCTGCCCCTGGGCCCTGCCACATTACATTGTGCTGTAAACAGCATATGCAACCATCTTACCTCTGGCAGTAGGAAAAACTTTGGTTATGTAACTTTCTCTTGCTCATTCTACAAGTACCAACGTAGAGACTAGATCATTAGAGAACTGCAACCAAATTGTACAGTAAATTTATAAGTGTCTGCGATTGCTGGAGGTTTTTTTTCTGCAGCGAATTTATATAGTGCGAAGTAGACCCGAAACTATTTCATGGGTTTACATGGGCACCGTATTTACAGTACATTTTTAGGCACACGGAGATTATGTGATTTGCCTACAATAACAGGATGTGGCTGCGACTCCGAGGCTCGAACACTGATTTCCAGCACCAAGTTAAATGTTAAAAGATTTCTAAAGCGCATGGCTCCCGTAAGCGTCCCAGCGCTGACAGAAGTACAGGCGATAACTTGAGAAAGAGATTACGGGAACAGCCAGGTCTTTAGAGATTTTCGGAATGACAGAAGATTGGGTTGGGCACGAAGATCAGAGGGGAATGAGTTCCAAAGTTTGGAAGCGTTATTGGAAAAACGCCGGCCTCCTGATCGTGCCTTCTTGATCCTGGGTGGCAGGGTAAGATGGGCATTAGAGGATCGGAGGGTTCTGGAGGTGCTGTAGGGGACTATAAGGTCTTTGAGGATAGGGGGAGCTTTCCCCTTGAGAATTTTGTGGGTTAGGCAGAGCACCTTAAACTGCACTCTTTCCAAGACGGGCAACCAATGCAATGCTCTGATGGCCGGTTTGGCTGAGCAGCGACTCTTGGTGTTGGTAAGAATCCGGGCGGCGGCATTTTGTGCAACCTGGAGTTTAGTTGTCACTTTCCTCGGTGCGCCAAGATACAAGGCGTTCCCGTAGTCCAGCCTGGACAAAATGAGGCCCTGGACAAGGAGTTTTCTCGACTGAAAAGGGAGCAGCGGGAGGATCTTACGGACAGTGCGCAGGAGACCGTAACAGACTCCAGCCGTTTTCCTTGCTTGGGTGTACATAGTGAGGTTTTGGTCAAGCCACAACCCGAGGCTTTTAATCTCGGATTTGGGGGTGGGAGGCAATCCCATACATGGAGGCCAAAGAGAGTCCGGACGGAAGTGAGACTGATTACCCATCACCAGTATCTCAGTTTTGTCACTGTTAAGTTTCAAATGGGACCTATCCATCCAGCTGACTATATCTCTCAGACAGGAGTACAGATCGATGGTAGGATTTTCCTGCTGACTGAGAGAGACAACCAGCTGGTTGTCATCCGCATATGTCAGAAGTTTGATTCCATATGGGGTGACAATCTTTTCGAGAGGGGACATGTATACGTTGAAGAGCGTGGGGCTCAATGATGAGCCCTGTAGCACTCCGCAACGTATGGGGGTCTCTTTGGACATGTAGCTACCCTCCATCACCTGGAAGGAACGACAATGAAGAAAAGATTTTAGCAAAGACAAGGCGGTACCTGTGATACCAAGATCTCTGAGCCGCTGAGCCAGGATCTGGTGGTTGCCCGTGTCAACAGTATTCCCAAATGACCACATAAGTATATATATTAGCTAACCTTCACGTGCCAAAAACTGCAACCTAAAGCTTTCATAGCCTTATATTACTACAGCTACAACTCTCCACTGAATGTACAACAAACATTTATATTCGCAGAAATGCGTCATGTCCACCATCTGCTATGTATGGAACTATGGATGAATATAGGGTCATTGATACCCCATACCTTCCATGTTGGGGGACTTCACAGACATAATGACACATTTGCGGTTAAGACCCGGGTGACAGCAGCACTACAACACAAACACCCGAATCAGTTGATTTCTCATATAGCTCACGATGGAGCCACGCCCATAGCTCCAGAGTCATTGTTCTGTACACTACATAGGTCAAGATTAGGTAATGAATTCATCTCTAAGGTCAAATGTTTACCTGAGACAACGTCCACACATTTATCACTTCAACCATTCTGGCTACAAAGTCAATTGGAATAACAGTGAAGCTCTCCCATTGTCCAGGGGTACAATGAAAGTAGCTATTTTAGGCTATCATTTTCAAAGCAAAGCAGATCACCTGAAGTATCTAGGTAGTTATGTCAACAAAGGTTTAGAATGTATGATTCAAGAAAACCTAGATGCGCTTATTGCCAAAACTCAGTCGTAGTTTGGTCCTATCTTGACCTATCCTTTTGGGGTAGAGTATAGGCAGTGTAAGCGATTATGGTGCCTCATTTCACTTATGTTTTAGGTGTGTTGAATTTGACAGTTAAAATATAAATATTGAGAGATATCAACAAAGGTATTAAAACCTTTATTTGGGGATCTCTAAGACCTAAACTTAAAATCTCCAAATTGATTGTTTACATGTAGATATGGGGGCCTAAGTTTACCGTGCATTCAGTATTACTATACAACTTTCCAGTAATTCTGGATGACAGAGTCGTTAACCCATTGTCAACTACAGAGAGAGCTTTCTCTAAATGAATCAATTTCTCGTATTCTTTCTGCAGTCTCTGCCTGTGTCGCTTTCACATTTTGGCATATATACCTGCGTATATGAAACGTTTATGACGTCGTTTCACAGGACCTTGTAAGAAGTCCCTTAAATCAATGCCATCTTTAAGTAAAGATAAATGTTGTTTAACCTCTGTAAGTGTAGATTTTTGTAACCACTTAAGGCACAGTTTCCCTACACTGTATGTTGTTACTATCCCTGAATGTTGTTTCTGGACATATCTTGGATCTGGCCTAGTGAATGTGAACCCTTGTGTCTTATTCAGGAATCTATCTTGACAGTTATTCATGTCTGTGGGCCAGATTCACCATTTTTCCAATCAGGATCAGTTCTGTTTTTTAGTAAAATAGTTTTTGCGTCAACCCCTCCCTCTGAAGTGTTTTTACCATCAGGTGTAGGTTAAGGTATTGACGGTTTGCTCAAATCGTTTATCTTCGCCAGGCCAAGGCAGGATGTCTGTTGAACAGTGTTGTTCAAAAACATTATTTGTTCAGGGATAATGCAGGCTCGAAATAGAGCTTCTATCCCTGCACTTGCCAGTCTTTTGAGCCCCAGACAGTTTTTGTTTCTATGTTGTCACTCCAAAAGTCAAAGCCTAATGAGGACAGCTGGGCATAAAAGTCTGCTGAATAAATTTGCTTTGTATTGCTTAACATACTTTTCATTCCTGTCTTATTAACATTTTTAAAGAAAAACGTTTCCGGATTTGTGGTATTAAAACCTGGGAAGTATGGACATTTTTCATAGAATGTTTTTGAGCTAACTTTTGGTGGCATTGGACAATGTTCCCATTGATTAAAAGTATAAATATTCATAGGGTTTGCAGATTTGTACAAGTAATGATGGCCAAAATGATTATAACAATACATTTGTGCATAATCAGATGAACCTTCTAAGTATTCATGTTTTGTAAACTTAGCAGACATCTCTAAATCTGACATCGTATTATTAACAGTCTCAAAGTTCCAATCATCAGAAAATGTGCTGGGTGAAACAAAATCACTCAAGGAAACCTTAATTTGATGTAGAATATTCAACAGCTCTGCCAGACCATAAATGTCATAATCATTTCTGTCCCATGCTATACCACCAGGTATAGGAACGGCTGTGATGTTCACTGATGTCAAGCCTCTTGTTCACGATGAGATGATTTGTGTGGCTTCAGGAGCAGGTTGATGTCCTTTCTTGCTGTGTCTATATTACTATATTATCCATTTATCAGCATTCCCAAGCTTAATACAAGAATTAGCCAAAGTAGGAGAAAAAGTACGCCTAGCACAATCCAAAGTTCAACCCATGGTGAAACCAGATAAGTTTTTTCAAGTTGATGAAATTGTTCTGTTGTTTGTGCTTTAAAACTTTTATTTGCTGGCGTCGTTTCAGGCTCACTGGGATCCTCGGAGAACGTACCAAAGTTGATGAAATAGCCAGAGGCAGTTCTGTCAATTGTTGGAATTGCATCAGGATTATTTGAAATCATTGGAGCTACTGGATCCTTTGTCATATTAGTATAGTCAGATGCTACATCATTGTAGACAGGAGTGTCTTGACGAACTGTTATTTGGGTCTCAAGAGGTTTAAGTTCCATGGCTTTGTTGCATAGTCCTTTATTCTGTACTTTAGAGTCTTCAAATGTGATGAGTCTCTCAGTTTGAACCTCTTGGATAGTAGCAAGAGTAGGTCATCTGCTACATCTTTGGAGTCCACTGGGCCTACTACTTATTATTGGCCACATGATGTGGTTTAACCAGGTTGATGGATACGAACCTGTTCTCCTTTCTTCCAGCAACGGGCGGCAGTTACACTGTTCCTGATCCGTGGATTCCTAGCACAGGTACTGGTTTTGTGTAAGAAGGCCCAAATTCCTTATTATCCGCGATATTTTCTCTGACTAGATCCACAATCTTTGGAATCCAGGCAGGCCTTGCTGGGACAGGTGTTTTTTCTTCAGTTGTCGTTGGCTTCTGCAATGTGTTGCTTAGACAGCCAAATGGTCTTTGATATCAAAGGTTTTTGGTCCACCACTGAAGTGTGACGATCGAGGTCCTGGACAAGCATTCTAGTACCAAAAAGGATTTCATATGAATTGATTCCACCGAGATAATTTCTTGACAGATTATTTAAACTGGACACTTATTAGATGTTTGAACCACCCGACACTCGAGCCTAGTACCCTAGCTGTTACAGATTGCTTTATGTTCAGGTTTTTTCTTTCCACTACAGAATTTCCCTCAGGATGGAATGTACTCGAATACCACAATGCAATGCCCATGCTGGCCATGGCCTCTTTGTAAGCTTTGGAGCTAAACGTGGGACGACGCGTGCCGACTGCGTATGTGCCGATAAAGACTCGCAAATCTTTTATAACAGTTTGGGCGTCAGCTGAGCGCTGAGGCCACATCCAAATGAATCTTAAGCATGAATCCACTTCGACCATGATATATTTGTAGTTACCATCCCTTTGTAAGGGACCATAGTGGTCCAGGTAAACACAGGCTAATGGTTTATCTGAAATTAAAAGGGGTGTCTGCGCTGGGCGTTTCACTGTCAAAACTTTCATTTTCTGGCAGATTTCACATTCCAAAACATAGTTTCTGGTCTGTTTCCTCATGCACTGCCACTAGTATCTTTAGTAATGACACAGTGGCTGAAACACCTGCGTGTGCAGAGGCAAGCCCTTCATGTGCTGTTAAGATAATTCCTAATCTATGTTACATGTTTGGAATTACCCTATCCCCCACTCCAGGGATTTGAGCAAAAGGAACATTATTTACATCAGTTATATATGAATACTTGAGTGAAAAGCCTTTTGGTAACGTTTTATCGCTGTCTTTACTGAAAGAGGCGACAGCCTGCATTATTTTGCTGTCTATTTTTGTTTTTGAACGAGTGATTGCAGATACGGAAGCCGTTTGCAAAGCTGTATTTGCGGCTTCATCAGCCAATCAATTTCCTGCAACGTGAACGCCATCACGCTGATGACTCAGTGTATGGATCACCTGAGTCTTTTGTAGTTCTTTCTGTAACTGAACTACTTGTTCCCAAAGCAACTTATGCTTGATTGTGCTCCTTTTGCCTCTTTGAATCTGTTTTGAACCCAGTTCTGCAAGTATTCATTGTAAGATTGAACACATTGCTACGAATCGCACACTATGAGTGTGAGGAATTTGCGATTGGTATTTTCAAGCGCCATCTTGAAAGCCTGTAGTACAGCTCGCTGAGCGGTACAGTCTCTGAGAGATTGTGTTTTTGTGACCATAGGTCGGAATTTACCATCACGCAGCACTATAAGCTTGTTTACCCCCAATTGCGGACTCTGCTGATCCTTCTGTATAGATTACACATTCATACTGTTCTAGAGGCAGAATCTCAGTAGGCAGAGGACATACTTGTTCATATTGTAGAAATGTTTGAGTTTTCAAGTAAGGGTCAAAACGTATTCAACGTCTGTTGCAGCAAGAGAGTTAACCCATTGTATGATCTTGTTTTTTATTCTAGTAGGACTGCATCCTAGCGCGGAGACGCACTGTGTAGTGTATTCAGGCGCTTAATAAATGTTTTTATTATTATTATTATTATTATCCATCTTGGATGTAAAGCCTTTGCATTCGGAATGCTCGCTTTTCTCCCTGCCTCTAATGCAGGTACATGACTAACGACCATTATGCGTTTACCCTGTGCCAGAGCTCTCTCTTTTGCTACTGCAGTTTGAACCACTGTCAGAATTGTTTCTGTTGAAGTAATTTTCATTTCAGCTTGTGTGTACAAGTGTGATTTGTAAGCAATTTGTACTTTTTCACCTTCATTAACCGCATGCGCGCTAGCGGGTTTTCCCGCTGCGCGCTGGATTTTCAAAAAACCCGCGTTACGTGACAAAGCCAGCTCGTCATGCGCGTAGCGCAGGTAACGCCCATGACGAGCTGGCTTTGTCATCAGTGCTGAAGGGGTTAAAGGTTAAATACGTGAATCCGCATTTTCCCTGGATTATTCTGATTACAATGTTGCGTACGTTTACGCGTGTCTCTAAATGTGTTGTTGCTAACGTCTGTTTGCACTGAATGCAAAATCTCTGTGTGTTTTTGAGTCCAATTTATGGTTTTGAAATCAGGTTTGATTAATTCGTAGAGATGTTTAACCCTTTCTGCTTAGTTTAGAATGTATGTTCTTCTGAAATTCAGGAAACCTAGAATTGACTGTATGTTTTTCAGCATTTTTGGAGGTTGGAGCAGCGCATACTTTTCTAAAAAGTTAGCTGCCAGGCTTTTGCCTTCACTTGATAACTCATATCCTAGAAAAAGGATGTTGAGTTGGGCAATTCTTGATTTTTTAAAGTTGAATTTGTACCCTTCAGAGGCGAATCCAAGTATAATGGTATTCACTCTGTTCAAGTGCCTGTCTAAGTCATCGTCCGTTAGATAGATGTCATCGACATAAGATAATGCCTCATCATCATACCTTTGTAGTAACTCTGTTACTCAGTCTGAAAAAAAACCCGGACTACTCTTGAATCCCTGGGGTAGACGACAGAAGTAATACGTGTCCCCATAATTAAGAAAGTGGTCAAGTACCTGCTTTCAGGTGCGATATTTTGAAAGAAGAACTCATTCGAAATATCTGATATAGTTTTATATTTTTTGCGCACAATGTTATTCATCAGTGCTGCACTGTGTGCATTTTGGACTACAAAGATGTTGCAACAAGAGTTTAAATGTCTGTAGTCCAAAACTAAACGATAGTCTGGTTTGGAGACAGGAAACAAAGGATTGTTCATTGACAAGGTGCATGTTTCAATCAACCCTTGGTATTCAAGTTGATCTAATATCTCCCTGACCTGTTTTTTAGCTTCTTGCTTAACTGGATACTGCATTTGAGCAGTTGGTTGAGTTTTTAACTGGATTTTATGGTGAGGGGTATCCTCATCCCATCCCACATGATTTTTATATAATGCTGGAGCCTGGGCTACAGCCCATTTTCTGGCATAGGTGTATTTTAAATGAATTGGAATATGATTAGAGAAGGCTGGCATAATGATGTCTTCGCCATGTGGCCAGTCCCTGACAAACTTTGGTCGCCAGTCTTTTTCAGCCAGAAGAATGTCATAACCCTTAGAGAGCTTCTCCCAAAAGAGTGCTCTTAATTTTCAATGTATGTCCCCCTCCATCCGGAGCGTTACTTCATATAACTTATGGGGTACACTAACCCTGGTATCAGCTGTTTCAACTTGAATGTACTCATTCAAGTCCACTGTCTCAAGATGATCCTTCAAGATCATGCGAGCTATGGTGACCTCTCCTGCGCTGTCCAGCATTGTCTGGGCCCACTCCCTGTTCTTGAGTTGTGTCTTTGGTGAATTGGGTTTTCTTATTTTTTGGAACGTGTTGATCGTCTTTGGCTTTCTTCCTTTTGTTATGACCATCCTCTTCTTTCCGATTTCTGTGAGGACTTCTGAAAGGTACGAGAGGAACGTGTATGAGCATCTTGATATCTATCAGGTTTTCTCCAATTATCCCTGTTCCTGAGGTAATACCTCTTTTCAGAGGGCTCCTTTTGAGGAGACCTACCTCTGGATTGAGAACGCTTCTCCTTAGGAAGGGACTGTTTAGTATTTTCCCACTTCTTTTTTGGAGTAGTGAGAGAGTTTTTAATAAACACATTTTCAGGACTTTCTGTTAGTTGGGGCTTAACTGGTTTCCCACCCAAACTATCTCTACCTAGTTCTTCATAGGATTTTTCAATTATTCTGGCCAGTTCATATGGTTGCTCAGTTATATCAAATTCTCTTAGTCTTTGGCGGATCACCACGAATGCTGCTTCACCTTTAATGCTAGCTAATATTATAGATGAGGCCTGTTTGAAATCCTTCAGTAATTTCATACCTAGATTTAAAGCAGGCTCTGCCCCGTATTCATTTTGAATCTTTTTCAGGACATCTGGCATTACCGCAATAGACGGAACACCATGAGTTTTTGTGTAGATTGCTGCAAAGACTGTACCCCAAGTGTCGCAGTCCTCCAGGTGTGGTGCGATCCCCATTGGTAAACAGATGGTTAAAATTCGGTGTTTCTCATGAGGTGTACTGTCAGGAAATACTGCCTCGATTTGAGTAATTTTTTGAGCTATCCAGAATGGAATTTGTTCACTTTTTGCGGGTAATTTACCAATGACGGATTGTATAGTCTGTGGTGTAATTTTATTTGTATTCCCCTGGTGAGGTTTTTGTTGTGGAACCCTTATAGGAGGTTGTACTGTTAGATTCCGCATGACATATTGAACCAATTGTCTATGTATTTTTATTAGTTGTTTTAATTGAACTAATAGTTCTGCACTCGTCATTTCTTCAATGGCAGGATGTGGTGTATAGCTGGCTAGTACCGGCCATGTTGCTCCTGGTCTACCTAGTGGACCGAGCCTGGTAATGTGATTTTGATGTTGTAGGGCGCCTTTAAACCAGAGCTGATGCTCTTGGTAAGTTAGTGGAATTTCATTGTCCTCCAAAGGAACGTATTCTGTTGGATTATCCTCTATTTTGTAGAAGTGAAACATATGCAATACTGCATTTGCTTCAGGGAAGACTATCCATGAATAGAATACCTCTATCTGCCGATATTTGGGTGCCTCTATAACAAAAATTACCCTACCACCTCTTGATGATAGGCCATTTGTTATAAGCTTTAAAGGGATCACTGAAATAATATCGAGGGACAGAATATCGACCATCAAAAATATCGTTGACAAAATATCGACAGTCAAAATATCGAGTTTCTATCTACAAACAGGTAAGTACAAAAATATCGAGTTAAAAATATCGTTTACAAAAATATAGTTGTAAAAAATATCGTATTTACTAAAAACAGTGTTAAATTAAATTAATATTAATAATTAATTACTAAAATATACTTAAAATTACTTAAATTAACTTATAATATTTAAATAATTAATGAAAGTTAAATAAATATTTTTTTATTTCATATTTATTAAAACATATATATATAGTAACAAAATATAATAAAATAATACCCAAAAACTGAAAACTGACCCTGAACCCTAAAAATACCCCTTTACCCAAAAACCCAAAACTGACCCTGAACCCTAAAAATACCCCTTTACCCAAAAACTGAAAACTGACCCTGAACCCTAAAAATACCCCTTTACCCAAAAACCCAAAACTGACCCTGAACCCTAAAAATAAAAACAATTTTTTTTACTATCTATATTATATACTTACATATTTTCACTTTCTATATTATTTACAGTCGATATTACTTCACTTACCTTAAAAACGATATTTTGGCTGTCTATATTCTGTCCTGTCGATATTTTGTCCAAACGATATTTTTGACTCGATATTCTGTCCAAACGATATTTTGGAGTCGATATTATGTCTGTGCACCGCTTTAAAGCAATGGTTTTCCTTAAGTTTTCCGGGATGATTATAGCATCCGGTCGGTTTCTTGGAAACCGGTAACGTTAAAACCCGGTCGGGCTACAGCTGCAGTTCCACCAGTTGTGTTATTGCCTGCCAGTCCACCGGTCTCGGTGTCGCTATCCGACATTTTGTTGACTGAAAGTTTGCAGACCAAGTTTCAAGGAAAAAAAGATAAGGGTGCACAATATTTTGGAACACTGTATCCTTCAACGTTGAATCAAACCAAAAACTAATACATAGGATTTTCGTCCTACTCAGTAATGGCGGATATTTTATCCTTTTACCCACTCCAGACGTCTATTGGAGTATTTTACGAGAAAAAGGGTTCTCTGTGAAAAGCACAAATGAGTTACTCTAGTATCTAGCGTTAAATTAATGCCTTACCAAACGTTGGGCGCCATGTAGTGTAGTTCCTATATTCTCAATAGGCTCTGTGCATTAGAATAATATATCCTATAGATTTGACGTAGGACTTAGGTAGACTAGGTCTCTATCGAATATATTAAACTTAATTGTGTATGCCAGCTAGCTCAGAGGTCACTCGAAACGTTCTCGAATAAACAAGAAAGGATTAGTTACTGACAACCACATAAACATGACAACTTTGTTTCCCCAAGAATAAAACTAATCTTCAGAGTTGTGGAAACAATAGATAGATATTTCACTCAGTCAATCATGCATGCTTCGTTTCATCAGAGGTGCTGAGAAATAGAGAGACAGGCGTTTTCAATAAAAGGTTTATTGAACAGTCTTCTTTCTCAAGCAAGTAAAGTGAACTGCTACAATCGTAATACTGGTTGCAAATTATAATGCGTACTGTAAGAAGAGTATTATAAAATAATACTGTAAAAGCATTGTATGGCTCCTAGACCATAGATAAATACATACATAAATAACAAAGGCTAAAAAGTACTCAACTGGTGCTTCTAAAATATGCCTACCCCGATGTACCTAACCTAAGTCTAGTACGAGGGAAGAAGTAAGTGAGGTGTAGCATAGGTTTAGTTTTTCTTTGCCAAGAATCTAACCAAGAGTTCTCTCAGGGTCTAATCAGCTCCGTACCTTGGTTTTATCATGTCGGAGGTCTGGTATCTCTGTCTCGGGACTCGGTTTCCCAACACCCCGCGAGGGGAGCTTGGAAACACTGGAGCTGGATTATCAGCGAGAGAAAGGCAGCCTCTCTGTCAGTTCATCAGCTGGAGGGTCGGCTTCCTTCGGCACTTGCTGTAGAGGGCTGCGTCGGGCAAGTAGATAGTCGAGCTGCTCCGAACCACCGTGTGTTTGCTAGAGCAAGTGAAGGCATATTTATACCTTGAAGGTGCCTAGTTTGAAGTAAAGTCGGGCATAATAACATCAAGGGAATGGTAGTTCTTTGAAAAAGCCATGATTTCTAGGACAAATCAATATTCAAGAAAGGGGATGTCCCTGACTGCTGAAGCCAAGTTTTCCAAAAAATCGTTGTGGCTTTTTGGAACTAGTGGAAGTAGCCATGCCTGTATTTGGACTAGATGGGCTAAGTCTAAATATGGGCAGGATTTCTATGCCTATATAAGGGCAAAGTGAATTGTACCTATTTAGGGGCATGAATCAGGGAAAGTTGCGCTTGGGTCCTAAAATGCCATACAACAATGGATGCGCCATGTTTATACTATGGCTCTCCATGTTGCAAGGAGTAAACAGGTATGTCAGGAATCCTATAATATCTGGTGGCGCAATAATGACTCATTGCTGGATTTTGTCGTAAAACAGATGCGACTTCAGCAATGTGTCATAACACATGAGCGGCCATTATTTAATAAAGGGCTTGCACCACCGTTGTGTCACTTTTTTGTGATGCTGCAACGATGTAAATAATTTGCCACATTGAACCAATTTACAAAGTGATGCGTCTAGGCATATTTGCCACTTTGTAAACCCCTGCACTACGTTATACCTACCTTTGTCAGGTATAATGTATGCAAGATTGGCATTCCCACAGAAAAAATGCTCTTAGAAGTGGCGCAGTGAAATCTATGAGATTCCACTGCATCACTTCTACGACTTCGATACGTCAAATCCTTACGCATGCTTCACGCCAGCAAAGGAGAATGTATGCTACTAGGCTGTTGTTTGTGTGCCCATACTGGAAAAGAGAACAGCAGTGCCATATCTTAGTAGATATGACTCTGTATTTCTCTCTTTCCCTAGCTCAACTGCACAGCAACTTCGGTTGCAGCTTTGCATGGCACAGTCAGTGAGCATAAGTGAGTCAGTAAGATAGAATAAGTGAGTGAGAGATAGAGTGATTGCACAAAAGTGAGGGCCTTATTTAAGAGGCCTTGCATCACTTTTACGCTGCTGGTGCGTCATATTTTGTGTCGCACAAGCAGCGTAAAAAGTGCGCCATGTTGTGCCCTATTTACAAAGTGACGCATCTAGGCAGATACATCATTTTATGAATCCCTGCGCCACATTATACCTGTGATAGATAAAATGTAAGCAGGGCGGGCGTTCCCCCCGCAAAAAGCCTTGTAGAAGTGGCGCATTGAAATCTATGAAATTTCAGTGCACCACTTCTAGGACGCCATTGCGTCAATATGTTGCATCTGCAACTCCTTGCTACATGATGCGGCATACAGTAAATATGATGCATCCATCATGTCGCAAGGAGGGCCCAGTGAAAACTGTTGCATCGCTGTTTTCAAGCAGCAATACAACAGTTTTCATAAAAAGTAGCAGTAAGTGAGCAAGTGTGGATGAATGAGATAGTGCAACTAAGTGACAATGAATGAGTTAGAATGTATGTGTACATGAGTGAGTGAATATAAGTGAGTGAATATAGGCAGCTCTTTGCATGACAGACACCTGTGTCAAAATGGTAGTGAATGAGGGCACACTAAAGGTTTTACTTCGATTTGCATATGGGTATATGCCCATGACAAATGGCTGGCATTGGCATACTGCATGCAATTCTTGGCATAGGGGTACCTGTTGCATACTGCTGCTACGGATACTTTGAAGGTAATTAGTTTATGGCATAAAGGAGTACAGCCATGGTATATAGAAGGGGCATTCAGAACAAAATGCTGACCCTGAGATGATTTTTGACCTAAGGGTCACCCATGGTTTATGGTACCCACAAATGGAAAAATGCTAGTAGTGGCATACTGTATGTGATTTTTGGACTAAAGGGTCGCTCACGGCATATGGGATGGACCCATGACAATATGATTATGCTGACACAATCTAGGACATATTTTGACATATGAGGGCACTCCTAGCAAATTTTAGAAAAGTGGCATCAACTCTTTGGAGTGTCAGGTGAAGTTGTCATGCAACACCATGAAAGACTTCAATATTTAATGAGTGTTCTTTCAGATCGTGTGGCTTTATAGCAAACTACACTATCTTGTCCCATTTGCTGATAATTTTCTTGGGCGGAGAACTCTCCCTAGATGATGTCAGGTTCAATCACAGGATAACTACTACGTCCCACCACTTTAGAAATTAGGAAGCGCTCACTCCAAGAACAGAAGTTAAACAGAATCTTGATGAGCACTGTTTACTTTCTGTAGCTGCCACTTGGACTGAGACTAGGACATTACATATTAGGTTTTGTAAAATTAACAAACTCAGCAATGCAAGGTGCATTCTTTTAAGATGCACATTTTCTCTCCTTCTAAGTTACTCTTGTGACACTTCTCAGGAGGTGCCTGGCTCCTGCATACTGAATGGGCACCACATTGTGCGGGTTTTACCCGCTTTTGCATTAGTTTATGTTTTCCTGTTTCGCCTTTAGTCTTTGTTTGTTTTTTACTTTGATTGTGGAGTGTCAAATACTCCCTTAGGTCCCAGGTAATTTTGCCACTCTGAAATATATGAATGTACATGTAATTAAAAGCTGTTACAAACTTTGACCTGGCATAAGGCCAGTTGTGAACCTGAGTGCAAAAAGAACAGTTGATGGACAGAATGCTGAACAATGTCAAACTTTTACCCCAGGATATAGATCTGTGCCTAAAGCCATAGTTTTTTTCTCCCCATGCCATTCCAAGTTTAGACCCAGCCATATGCCAAACAGTCTTGACCATGTTCCCATGGGAACAGTCCAGCCCGAACTGCCAAGCCAGGTCCTCTCAGGACTGGAAACTAGCATCCTAGGACCGGTTTCGGGGTTTCAGCCCCCATTGGCCAGGCTAGTTTGACTCCAGTGGCATGCAGATCATGGGAGCCACGTCTCGGCATGCCCGGCGGACTCGGGGTGACAAATGAAAAAACAACAATTAATGGTCAGAATGCAGAACAATGTAATACAGTCACTCCACATACAGCAAAACCTGCATGCAGTGTGGAAAGAGACGCCATTTCAGTAGTGTCTGCCGTGGCTCAGACAGAGGACATGGAACACCAGGAAGAAAGTACCTCAGCAGCCCGCAGTCTACACCTAGAGAGAGGAGAACTGCACAGTGCAGACAACCATACTACATGGACCTATATAGCGACCAAGTGGCAGACGCTACTGGTAGAAAGAAGGTTTTCCCCATCCCCTACACCAAATTACCAAGTGTAACAAAAATACCAGCCGATGAGTCAGATAATGGTGACAGGCTCAGAAATCATGGCCTGATTGACATTGGGGAATTGGTGAATGTCACGAGTGAGGAGCAATACCAGCGGCTGAAGACACAGCTCTCATTAATGCCCATCAAAACAAGAATCGACCCCTAAGGAGGTCGATGACCGCTCTCATTAGCAGGAGCCTTTGATGTAGTAGTGCGGCATGGTAAAGGTGACGTCCCCACCAGATTTCTCATCACTGGACAAAGATAGGAAACGAAGATAGGATGCCATATGGAGGATGATCTTAAACTAGCCTTTTTCGTATGGACATTCGAAGAGAAACCTGTCAAACTACACATAGATAAATCAGTGAAACTAATAGCACTCAGTCACAGGAGGCTGCCATTATATCCCAACCCCATGGTAGAGAAAGAACTGGAAGAGCTGGAAAGCATCAAAGTCATTGAAAGGGTGTCAGTCCCACCCAATGGGTGTAGCAAATGGTTATAGCAAAAAGAAACAATCAACTGGGAGCAATCCAGTTGTGGAAAGACATGAACTTACCACACTAAGCAATTAAAAGACAAAGGCACATAACCCCAACTATGGATGATATCATAGGAGACCTCAGTGGAGCTCCAAGTTTTTCAAAAAGTGGTCCTCAATTCGGGACACTATTAACTGATGTTAGACCCAGAGATTGGTAAAACACTACCATCTCAACATATCTTTATGACTTTACTCTCAACACAAGGCCAGAGCAAGAGGCAATGACCTCCGGACTCAGTGATATTAAAGCATGCCTAATCAACTGTAGCGATGTCTGCCAATCCCTTGAGGATCATGCTTGGGATATTATGTTCCTCACTGAGACTTAGTTAAGGGAAGAAACTAACCCTGACGTGGCCTTGGCGATTCCCTCGGGCTATTGTATGGTGAGTTCCAATAGAGGTGGAGGTAGGTATGGGGGTGTGGTGGCAATTATCCGTAAGTACTCTTGGGAGACTTCCACCTCTAACTTGGGCCAGATCGACAACATGGAAAGCCTAATCTTTGGTATTAAAATAACCCCCTCTTTCTCCTTTGCTGGGCTGCTGCTCTACAGGCCACCTGATTGTCCACACAGTCACAGGCTGAAACTGGTAGACTTCATATCCACATGCTATGCCAATTTTTCTGTGTTGTGGGATCTTAATCTCCATGTCGACAACCCCAACTGCCTTCATAGTGCTCATTTTATAGTAGGACTTACTAGCTGTAATTTAGTCCAGTTGGTCTAACCCCCTACTCTTAAAGCTACCCATGTCCGAGACCACATCTGCTCAAACATGCAGGAGCTGAGGGTCGATGAGCAGCTGCACATGGTCTGAACAAACGTTTTTTTGGTTCCGTTTTGGTTTAGTCTTAGGACAAAGTTGGGGCAAATATAAAATCTAGTGAAGCCAAGAGGAACTGTAGCAGGGTCTCTACTGATATACAATGGTCAGTCCTTGATGGATCAAGGCCTCAATTATCTTATAACCCCAATCGAGACACCACCTAGTTTAATGCATAGCTGATGTCTGCACTTGACAAGATTGCCCTGCTGAGATCTGTTACCTCATTCAGAGAGGCTCCATCAGCCCCTTTGTTAATGGAGGAGATTAGACAGGAAAAAGGTAGCTGCAAAAGTCTGGCAAGTGAGTGGAGAAAGTTCTACCTTCTCGATGTAAAAAGTGCGTACAAAGTGGGTCTGAAGAAATACCAAAAATTGCGACGATGCAAGATGAGGGAATTTCTGGCTGACCTTTTCGCTAGGTCAGAAAACACCATGAAATAAGTCTTTAGGATCCTGAAATCCTTGACTAAAACCCACCCCTCCCAGACCTTACGCTCAAGCCTATCGGATTTCTTTGAAGATAAGATAGTGCAGCTATACTCCTCATTTACTCCGGTAACGGAGTCCAGCAAAAGCAAGGACTCCCGTGTCTCCCGGAACGATCCACACGCATTCTTGGAATTCCTCCTGATTTCTGCTGAGTTGACTTTGACTGAACTCAGGAAATATAAATCAGGATCTCCTGGAGATCCATGCCTGGCGCAGTGTTTCAGATTGCTGGCCGAATGGCTTAATCCCATCCTAAACCAAATCTGCACTGCTTCTTTCAGGATAAGATTCTTCCCAGCCACTTGAAACAAGCCAATTTGTTACCACTATTGAAGAAACACAATTATTACCCTGAAGTACTCAGCACCTTTAGACCAATCTCCCTGCTATTGGCATCGGCTAATGTGCTAGAGAAACTGGCTCATCAACAGTTAGCCAACTTCTTGGAAGCCAATGATCTTTTACACGACTCTCAATCAGGCTTCCGGTCAGGTTACAGCACTGAGGCTGCCCTGGTAGAAGTAGCAGATTCAGTGAGAATGTCAGTGGATTGCGGATCCTCTTCCATGCCAGTGTTGTTAGACCTTTCAGCAGCATTTGACCACGTGTTGCATACAATTCTGCTGGAAAGACTGAAACAAAAAGGAGAGCAGGGTTTGGCACTTGAGTGGAATCATTCTTATCTTAAAGACCATGGCCAACAAGTTTTTGTCCACCCTTTCTCATCATCAGTTAAACAACTTATATGTGGAGTGCCCCAAATCTCTGCCTTAAGCCGGCTGCTCTTTAACATCTACCTTGCCCCACTGGTGGCCCTCATTACCAGGAGGAGGGACAAGGTACTCTCTTATGCGGATGACACCCAGCTGGTGTTCCCCTTTAAAGAACACTCACTGGCTGGCTTTTATCATTTTTAGGACAGCCTGAAGGACGTTGCTGGCCAGATGAACATAAACTGCTTGAAACTTAACACCAATAAGAGGGAGGTCTAATTTTTTAATCAACGATCGCCTCCCCCACCAGGCCTTTCGTGGCCTAGGGAGCTGGATATCCCACCCTCAGCAACGGACTCCGTTAAAAACCTGGGAGTCAGATTGGTGAAGGGCCTTGCCCTCAAAGCACAAGTCTGGCAAGTTTCTAAAGCTTGCTTTGGAAAAATGAGATCCATCAGGACATTTTAGGCTTCCTGCCTGAAGAGAGCCACAGGATCACGGTTCACAGTTCACGCTTTAGTCACTTTAGAACATGACTATGCCTACTGCCTCTACCTGGGTCTGCCTGCTTACCAGATCCACAGGCTTCATAAAGTGCATAAAGAGGCGGCAAGGCTCATCCACAAGGTCCCAATGTGCCAGCACATTTTCCCTCACCTTAAACATCTCCATTGGCTTCCCGTACCCCGGAGGACTGAATTCAAGGTCCTTACCCTTGACTTTCGAACCATCCAGGGAAAGGGCTCCAGCTATCTCAGGCTGAGGCTTAGCCTTTACCACCAGGAGCGTACATTAAAATCTAAGCACATCGTCTCCTTAATGTCCCTCGGATTGCTAACATGAGACTAGGGGCAGGTCCTTCACTGTTAGGACCAACAACTTTGGAATTCCCTGCCTTATCACTTATGTATGCTGAATTCAGAGTTCGAGTTCAGAAAGGCGTTAAAAACCTCAATCTTCAAGCAAGGGGAATAGAAGATCGAGCATCAATCTCTCTAATCCGCTTCCACTAGCGCCGGTTCACCTCTGCGGAGGTAGCTGTACGCTCTATAAAAGGCCTTGATTGATATGTAGGAAATGCAAGTAGTTCAGTTTCTGGGTTTCATTGGTCACAGAAGTCTTTCAGAACACTATTCAGGAGACTCTCCAAGGACTTCAGGGGGTAATGAACATTAGTGATGAGATAATCATCTACTCAACAACCCTAGAGGAACACCATCAGCATCAGCAGGCCATCCTGTGACATACGATTGATCATGGTTTGATCCTGTTCTGCAACAGATTCTCCTTTTTTTGGATACATGTTCATTAAAGACAGACAGAAAATGGACCACTGGAAGTCTGAAGCCTGAAGTCTGAAGCCATCCAGTAAGCAACTGCAGCAAAGATCTGTAGTTTCTCAGGTATGCTCACCTACTGTTGACATTCCCTGCAAAACCTAGCAACACTCTTGGAGCCACTGAGAGGCCTAAAGAAGTTGGCAGTCCAATGGGCATGGGAATCTAAGGAAGCTAAGTAAGAGGTAGCATTTGAGAGCATTAATCTGGCACTTCTGACCAAAACCACAAATTCCTACTTTGACACCCATAAATCCACAGAACTAGATAATGGATGCAAGTCAAGTCGGTATCAGAGCAGTGGCAACACATGAAAAAGCATCAGGCTGTTGGTCCCCCTCACTTTGCCAGCAGAACCCTCACAGCCACCGAGACCAGAATCACCCAAATTCAGAGGGAATATCTGGCTTTATGGTGGGGGTGCACCTATTTCCATTTGTAAATAAGTATAAGGAACTTCAAGGTGATCATGAATCACAAGCCACTTCTCAAGTTGAGCAGTACAGATGCAGCCGTACAGACCAGGTTCAAAGAACCCAGGAGACTTCCTGACAAGGCACCCCATCCCACTGAGTGTTGATCAAAGAGACAAAGAATCAGCGTTAGAGGACTGATGCAGATGATTAGCCACAGTGCATTTCTCAAAGTGTTCACCACTGACGAGATCAGCAGATTAACACAAGATGATGTAGTCTTCCAAAAGGCCATCACCACCATCCAGGTTGAGTTGTTGTGGAAGATTCTTTGTGATGTGAATCAGTGGGTAGAAACAGACAAGGAAAAGCCGTCACAGATGTGGAGAGTTCGAGATGAACTGAGGGCCTCGTTTATGAGGTTTTATCATACTGCAGAACTGCAGAAGGGCAGAAAAGGGCAGGGATGTGCTGTATCTATGAGTTACAGCGCATTCCTGTCCTTTTCCCCTGCACCGGCGCACAATGGGCTGCCATGCACCAACACAGACACCTTTGCACCATGGTGCAAGGGGAACCTTCCTGCACAAAAAACAATCACAAGAGGGTTTTCCTTTTTCTTTGTGTGCTGCAGAATGCAGCACACACAGAAAAAGGAAAAACTAGGAGAAATAAAGATATTTCTACTCGTGCCTCCCTAACACCTCCCCATGGGAGGCAAACGTTTTTGGCACTGCCTCATTTTTCTCGGAAATCTGGGGCAGTGTCAAAAAGTGATGTTCAGACAGTGCAAGGGGCCTCATAAGTGAGGCCCTGAGTTTTTACAGCAGCTGACCTGCTATTGAGGTGCCACTGGATCATGATGTAAAAAGCGCTACACTAGAGGGTAGTAGAGTTAGCACATGAAGGCCATCAAGGAACCACAAAATCCAAGTCTCACCTAAGTGAAAAGTTATGGTTCCCTGGGCTTGATGTCCTGTCCCCCGTGCAGCAGACATGCGCAGCGGGCGCGCCGCAGGCGTGCCGCCGGCGCGCGGAAGGCACGCCAAAGGCAAGCCCATCCGCGTCCGTCTGCACTAAGAACGCACCAGGGGCCAAGGATGCTGCCTCTCTGCCACCAGTCTCCTGCCCTAAGCTAAGGTACTCGAGGGGGGCACTTTTAGAACTGAGGAGGAGGAATCGGCCGTGCTGTGACCTTATTTTAAATACTGAAAGGCTGTTCAGAAAGGGGCCCGCTTCTTGTACGAAGTATGGCTGGTGCTGTTTGGGCGGAGAAGTGAACAACCGCTAGAACAGAACAGCTAGAGAAATCCCTATGGGGAGGAAGAAGATGTTGCAGGGCTTTCTTATTAACGTTAGGTCCCTGATTAAAAATAATGTGGCTTTTAAAGATTTTGTTCTTCAGCACTCTCCTGACTGGGCATTTTTAACTGAGAAATGGGCTAATGAGTTTTCCGGTCCGGAGCTCGTAGAAGCCATCCCAGCAGGATTTTGTCTCATTAGACTGGATAGGAAGGGACGACGGGGGGGGGTCTAGGGATCCTGGTTAGGGATACCTTCACCTTTAGATCAGAACCGCTCACTTCGACGCTCGATTCTTACCAGGCTTTATATTTTTTAATAAACTCTACCCCTGCGGAGAGTTTTTCAGGGGTCCTCTGTTATAGACCCCCGGGGCTCCAGGGCCTCGTTTAGCCAGGACCTGTGTAATAGGCTAGAACCCTATCTTGAGAAACTGAATTTCACTGTTCTTGGGGATTTTAATTTTAATTTAAAAAATATAACGAATCATGACACGCAAACATTTATGGAATGCATGAATGGTTGTGGCTTTGCACAGCTGATTGAATCCCCTACACACAAAGCGGGCCACACCCTGGACGGACTTTTTTCCAATGATCATCGGGTGGAGGTGGGGGTGCCCCTCCCGTTAGCGTGGTCTGATCATTGTGCTATTCCTTTTCAACTCAGGGGTACAATATCAGGAATATCTAACTCTGCTAATAGGAAGGCGAGGGATAAGCAAAATCTTAACCTGGTTATTAATGAAGGGGTCACTGCTGCTTTGGCTGATTTTCAACATCAGGAACATCTAAGTGCTAACTTAGCTGCCGCTACCCTTTCTAAGAAGATTTTAGCTGTGATGGACATTCTTGCCCCCAAAAAAACACACTACTCGGCTAGAAAGAAGCCTTCTGCACCCTGGTTCTCCGACCATTTGCGTGGGATGAGACAAGAATGCAGAAGGAAGGAAAGGCTCTGGCGGAGGGATCTGATGCCCCGGGGTAGAGAACTACACAAGGAATCCCTGAAGGCTTATAGAGCGGCTATCACTGAAGAGAAGAGAAGTTACTACTCAAAGTCATCAGAGAGCCTGACGTCACCTAATGAGCTCTTTAACATCTTCAACTCCCTTGTGGCTCCCACGGTTTCGGAGGTGGTGGAGCCATCTCAGGTGCTTTGTGATAGGTTGGCCTCTTTTTTCTGTTCCAAGATATGGGACATTTATGTCCAGCTGGAGATGCTAAATGCCAATCAGGTACTCGGTGGTCTGCCAGAAAACTATCCCTGAGATAGCCTGAGAAATATGGCATCTGTAAGTTTCTCTGCCTTTCCAACGCTTACTCCGGAAATTGTTGGGAAGCTACTTGATGGAGTTAAGTCGGGGTTGCCCCTGGATCCTTGTCCCCTTAACCCCTACGCTGCGGGGGTTATTTTCCCGCTGTGCTGGGGGGAGGGGGCACGAACGGCGCCCGCAAGCTCATGACGAGCTGAGCTCGTCATGAGGCACGCGCTCCTGTGCTCATGACGAGCTCAGCTCGTCACAGGTGCATTACCTGCCGTGGAACGCTCAGCACAGCAGGGGAATTATCCCCACATGCGAGCGTTCCACGGCTCATGACGAGGTGAGCTCGTCATGAGCACCGGAGCGCCGAGGCTCATGACGAGCTCAGCTCGTCATGAGCATGGGAGAGGTTAAGGTCCTGAAAACAGCTAAGGCGGCGCTGATCCCACACTTCACCACAGTTTTGAACCTAGCTATTTCACTGGGCCAGTAACCCCTAAGTTGGAAAGCGGCAGTGGTTAGGCCTCTTTAAAAAAAGCCTTCGCTGGACCCGTCAAACTTGAAATTTTTTTGTCCCATCTCCCTTTTGCCTGTCCCAGCGAAAATCCTAGAAATCCATTTGAACTCACATTTGAGTGCCTATTTGAGGAAACATCAGATTTTGGATAGCTCGCAACATGGCTTTAGAAGGTTCGATAGCAGGGAGACTGCAGGTCACACCACTCTTCTGATCTTACTTGATCTTACTGCAGCATTCAATACCCTGTCTCCCCAGGGACTTGTGGAGCGCTTCAGGGAGATAGGGGTCGGGGGCTTGGCTTTGGATCTTCTGACTTACTTCCTGGAAGAGCGTTCCCAAAAAGTCAAATTGGGAAGCTTCTACTCGGAGTCTATCCCCCTTGTCTGCGGTGTGCCTCAGGGCTCCTCCATGAGCCCCACTTTATTTAATATCTATGTGGCCCCGCTGGCAGGGGTGGTGAAGTCATTTGGGTTGGAAGTGTTGTCTTATGCGGATGACACCCAAATCATGGTGTCAATCACGCAAAATGCTATGGACTTTAAGAACCGCATGTTAGCAGTCTCGTCGTGGATGGTTCAAAACTATCTTAAATTGAACGGTGAGAAGACGGAAGTCCTGATTTTTGGAGACAGGTCTAACATCTGGTCGAGGGAATGGTGGCCTGACACCCTAGGCTCCTGACCAACCCCGGTATCCCACGGGAATAATCTAGGAGTGGTGGTGGATGTCGCCTTAGCCATGAACTTGCAGGTTTCTAGGACAGTGGCCACTTGCTTTGGGCTTATCTGGATCGTAAGAAACATTTCTCAGTTCCTCTCACTTGAAGCACGCAAAAAAGTGGTGATTGCATTAATATTGTCCAGATTGGACTATTGCAACACCCATTAACAAAGGCCAGCTACATCGTTTGCAGATGATGCAAAACACCGCTGCCAGGCTGGTGATGGACATCCCCAAACATCATTTGGGCTCATCCTCCCTCAGGTCATTGCATTGTCTCCCAGTAGACCGGAGAATTGTGTTTAAAACTCTTTGCCTCACTCATCATGCATACAATGGCCTGGGCCCTCCGGGCATAAAGACCATGTTTCAACAGTATGTGCCCTCCAGAAACTTGAGGTCAGCAAAAAAGAATCTCCTTGTTGTTCCTAGGGTCAAAAAGATGAGATGGGGCGGAAGGGCCTTTTCATTCGCAGCTGCGTATGTTTGGAACTCTCTCGGGCCAACAAGTACACTCTATCTTTTGTAAAGCTGTGAAGACATGGTTGTTCCCTGAAGGTCGGGTTTGAGTAGGAATCGGTTCTCTCCTGTATGTTATCGGTGCTAGCGCCTTGATGCCCTTGGGCTAAGTCAACGCTTTAAAAGTCTCATATTCATTCATTCATTCATATCATGTTTGATAACACAATCAGGAGCTGGCAGGCTTGCAGAATGACTGGGGGCATGATTACTCCAGCACCTGTAGCCACAGACTGAACAAAGGGTCAGCTCAGACTTTGGAAGTTTCCCATGTGGTCACCTAACCTTGGTCATAGTGGATGGATACTCCAAGTACCCTGTAGTGGAAATAGATGAATCCACACCATTCAGCAAAGTAGGACCAGTGATAGAGACAATCCTCCTACGTGAGTCCCGTGCTCACTACGCCACTGGGAGTCAAGCTGTCCTGGCTGATGACGGCTGATAGCCAGAAACCGGTCCTAGGATGCTTGATTCCGGTCCAGGGAAGACATGGCTTGGCAGTTCGGGCTGGACTATTCCCATGAGGTACAGGGTCAAGACTGATTTGAATATGGCCATGTCTGAACTGGGGTGGCGTGGTGATCAAAATAACGATGGATTAAACCCAGATCTGTGACTGGGGATGAATGTTTTGCCAATGTGCAGCATTCCGTTCGTCATCTTGTGTGTTTTGCTGTTCACCCTATGTGGGAAGAGTATGCCCAGATGTGGGACCCATGCTCACTATGTCACTGGAGTCAAGCTATCCTGGCTGATAATGGCTGATAGCCAGAAACCGGTCCTAGGATGCCTTATTCCAGTCCAGGGAAGACATGGCTTGGCAGTTCGGGCTGGACTGTTCCCATGAGGAACAGGGTCAAGACTGATTTGCATATGGCCATGTCTGAACTGGGGTGGCGTGGTGAGAAGAATAACAATGGATTAAACCCAGATCTGTCACTGGGGGTGAATGTTTTGCCAATGTGCAACATTCCGTCCATCTTCTTGTCTGTTTTGCTGTTTGCCCTATGTGGGAAGGGTATGCCCAGACGTTGGTCCCGTGCTCACTATGCCACTGGAGTCAAGCTATTCTGGCTGATGACGGCTGATAGCCAGAAACTGGTCCTAGGATGCTTGATTCCGGTCCAGGGAAGGCATGGATTGGCAGTTCGGGCTGGACTGTTCCCATGAGGCACAGGGTCAGACTGATTTGCATATTTCCATGTGTGAACTGGGGTGGTGGAGTGAGCTAAAGAATGATGATGGATTAAACCCAGATCAGTTGACTGGGGGTGAGTGTTTGATTGACTCACTCGTTCCATCCATTATCCACTTTGGTAGAAGCAGATCTTTGGGCAGGGAAACTGGTCATAAATAAGTATGAGGACCGTAGGGTTAGAGGAGTTTTTTGGTGCAATTGTCGAGGACAGCAGACAGGCCTGCAGGGTTGGTGCCAAGTCAGTTGTTAATCTTCTGTTCTTGCAAGTCTTCATGTCTGTATTCTTCTTCCAGGTCAGAAGAATATGATTTGCTGGTGCCAGGCTTAAATGCCTGGTTTAGTGAAGATCTAGGGCAGCATAAACTTCGCTGCAAACAAGCAGAGCGTACATGGAGGAGGGGGTACGGGGAACAGGATAAGGCGGCTTATAAAGTGGCCCTGCATGAATACAAGGCCCAGCTAAGAAGTGCAAAGGCCAAGTTCCTAGAAGACACTCTGGCGAAGGCCTCTAATAAATCACAGACCCTGTTCAGGCTTGTTAAGAGTCTGTCCGACCCATCTTGTATGGCGCCTACAATACCGGCCTCGCAGGAACTGTGTGATTCCTTGGCCCTTGCATTCGAGGAGAAAATCAGGAATATCTTGACTGGACTTACTAGATCTGAACAGTCTTTGTCACCTACATCCCCCTTTTCGGAGCCTTCTCATACTTTGGGATCCGAGGGGGCAAATGTCGGAAATGATTTGCCTCAGCTGTCCTGCTTTCCAGTTCCCTCGCTGGAGGAATTTTGTACCCTGGCCAACGGCGTATCCTCAGGGTCGCCGCTCGATCCAATGCCTCATAATATCTGGAAGGCTTTTCAAGATGAGCTATTTCCCCCATTGCATTCCATCTGCTGCCAATCATTGACAACTGCAACAGTTCCGGACAGTTGGAAGATGGCAATTGTAACACCTTTGTTGAAAAAGGCTTCTTTGGACCCTCTCTGCTCGGCCAATTATAGGCCGATTTCGCTATTACCATTCGCGATAAAAATTCTTGAGAGA